>NC_142498.1:10341744-10690494 GCF_965113065.1 Corylus avellana
TGTCGGCGGGTCTCGAAGTGTAATTCGAGTCGTTTCGGCCGGGATCGGGGCACTTGTTATTTTCACAAAAAGTTATCGTTCGTTAAAGAAAATGGGGGGGCAAACGAACTCGAATCACTTCGTGTCCCCTGCCGATATGGTTGCCTAGAAGTTCTGCACAAGCTCGTAAAATTTCGAGCGAAAAAATTTCACTTCGCGTCCGACCATTTTGTTCGGCCTAGGGTTTCGGTCCTGGTTGTGAAAAAATGAAACGTCCCGAAAATTTACGAGGGTGCTCTGTGCATCGTGGCGATCATGTCGGCGGGTCTCGAAGTGTAATTCGAGTCGTTTCGGCCGGGATCGGGGCACTTGTTATTTTCACAAAAAGTTATCGTTCGTTAAAGAAAATGGGGGGGCAAACGAACTCGAATCACTTCGTGTCACCTGCCGATATGATTGCCTAGAAGTTCCGCACGTGCTCGTAAAATTTCGAGCGAAAAAATTTCACTTCGCATCCGACCATTTTGTTCGGCCTAGGGTTTCGGTCCTGGTTGTGAGAAAATGAAACGTCCCGAAAATTTACGAGGGTGCTCTGTGCATCGTGGCGATCATGTCGGCGGGTCTCGAAGTGTAATTCGAGTCGTTTCGGCCGGGATCGGGGCACTTGTTATTTTCACAAAAAGTTATCGTTCGTTAAAGAAAATGGGGGGGCAAACGAACTCGAATCACTTCGTGTCACCTGCCGATATGCTTGCCTAGAAGTTCTGCACAAGCTCGTAAAATTTCGAGCGAAAAAATTTCACTTCGCATCCGACCATTTTGTTCGGCTTAGGGTTTCGGTCCTGGTTGTGAAAAAATGAAACGTCCCGAAAATTTACGAGGGTGCTCTGTGCATCGTGGCGATCATGTCGGCGGGTCTCGAAGTGTAATTCGAGTCGTTTCGGCCGGGATCGGGGCACTTGTTATTTTCACAAAAAGTTATCGTTCGTTAAAGAAAATGGGGGGGCAAACGAACTCGAATCACTTCGTGTCCCCTGCCGATATGGTTGCCTAGAAGTTCTGCACAAGCTCGTAAAATTTCGAACGAAAAAATTTCACTTCGCATCCGACCATTTTGTTCGGCCTAGGATTTCGGTCCTAGTTGTGAAAAAATGAAACGTCCCGAAAATTTACGAGGGTGCTCTGTGCATCGTGGCGATCATGTCGGCGGGTCTCGAAGTGTAATTCGAGTCGTTTCGGCCGGGATCGGGGGACTTGTTATTTTCACAAAAAGTTATCGTTCGTTAAAGAAACTGGGGGGGCAAACGAACTCGAATCACTTCGTGTCACCTGCTGATATGATTGCCTAGAAGTTCTGCACAAGCTCGTAAAATTTCACTTCGCATCCGACCATTTTGTTCGGCCTAGGGTTTCGGTCCTGGTTGTGAAAAAATGAAACGTCCCGAAAATTTACGAGGGTGCTCTGTGCATCGTGGCGATCATGTCGGCGGGTCTCGAAGTGTAATTCGAGTCGTTTCGGCCGGGATCGGGGCACTTGTTATTTTCACAAAAAGTTATCGTTCGTTAAAGAAACTGGGGGGGCAAACGAACTCGAATCACTTCGTGTCACCTGCTGATATGATTGCCTAGAAGTTCCGCACGTGCTCGTAAAATTTCGAGCGAAAAAATTTCACTTCGCATCCGACCATTTTGTTCGGCCTAGGGTTTCGGTCCTAGTTGTGAAAAAATGAAACGTCCCGAAAATTTACGAGGGTGCTCTGTGCATCGTGGCGATCATGTCGGCGGGTCTCGGAGTGTAATTCGAGTCGTTTCGGCCGGGATCGGGGCACTTGTTATTTTCACAAAAAGTTATCGTTCGTTAAAGAAAATGGGGGGGCAAACGAACTCGAATCACTTCGTGTCCCCTGCCGATATGATTGCCTAGAAGTTCTGCACAAGCTCGTAAAATTTCGAGCGAAAAAATTTCACTTCGCATCCGACCATTTTGTTCGGCCTAGGGTTTCGGTCCTGGTTGTGAAAAAATGAAACGTCCCGAAAATTTACGAGGGTGCTCTGTGCATCGTGGCGATCATGTCGGCGGGTCTCGAAGTGTAATTCGAGTCGTTTCGGCCGGGATCGGGGCACTTGTTATTTTCACAAAAAGTTATCGTTCGTTACAGAAAATGGGGGGGCAAACGAACTCGAATCACTTCGGGTCACCTGCCGATATGCTTGCCTAGAAGTTCTGCACAAGCTCGTAAAATTTCGAGCGAAAAAATTTCACTTCGCATCCGACCATTTTGTTCGGCCTAGTTGTGAAAAAATGAAACGTCCCGAAAATTTACGAGGGTGCTCTGTGCATCGTGGCGATCATGTCGGCGGGTCTCGAAGTGTAATTCGAGTCGTTTCAGCCGGGATCGGGGCACTTGTTATTTTCACAAAAAGTTATCGTTCGTTAAAGAAAATGGGGGGGCAAACGAACTCGAATCACTTCGTGTCCCCTGCCGATATGGTTGCCTAGAAGTTCTCCACAAGCTCGTAAAATTTCGAGCGAAAAAATTTCACTTCGCATCCGACCATTTTGTTCGGCCTAGGGTTTCGGTCCTGGTTGTGAAAAAATGAAACGTCCCGAAAATTTACGAGGGTGCTCTGTGCATCGTGGCGATCATGTCGGCGGGTCTCGAAGTGTAATTCGAGTCGTTTCGGCCGGGATCGGGGCACTTGTTATTTTCACAAAAAGTTATCGTTCGTTACAGAAAATGGGGGGGCAAACGAACTCGTATCACTTCGTGTCACCTGCCGATATGCTTGCCTAGAAGTTCTGCACAAGCTCGTAAAATTTCGAGCGAAAAAATTTCACTTCGCATCCGACCATTTTGTTCGGCCTAGTTGTGAAAAAATGAAACGTCCCGAAAATTTACGAGGGTGCTCTGTGCATCGTGGCGATCATGTCGGCGGGTCTCGAAGTGTAATTCGAGTCGTTTCGGCCGGGATCGGGGCACTTGTTATTTTCACAAAAAGTTATCGTTCGTTAAAGAAAATGGGGGGGAAACGAACTCGAATCACTTCGTGTCCCCTGCCGATATGGTTGCCTAGAAGTTCTCCACAAGCTCGTAAAATTTCGAGCGAAAAAATTTCACTTCGCATGCGACCATTTTGTTCGGCCTAGGGTTTCGGTCCTAGTTGTGAAAAAATGAAACGTCCCGAAAATTTACGAGGGTGCTCTGTGCATCGTGGCGATCATGTCGGCGGGTCTCGAAGTGTAATTCGAGTCGTTTCGGCCGGGATCGGGGGGGCACTTGTTATTTTCACAAAAAGTTATCGTTCGTTAAAGAAAATGGGGGGGCAAACGAACTCGAATCACTTCGTGTCCCCTGCCGATATGATTGCCTAGAAGTTCTGCACAAGCTCGTAAAATTTCGAGCGAAAAAATTTCACTTCGCATCCGACCATTTTGTTCGGCCTAGGGTTTCGGTCCTGGTTGTGAAAAAATGAAACGTCCCGAAGATTTACGAGGGTGCTCTGTGCATCGTGGCGATCATGTCGGCGGGTCTCGAAGTGTAATTCGAGTCGTTTCGGCCGGGATCGGGGCACTTGTTATTTTCACAAAAAGTTATCGTTCGTTAAAGAAAATGGGGGGGCAAACGAACTCGAATCACTTCGTGTCCCCTGCCGATATGGTTGCCTAGAAGTTCTGCACAAGCTCGTAAAATTTCGAGCGAAAAAATTTCACTTCGCATCCGACCATTTTGTTCGGCCTAGGGTTTCGGTCCTGGTTGTGAAAAAATGAAACGTCCCGAAAATTTACGAGGGTGCTCTGTGCATCGTGGCGATCATGTCGGCGGGTCTCGAAGTGTAATTCGAGTCGTTTCGGCCGGGATCGGGGCACTTGTTATTTTCACAAAAAGTTATCGTTCGTTAAAGAAAATGGGGGGGCAAACGAACTCGAATCACTTCGTGTCACCTGCCGATATGCTTGCCTAGAAGTTCTGCACAAGCTCGTAAAATTTCGAGCGAAAAAATTTCACTTCGCATCCGACCATTTTGTTCGGCCTAGGGTTTCGGTCCTGGTTGTGAAAAAATGAAACGTCCCGAAAATTTACGAGGGTGCTCTGTGCATCGTGGCGATCATGTCGGCGGGTCTCGAAGTGTAATTCGAGTCGTTTCGGCCGGGATCGGGGCACTTGTTATTTTCACAAAAAGTTATCGTTCGTTAAAGAAAATGGGGGGGCAAACGAACTCGAATCACTTCGTGTCACCTGCCGATATGCTTGCCTAGAAGTTCTGCACAAGCTCGTAAAATTTCGAGCGAAAAAATTTCACTTCGCATCCGACCATTTTGTTCGGCCTAGGGTTTCGGTCCTGGTTGTGAAAAAATGAAACGTCCCGAAAATTTACGAGGGTGCTCTGTGCATCGTGGCGATCATGTCGGCGGGTCTCGAAGTGTAATTCGAGTCGTTTCGGCCGGGATCGGGGCACTTGTTATTTTCACAAAAAGTTATCGTTCGTTAAAGAAAATGGGGGGGCAAACGAACTCGAATCACTTCGTGTCCCCTGCCGATATGGTTGCCTAGAAGTTCTCCACAAGCTCGTAAAATTTCGAGCGAAAAAATTTCACTTCGCATCCGACCATTTTGTTCGGCCTAGGATTTCGGTCCTAGTTGTGAAAAAATGAAACGTCCCGAAAATTTACGAGGGTGCTCTGTGCATCGTGGCGATCATGTCGGCGGGTCTCGAAGTGTAATTCGAGTCGTTTCGGACGGGATCGGGGCACTTGTTATTTTCACAAAAAGTTATCGTTCGTTAAAGAAAATGGGGGGGCAAACGAACTCGAATCACTTCGTGTCACCTGCCGATATGATTGCCTAGAAGTTCTGCACAAGCTCGTAAAATTTCGAGCGAAAAAATTTCACTTAGCATCCGACAATTTTGTTCGGCCTAGGGTTTCGGTCCTGGTTGTGAAAAAATGAAACGTCCCGAAAATTTACGAGGGTGCTCTGTGCATCGTGGCGATCATGTCGGCGGGTCTCGAAGTGTAATTCGAGTCGTTTCGGCCGGGATCGGGGCACTTGTTATTTTCACAAAAAGTTATCGTTCGTTAAAGAAAATGGGGGGGCAAACGAACTCGAATCACTTCGTGTCACCTGCCGATATGATTGCCTAGAAGTTCCGCACGTGCTCGTAAAATTTCGAGCGAAAAAATTTCACTTCGCATCCGACCATTTTGTTCGGCCTAGGGTTTCGGTCCTGGTTGTGAAAAAATGAAACGTCCCGAAAATTTACGAGGGTGCTCTGTGCATCGTGGCGATCATGTCGGCGGGTCTCGAAGTGTAGTTCGAGTCGTTTCGGCCGTTATCGGGGCACTTGTTATTTTCACAAAAAGTTATCGTTCGTTAAAGAAAATGGGGGGGCAAACGAACTCGAATCACTTCGTGTCACCTGCCGATACGATTGCCTAGAAGTTCTGCACAAGCTCGTAAAATTTCGAGCGAAAAAATTTCACTTCGCATCCGACCATTTTGTTCGGCCTAGGGTTTCGGTCCTGATTGTGAAAAAATGAAACGTCCCGAAAATTTACGAGGGTTCTCTGTGCATCGTGGCGATCATGTCGGCGGGTCTCGAAGTGTAATTCGAGTCGTTTCGGCCGGGATCGGGGCACTTGTTATTTTCACAAAAAGTTATCGTTAGTAAAAGAAAATGGGGGGGCAAACGAACTCGAATCACTTCGTGTCACCTGCCGATATGATTTCCGAGAAGTTCTGCACAAGCTCGCAAAATTTCGAGCGAAAAAATTTCACTTCGCATCCGACCATTTTGTTCGGCCTAGGGTTTCGGTCCTGGTTGTGAAAAAATGAAACGTCCCGAAAATTTACGAGGGTGCTCTGTGCATCGTGGCGATCATGTCGGCGGGTCTCGAAGTGTAGTTCGAGTCGTTTCGGCCGTTATCGGGGCACTTGTTATTTTCACAAAAAGTTATCGTTCGTTAAAGAAAATGGGGGGCAAACGAACTCGAATCACTTCGTGTCACCTGCCGATATGATTGCCTAGAAGTTCCGCACGTGCTCGTAAAATTTCGAGCGAAAAAATTTCACTTCGCATCCGACCATTTTGTTCGGCCTAGGGTTTCGGTCCTGGTTGTGAAAAAATGAAACGTCCCGAAAATTTACGAGGGTGCTCTGTGCATCGCGGCGATCATGTCGGCGGGTCTCGAAGTGTAATTCGAGTCGTTTCGGACGGGATCGGGGCACTTGTTATTTTCACAAAAATTTATCGTTCGTTAAAGAAAATGGGGGGGCAAACGAACTCGAATCACTTCGTGTCACCTGCCGATACGATTGCCTAGAAGTTCTGCACAAGCTCGTAAAATTTCGAGCGAAAAAATTTCACTTCGCATCCGACCATTTTGTTCGGCCTAGGGTTTCGGTCCTGATTGTGAAAAAATGAAACGTCCCGAAAATTTACGAGGGTTCTCTGTGCATCGTGGCGATCATGTCGGCGGGTCTCGAAGTGTAATTCGAGTCGTTTTGGCCGGGATCGGGGCACTTGTTATTCTCACAAAAAGTTATCGTTAGTTAAAGAAAATGGGGGGGGCAAACGAACTCGAATCACTTCGTGTCACCTGCCGATATGATTTCCGAGAAGTTCTGCACAAGCTCGCAAAATTTCGAGCGAAAAAATTTCACTTCGCATCCGACCATTTTGTTCGGCCTAGGGTTTCGGTCCTGGTTGTGAAAAAATGAAACGTCCCGAAAATTTACGAGGGTGCTCTGTGCATCGTGGCGATCATGTCGGCGGGTCTCGAAGTGTAGTTCGAGTCGTTTCGGCCGTTATCGGGGCACTTGTTATTTTCACAAAAAGTTATCGTTCGTTAAAGAAAATGGGGGGCAAACGAACTCGAATCACTTCGTGTCACCTGCCGATATGATTGCCTAGAAGTTCCGCACGTGCTCGTAAAATTTCGAGCGAAAAAATTTCACTTCGCATCCGACCATTTTGTTCGGCCTAGGGTTTCGGTCCTGGTTGTGAAAAAATGAAACGTCCCGAAAATTTACGAGGGTGCTCTGTGCATCGTGGCGATCATGTCGGCGGGTCTCGAAGTGTAATTCGAGTCGTTTCGGACGGGATCGGGGCACTTGTTATTTTCACAAAAATTTATCGTTCGTTAAAGAAAATGGGGGGGCAAACGAACTCGAATCACTTCGTGTCACCTGCCGATACGATTGCCTAGAAGTTCTGCACAAGCTCGTAAAATTTCGAGCGAAAAAATTTCACTTCGCATCCGACCATTTTGTTCGGCCTAGGGTTTCGGTCCTGGTTGTGAAAAAATGAAACGTCCCGAAAATTTACGAGGATGCTCTGTGCATCGTGGCGATCATGTCGGCGGGTCTCGAAGTGTAATTCGAGTCGTTTCGGCCGGGTTCGGGGCACTTGTTATTTTCACAAAAAGTTATCGTTCGTTAAAGAAAATGGGGGGGCAAACGAACTCGAATCACTTCGTGTCACGTGCCGATATGATTGCCTAGAAGTTCCGCACGTGCTCGTAAAATTTCGAGCGAAAAAATTTCACTTCGCATCCGACCATTTTGTTCGGCCTAGGGTTTCGGTCCTGGTTGTGAAAAAATGAAACGTCCCAAAAATTTACGAGGGTGCTCTGTGCATCGTGGCGATCATGTCGGCGGGTCTCGAAGTGTAATTCGAGTCGTTTCGGCCGGGATCGGGGCACTTGTTATTTTCACAAAAAGTTATCGTTCGTTAAAGAAAATGGGGGGGCAAACGAACTCGAATCACTTCGTGTCACCTGCCGATATGATTGCCTAGAAGTTCCGCACGTGCTCGTAAAATTTCGAGCGAAAAAATTTCACTTCGCATCCGACCATTTTGTTCGGCCTAGGGTTTCGGTCCTGGTTGTGAAAAAATGAAACGTCCCGAAAATTTACGAGGGTGCTCTGTGCATCGTGGCGATCATGTCGGCGGGTCTCGAAGTGTAATTCGAGTCGTTTCGGCCGGGATCGGGGCACTTGTTATTTTCACAAAAAGTTATCGTTCGTTAAAGAAAATGGGGGGGCAAACGAACTCGAATCACTTCGTGTCACCTGCCGATATGATTTCCTAGAAGTTCTGCACAAGCTCGTAAAATTTCGAGCGAAAAAATTTCACTTCGCATCCGGCCATTTTGTTCGGCCTAGGGTTTCGGTCCTGGTTCTGAAAAAATGAAACGTACCGAAAATTTACGAGGGTGCTCTGTGCATCGTGGCGATCATGTCGGCGGGTCTCGAAGTGTAATTCGAGTCGTTTCGGCCGGGATCGGGGCACTTGTTATTTTCACAAAAAGTTATCGTTCGTTAAAGAAAATGGGGGGGCAAACGAACTCGAATCACTTCGTGTCACCTGCCGATACGATTGCCTAGAAGTTCTGCACAAGCTCGTAAAATTTCGAGCGAAAAAATTTCACTTCGCATCCGACCATTTTGTTCGGCCTAGGGTTTCGGTCCTGGTTGTGAAAAAATGAAACGTCCCGAAAATTTACGAGGATGCTCTGTGCATCGTGGCGATCATGTCGGCGGGTCTCGAAGTGTAATTCGAGTCGTTTCGGCCGGGTTCGGGGCACTTGTTATTTTCAGAAAAAGTTATCGTTCGTTAAAGAAAATGGGGGGGCAAACGAACTCGAATCACTTCGTGTCACCTGCCGATATGATTTCCTAGAAGTTCTGCACAAGCTCGTAAAATTTCGAGCGAAAAAATTTCACTTCGCATCCGGCCATTTTGTTCGGCCTAGGGTTTCGGTCCTGGTTCTGAAAAAATGAAACGTACCGAAAATTTACGAGGGTGCTCTGTGCATCGTGGCGATCATGTCGGCGGGTCTCGAAGTGTAATTCGAGTCGTTTCGGCCGGGATCGGGGCACTTGTTATTTTCACAAAAAGTTATCGTTCGTTAAAGAAAATGGGGGGGCAAACGAACTCGAATCACTTCGTGTCACCTGCCGATACGATTGCCTAGAAGTTCTGCACAAGCTCGTAAAATTTCGAGCGAAAAAATTTCACTTCGCATCCGACCATTTTGTTCGGCCTAGGGTTTCGGTCCTGGTTGTGAAAAAATGAAACGTCCCGAAAATTTACGAGGATGCTCTGTGCATCGTGGCGATCATGTCGGCGGGTCTCGAAGTGTAATTCGAGTCGTTTCGGCCGGGTTCGGGGCACTTGTTATTTTCACAAAAAGTTATCGTTCGTTAAAGAAAATGGGGGGGCAAACGAACTCGAATCACTTCGTGTCACGTGCCGATATGATTGCCTAGAAGTTCCGCACGTGCTCGTAAAATTTCGAGCGAAAAAATTTCACTTCGAATCCGACCATTTTGTTCGGCCTAGGGTTTCGGTCCTGGTTGTGAAAAAATGAAACGTCCCAAAAATTTACGAGGGTGCTCTGTGCATCGTGGCGATCATGTCGGCGGGTCTCGAAGTGTAATTCGAGTCGTTTCGGCCGGGTTCGGGGCACTTGTTATTTTCACAAAAAGCTATCGTTCGTTAAAGAAAATGGGGGGGCAAACGAACTCGAATCACTTCGTGTCACGTGCCGATATGATTGCCTAGAAGTTCCGCACGTGCTCGTAAAATTTCGAGCGAAAAAATTTCACTTCGCATCCGACCATTTTGTTCGGCCTAGGGTTTCGGTCCTGGTTGTGAAAAAATGAAACGTCCCGAAAATTTACGAGGGTGCTCTGTGCATCGTGGCGATCATGTCGGCGGGTCTCGAAGTGTAATTCGAGTCGTTTCGGCCGGGTTCGGGGCACTTGTTATTTTCACAAAAAGTTATCGTTCGTTAAAGAAAATGGGGGGGCAAACGAACTCGAATCACTTCGTGTCACCTGCCGATATGATTGCCTAGAAGTTCCGCACGTGCTCGTAAAATTTCGAGCGAAAAAATTTCACTTCGCATCCGACCATTTTGTTCGGCCTAGGGTTTCGGTCCTGGTTGTGAAAAAATGAAACGTCCCGAAAATTTACGAGGGTGCTCTGTGCATCGTGGCGATCATGTCGGCGGGTCTCGAAGTGTAATTCGAGTCGTTTCGGCCGGGTTCGGGGCACTTGTTATTTTCACAAAAAGTTATCGTTCGTTAAAGAAAATGGGGGGGCAAACGAACTCGAATCACTTCGTGTCACCTGCCGATATGATTTCCGAGAAGTTCTGCACAAGGTCGTAAAATTTCGAGCGAAAAAATTTCACTTCGCATCCGACCATTTTGTTCGGCCTAAGGTTTCGGTCCTGGTTGTGAAAAAATGAAACGTCCCGAAAATTTACGAGGGTGCTCTGTGCATCGTGGCGATCATGTCGGCGGGTCTCGAAGTGTAATTTGAGTCGTTTCGGCCGGGTTCGGGGCACTTGTTATTTTCAGAAAAAGTTATCGTTCGTTAAAGAAAATGGGGGGGCAAACGAACTCGAATCACTTCGTGTCACCTGCCGATACGATTGCCTAGAAGTTCTGCACAAGCTCGTAAAATTTCGAGCGAAAAAATTTCACTTCGCATCCGACCATTTTGTTCGGCCTAGGGTTTCGGTCCTGGTTGTGAAAAAATGAAACGTCCCGAAAATTTACGAGGATGCTCTGTGCATCGTGGCGATCATGTCGGCGGGTCTCGAAGTGTAATTCGAGTCGTTTCGGCCGGGTTCGGGGCACTTGTTATTTTCACAAAAAGTTATCGTTCGTTAAAGAAAATGGGGGGGCAAACGAACTCGAATCACTTCGTGTCACGTGCCGATATGATTGCCTAGAAGTTCCGCACGTGCTCGTAAAATTTCGAGCGAAAAAATTTCACTTCGCATCCGACCATTTTGTTCGGCCTAGGGTTTCGGTCCTGGTTGTGAAAAAATGAAACGTCCCAAAAATTTACGAGGGTGCTCTGTGCATCGTGGCGATCATGTCGGCGGGTCTCGAAGTGTAATTCGAGTCGTTTCGGCCGGGATCGGGGCACTTGTTATTTTCACAAAAAGTTATCGTTCGTTAAAGAAAATGGGGGGGCAAACGAACTCGAATCACTTCGTGTCACCTGCCGATATGATTTCCTAGAAGTTCTGCACAAGCTCGTAAAATTTCGAGCGAAAAAATTTCACTTCGCATCCGGCCATTTTGTTCGGCCTAGGGTTTCGGTCCTGGTTCTGAAAAAATGAAACGTACCGAAAATTTACGAGGGTGCTCTGTGCATCGTGGCGATCATGTCGGCGGGTCTCGAAGTGTAATTCGAGTCGTTTCGGCCGGGATCGGGGCACTTGTTATTTTCACAAAAAGTTATCGTTCGTTAAAGAAAATGGGGGGGCAAACGAACTCGAATCACTTCGTGTCACCTGCCGATACGATTGCCTAGAAGTTCTGCACAAGCTCGTAAAATTTCGAGCGAAAAAATTTCACTTCGCATCCGACCATTTTGTTCGGCCTAGGGTTTCGGTCCTGATTGTGAAAAAATGAAACGTCCCGAAAATTTACGAGGGTGCTCTGTGCATCGTGGCGATCATGTCGGAGGGTCTCGAAGTGTAATTCGAGTCGTTTCGGCCGGGATCGGGGCACTTGTTATTTTCACAAAAAGTTATCGTTCGTTAAAGAAAAAGGGGGGCAAACGAACTCGAATCACTTCGTGTCACCTGCCGATACGATTGCCTAGAAGTTCTGCACAAGCTCGTAAAATTTCGAGCGAAAAAATTTCACTTCGAATCCGACCATTTTGTTCGGCCTAGGGTTTCGGTCCTGGTTGTGAAAAAATGAAACGTCCCGAAAATTTACGAGGATGCTCTGTGCATCGTGGCGATCATGTCGGCGGGTCTCGAAGTGTAATTCGAGTCGTTTCGGCCGGGTTCGGGGCACTTGTTATTTTCACAAAAAGTTATCGTTCGTTAAAGAAAATGGGGGGGCAAACGAACTCGAATCACTTCGTGTCACCTGCCGATACGATTGCCTAGAAGTTCTGCACAAGCTCGTAAAATTTCGAGCGAAAAAATTTCACTTCGCATCCGACCATTTTGTTCGGCCTAGGGTTTCGGTCCTGGTTGTGAAAAAATGAAACGTCCCGAAAATTTACGAGGGTGCTCTGTGCATCGTGGCGATCATGTCGGCGGCTCTCGAAGTGTAATTCGAGTCGTTTCGGCCGGGATCGGGGCACTTGTTATTTTCACAAAAAGTTATCGTTCGTTAAAGAAAATGGGGGGGCAAACGAACTCGAATCACTTCGTGTCACCTGCCGATATGATTGCCTAGAAGTTCCGCACGTGCTCGTAAAATTTCGAGCGAAAAAATTTCACTTCGCATCCGACCATTTTGTTCGGCCTAGGGTTTCGGTCCTGGTTGTGAAAAAATGAAACGTCCCGAAAATTTACGAGGGTGCTCTGTGCATCGTGGCGATCATGTCGGCGGGTCTCGAAGTGTAATTCGAGTCGTTTCGGCCGGGTTCGGGGCACTTGTTATTTTCACAAAAAGTTATCGTTCGTTAAAGAAAATGGGGGGGCAAACGAACTCGAATCACTTCGTGTCACCTGCCGATATGATTTCCGAGAAGTTCTGCACAAGGTCGTAAAATTTCGAGCGAAAAAATTTCACTTCGCATCCGACCATTTTGTTCGGCCTAGGGTTTCGGTCCTGGTTGTGAAAAAATGAAACGTCCCGAAAATTTACGAGGGTGCTCTGTGCATCGTGGCGATCATGTCGGCGGGTCTCGAAGTGTAATTTGAGTCGTTTCGGCCGGGTTCGGGGCACTTGTTATTTTCAGAAAAAGTTATCGTTCGTTAAAGAAAATGGGGGGGCAAACGAACTCGAATCACTTCGTGTCACGTGCCGATATGATTGCCTAGAAGTTCCGCACGTGCTCGTAAAATTTCGAGCGAAAAAATTTCACTTCGCATCCGACCATTTTGTTCGGCCTAGGGTTTCGGTCCTGGTTCTGAAAAAATGAAACGTACCGAAAATTTACGAGGGTGCTCTGTGCATCGTGGCGATCATGTCGGCGGGTCTCGAAGTGTAATTCGAGTCGTTTCGGCCGTTATCGGGGCACTTGTTATTTTCACAAAAAGTTATCGTTCGTTAAAGAAAATGGGGGGGCAAACGAACTCGAATCACTTCGTGTCACGTGCCGATATGATTGCCTAGAAGTTCCGCACGTGCTCGTAAAATTTCGAGCGAAAAAATTTCACTTCGCATCCGACCATTTTGTTCGGCCTAGGGTTTCGGTCCTGGTTGTGAAAAAATGAAACGTACCGAAAATTTACGAGGGTGCTCTGTGCATCGTGGCGATCATGTCGGCGGCTCTCGAAGTGTAATTCGAGTCGTTTCGGCCGGGATCGGGGCACTTGTTATTTTCACAAAAAGTTATCGTTCGTTAAAGAAAATGGGGGAGCAAACGAACTCGAATCACTTCGTGTCACCTGCCGATATGATTTCCTAGAAGTTCTGCACAAGCTCGTAAAATTTCGAGCGAAAAAATTTCACTTCGCATCCGGCCATTTTGTTCGGCCTAGGGTTTCGGTCCTGGTTCTGAAAAAATGAAACGTACCGAAAATTTACGAGGGTGCTCTGTGCATCGTGGCGATCATGTCGGCGGGTCTCGAAGTGTAATTCGAGTCGTTTCGGCCGTTATCGGGGCACTTGTTATTTTCACAAAAAGTTATCGTTCGTTAAAGAAAATGGGGGGGCAAACGAACTCGAATCACTTCGTGTCACGTGCCGATATGATTGCCTAGAAGTTCCGCACGTGCTCGTAAAATTTCGAGCGAAAAAATTTCACTTCGCATCCGACCATTTTGTTCGGCCTAGGGTTTCGGTCCTGGTTGTGAAAAAATGAAACGTCCCGAAAATTTACGAGGGTGCTCTGTGCATCGTGGCGATCATGTCGGCGGGTCTCGAAGTGTAATTCGAGTCGTTTCGGCCGGGATCGGGGCACTTGTTATTTTCACAAAAAGTTATCGTTCGTTAAAGAAAATGGGGGGGCAAACGAACTCGAATCACTTCGTGTCACCTGCCGATATGATTTCCGAGAAGTTCTGCACAAGGTCGTAAAATTTCGAGCGAAAAAATTTCACTTCGCATCCGACCATTTTGTTCGGCCTAGGGTTTCGGTCCTGGTTGTGAAAAAATGAAACGTCCCGAAAATTTACGAGGGTGCTCTGTGCATCGTGGCGATCATGTCGGCGGGTCTCGAAGTGTAATTCGAGTCGTTTCGGCCGGGATCGGGGCACTTGTTATTTTCACAAAAAGTTATCGTTCGTTAAAGAAAATGGGGGGGCAAACGAACTCGAATCACTTCGTGTCACCTGCCGATACGATTGCCTAGAAGTTCTGCACAAGCTCGTAAAATTTCGAGCGAAAAAATTTCACTTCGCATCCGACCATTTTGTTCGGCCTAGGGTTTCGGTCCTGATTGTGAAAAAATGAAACGTCCCGAAAATTTACGAGGGTGCTCTGTGCATCGTGGCGATCATGTCGGCGGGTCTCGAAGTGTAATTCGAGTCGTTTCGGCCGGGATCGGGGCACTTGTTATTTTCACAAAAAGTTATCGTTCGTTAAAGAAAAAGGGGGGCAAACGAACTCGAATCACTTCGTGTCACCTGCCGATACGATTGCCTAGAAGTTCTGCACAAGCTCGTAAAATTTCGAGCGAAAAAATTTCACTTCGAATCCGACCATTTTGTTCGGCCTAGGGTTTCGGTCCTGGTTGTGAAAAAATGAAACGTCCCGAAAATTTACGAGGGTGCTCTGTGCATCGTGGCGATCATGTCGGCGGGTCTCGAAGTGTAATTCGAGTCGTTTCGGCCGGGTTCGGGGCACTTGTTATTTTCAGAAAAAGTTATCGTTCGTTAAAGAAAATGGGGGGGCAAACGAACTCGAATCACTTCGTGTCACGTGCCGATATGATTGCCTAGAAGTTCCGCACGTGCTCGTAAAATTTCGAGCGAAAAAATTTCACTTCGCATCCGACCATTTTGTTCGGCCTAGGGTTTCGGTCCTGGTTGTGAAAAAATGAAACGTCCCGAAAATTTACGAGGGTGCTCTGTGCATCGTGGCGATCATGTCGGCGGGTCTCGAAGTGTAATTCGAGTCGTTTCGGCCGGGTTCGGGGCACTTGTTATTTTCACAAAAAGTTATCGTTCGTTAAAGAAAATGGGGGGGCAAACGAACTCGAATCACTTCGTGTCACCTGCCGATATGATTGCCTAGAAGTTCCGCACGTGCTCGTAAAATTTCGAGCGAAAAAATTTCACTTCGCATCCGACCATTTTGTTCGGCCTAGGGTTTCGGTCCTGGTTGTGAAAAAATGAAACGTCCCGAAAATTTACGAGGGTGCTCTGTGCATCGTGGCGATCATGTCGGCGGGTTTCGAAGTGTAATTCGAGTCGTTTCGGCCGGGTTCGGGGCACTTGTTATTTTCACAAAAAGTTATCGTTCGTTAAAGAAAATGGGGGGGCAAACGAACTCGAATCACTTCGTGTCACCTGCCGATACGATTGCCTAGAAGTTCTGCACAAGCTCGTAAAATTTCGAGCGAAAAAATTTCACTTCGCATCCGACCATTTTGTTCGGCCTAGGGTTTCGGTCCTGGTTGTGAAAAAATGAAACGTCCCGAAAATTTACGAGGGTGCTCTGTGCATCGTGGCGATCATGTCGGCGGCTCTCGAAGTGTAATTCGAGTCGTTTCGGCCGGGATAGGGCACTTGTTATTTTCACAAAAAGTTATCGTTCGTTAAAGAAAATGGGGGGGCAAACGAACTCGAATCACTTCGTGTCACCTGCCGATATGATTTCCTAGAAGTTCTGCACAAGCTCGTAAAATTTCGAGCGAAAAAATTTCACTTCGCATCCGGCCATTTTGTTCGGCCTAGGGTTTCGGTCCTGGTTCTGAAAAAATGAAACGTACCGAAAATTTACGAGGGTGCTCTGTGCATCGTGGCGATCATGTCGGCGGGTCTTGAAGTGTAATTCGAGTCGTTTCGGCCGTTATCGGGGCACTTGTTATTTTCACAAAAAGTTATCGTTCGTTAAAGAAAATGGGGGGGCAAACGAACTCGAATCACTTCGTGTCACGTGCCGATATGATTGCCTAGAAGTTCCGCACGTGCTCGTAAAATTTCGAGCGAAAAAATTTCACTTCGCATCCGACCATTTTGTTCGGCCTAGGGTTTCGGTCCTGGTTGTGAAAAAATGAAACGTCCCGAAAATTTACGAGGGTGCTCTGTGCATCGTGGCGATCATGTCGGCGGGTCTCGAAGTGTAATTCGAGTCGTTTCGGCCGGGATCGGGGCACTTGTTATTTTCACAAAAAGTTATCGTTCGTTAAAGAAAATGGGGGGGCAAACGAACTCGAATCACTTCGTGTCACCTGCCGATATGATTTCCGAGAAGTTCTGCACAAGGTCGTAAAATTTCGAGCGAAAAAATTTCACTTCGCATCCGACCATTTTGTTCGGCCTAGGGTTTCGGTCCTGGTTGTGAAAAAATGAAACGTCCCAAAAATTTACGAGGGTGCTCTGTGCATCGTGGCGATCATGTCGGCGGGTCTCGAAGTGTAATTCGAGTCGTTTCGGCCGGGATCGGGGCACTTGTTATTTTCACAAAAAGTTATCGTTCGTTAAAGAAAATGGGGGGGCAAACGAACTCGAATCACTTCGTGTCACCTGCCGATACGATTGCCTAGAAGTTCTGCACAAGCTCGTAAAATTTCGAGCGAAAAAATTTCACTTCGCATCCGACCATTTTGTTCGGCCTAGGGTTTCGGTCCTGGTTGTGAAAAAATGAAACGTCCCGAAAATTTACGAGGGTGCTCTGTGCATCGTGGCGATCATGTCGGCGGGTCTCGAAGTGTAATTCGAGTCGTTTCGGCCGGGTTCGGGGCACTTGTTATTTTCACAAAAAGTTATCGTTCGTTAAAGAAAATGGGGGGGCAAACGAACTCGAATCACTTCGTGTCACCTGCCGATATGATTTCCGAGAAGTTCTGCACAAGGTCGTAAAATTTCGAGCGAAAAAATTTCACTTCGCATCCGACCATTTTGTTCGGCCTAAGGTTTCGGTCCTGGTTGTGAAAAAATGAAACGTCCCGAAAATTTACGAGGGTGCTCTGTGCATCGTGGCGATCATGTCGGCGGGTCTCGAAGTGTAATTTGAGTCGTTTCGGCCGGGTTCGGGGCACTTGTTATTTTCAGAAAAAGTTATCGTTCGTTAAAGAAAATGGGGGGGCAAACGAACTCGAATCACTTCGTGTCACGTGCCGATATGATTGCCTAGAAGTTCCGCACGTGCTCGTAAAATTTCGAGCAAAAAAATTTCACTTCGCATCCGACCATTTTGTTCGGCCTAGGGTTTCGGTCCTGGTTCTGAAAAAATGAAACGTACCGAAAATTTACGAGGGTGCTCTGTGCATCGTGGCGATCATGTCGGCGGGTCTCGAAGTGTAATTCGAGTCGTTTCGGCCGTTATCGGGGCACTTGTTATTTTCACAAAAAGTTATCGTTCGTTAAAGAAAATGGGGGGGCAAACGAACTCGAATCACTTCGTGTCACGTGCCGATATGATTGCCTAGAAGTTCCGCACGTGCTCGTAAAATTTCGAGCGAAAAAATTTCACTTCGCATCCGACCATTTTGTTCGGCCTAGGGTTTCGGTCCTGGTTGTGAAAAAATGAAACGTACCGAAAATTTACGAGGGTGCTCTGTGCATCGTGGCGATCATGTCGGCGGCTCTCGAAGTGTAATTCGAGTCGTTTCGGCCGGGATCGGGGCACTTGTTATTTTCACAAAAAGTTATCGTTCGTTAAAGAAAATGGGGGAGCAAACGAACTCGAATCACTTCGTGTCACCTGCCGATATGATTTCCTAGAAGTTCTGCACAAGCTCGTAAAATTTCGAGCGAAAAAATTTCACTTCGCATCCGGCCATTTTGTTCGGCCTAGGGTTTCGGTCCTGGTTCTGAAAAAATGAAACGTACCGAAAATTTACGAGGGTGCTCTGTGCATCGTGGCGATCATGTCGGCGGGTCTCGAAGTGTAATTCGAGTCGTTTCGGCCGTTATCGGGGCACTTGTTATTTTCACAAAAAGTTATCGTTCGTTAAAGAAAATGGGGGGGCAAACGAACTCGAATCACTTCGTGTCACGTGCCGATATGATTGCCTAGAAGTTCCGCACGTGCTCGTAAAATTTCGAGCGAAAAAATTTCACTTCGCATCCGACCATTTTGTTCGGCCTAGGGTTTCGGTCCTGGTTGTGAAAAAATGAAACGTCCCGAAAATTTACGAGGGTGCTCTGTGCATCGTGGCGATCATGTCGGCGGGTCTCGAAGTGTAATTCGAGTCGTTTCGGCCGGGATCGGGGCACTTGTTATTTTCACAAAAAGTTATCGTTCGTTAAAGAAAATGGGGGGGCAAACGAACTCGAATCACTCCGTGTCACCTGCCGATATGATTTCCGAGAAGTTCTGCACAAGGTCGTAAAATTTCGAGCGAAAAAATTTCACTTCGCATCCGACCATTTTGTTCGGCCTAGGGTTTCGGTCCTGGTTGTGAAAAAATGAAACGTCCCGAAAATTTACGAGGGTGCTCTGTGCATCGTGGCGATCATGTCGGCGGGTCTCGAAGTGTAATTCGAGTCGTTTCGGCCGGGATCGGGGCACTTGTTATTTTCACAAAAAGTTATCGTTCGTTAAAGAAAATGGGGGGGCAAACGAACTCGAATCACTTCGTGTCACCTGCCGATACGATTGCCTAGAAGTTCTGCACAAGCTCGTAAAATTTCGAGCGAAAAAATTTCACTTCGCATCCGACCATTTTGTTCGGCCTAGGGTTTCGGTCCTGATTGTGAAAAAATGAAACGTCCCGAAAATTTACGAGGGTGCTCTGTGCATCGTGGCGATCATGTCGGCGGGTCTCGAAGTGTAATTCGAGTCGTTTCGGCCGGGATCGGGGCACTTGTTATTTTCACAAAAAGTTATCGTTCGTTAAAGAAAAAGGGGGGCAAACGAACTCGAATCACTTCGTGTCACCTGCCGATACGATTGCCTAGAAGTTCTGCACAAGCTCGTAAAATTTCGAGCGAAAAAATTTCACTTCGAATCCGACCATTTTGTTCGGCCTAGGGTTTCGGTCCTGGTTGTGAAAAAATGAAACGTCCCGAAAATTTACGAGGGTGCTCTGTGCATCGTGGCGATCATGTCGGCGGGTCTCGAAGTGTAATTCGAGTCGTTTCGGCCGGGTTCGGGGCACTTGTTATTTTCACAAAAAGTTATCGTTCGTTAAAGAAAATGGGGGGGCAAACGAACTCGAATCACTTCGTGTCACGTGCCGATATGATTGCCTAGAAGTTCCGCACGTGCTCGTAAAATTTCGAGCGAAAAAATTTCACTTCGCATCCGACCATTTTGTTCGGCCTAGGGTTTCGGTCCTGGTTGTGAAAAAATGAAACGTCCCGAAAATTTACGAGGGTGCTCTGTGCATCGTGGCGATCATGTCGGCGGGTCTCGAAGTGTAATTCGAGTCGTTTCGGCCGGGTTCGGGGCACTTGTTATTTTCACAAAAAGTTATCGTTCGTTAAAGAAAATGGGGGGGCAAACGAACTCGAATCACTTCGTGTCACCTGCCGATATGATTGCCTAGAAGTTCCGCACGTGCTCGTAAAATTTCGAGCGAAAAAATTTCACTTCGCATCCGACCATTTTGTTCGGCCTAGGGTTTCGGTCCTGGTTGTGAAAAAATGAAACGTCCCGAAAATTTACGAGGGTGCTCTGTGCATCGTGGCGATCATGTCGGCGGGTTTCGAAGTGTAATTCGAGTCGTTTCGGCCGGGTTCGGGGCACTTGTTATTTTCACAAAAAGTTATCGTTCGTTAAAGAAAATGGGGGGGCAAACGAACTCGAATCACTTCGTGTCACCTGCTGATACGATTGCCTAGAAGTTCTGCACAAGCTCGTAAAATTTCGAGCGAAAAAATTTCACTTCGCATCCGACCATTTTGTTCGGCCTAGGGTTTCGGTCCTGGTTGTGAAAAAATGAAACGTCCCGAAAATTTACGAGGGTGCTCTGTGCATCGTGGCGATCATGTCGGCGGCTCTCGAAGTGTAATTCGAGTCGTTTCGGCCGGGATCGGGGCACTTGTTATTTTCACAAAAAGTTATCGTTCGTTAAAGAAAATGGGGGGGCAAACGAACTCGAATCACTTCGTGTCACCTGCCGATATGATTTCCTAGAAGTTCTGCACAAGCTCGTAAAATTTCGAGCGAAAAAATTTCACTTCGCATCCGGCCATTTTGTTCGGCCTAGGGTTTCGGTCCTGGTTCTGAAAAAATGAAACGTACCGAAAATTTACGAGGGTGCTCTGTGCATCGTGGCGATCATGTCGGCGGGTCTCGAAGTGTAATTCGAGTCGTTTCGGCCGTTATCGGGGCACTTGTTATTTTCACAAAAAGTTATCGTTCGTTAAAGAAAATGGGGGGGCAAACGAACTCGAATCACTTCGTGTCACGTGCCGATATGATTGCCTAGAAGTTCCGCACGTGCTCGTAAAATTTCGAGCGAAAAAATTTCACTTCGCATCCGACTATTTTGTTCGGCCTAGGGTTTCGGTCCTGGTTGTGAAAAAATGAAACGTCCCGAAAATTTACGAGGGTGCTCTGTGCATCGTGGCGATCATGTCGGCGGGTCTCGAAGTGTAATTCGAGTCGTTTCGGCCGGGATCGGGGCACTTGTTATTTTCACAAAAAGTTATCGTTCGTTAAAGAAAATGGGGGGGCAAACGAACTCGAATCACTTCGTGTCACCTGCCGATATGATTTCCGAGAAGTTCTGCACAAGGTCGTAAAATTTCGAGCGAAAAAATTTCACTTCGCATCCGACCATTTTGTTCGGCCTAGGGTTTCGGTCCTGGTTGTGAAAAAATGAAACGTCCCAAAAATTTACGAGGGTGCTCTGTGCATCGTGGCGATCATGTCGGCGGGTCTCGAAGTGTAATTCGAGTCGTTTCGGCCGGGATCGGGGCACTTGTTATTTTCACAAAAAGTTATCGTTCGTTAAAGAAAATGGGGGGGCAAACGAACTCGAATCACTTCGTGTCACCTGCCGATACGATTGCCTAGAAGTTCTGCACAAGCTCGTAAAATTTCGAGCGAAAAAATTTCACTTCGCATCCGACCATTTTGTTCGGCCTAGGGTTTCGGTCCTGGTTGTGAAAAAATGAAACGTCCCGAAAATTTACGAGGGTGCTCTGTGCATCGTGGCGATCATGTCGGCGGGTCTCGAAGTGTAATTCGAGTCGTTTCGGCCGGGTTCGGGGCACTTGTTATTTTCACAAAAAGTTATCGTTCGTTAAAGAAAATGGGGGGGCAAACGAACTCGAATCACTTCGTGTCACGTGCCGATATGATTGCCTAGAAGTTCCGCACGTGCTCGTAAAATTTCGAGCGAAAAAATTTCACTTCGCATCCGACCATTTTGTTCGGCCTAGGGTTTCGGTCCTGGTTGTGAAAAAATGAAACGTACCGAAAATTTACGAGGGTGCTCTGTGCATCGTGGCGATCATGTCGGCGGCTCTCGAAGTGTAATTCGAGTCGTTTCGGCCGGGATCGGGGCACTTGTTATTTTCACAAAAAGTTATCGTTCGTTAAAGAAAATGGGGGAGCAAACGAACTCGAATCACTTCGTGTCACCTGCCGATATGATTTCCTAGAAGTTCTGCACAAGCTCGTAAAATTTCGAGCGAAAAAATTTCACTTCGCATCCGGCCATTTTGTTCGGCCTAGGGTTTCGGTCCTGGTTCTGAAAAAATGAAACGTACCGAAAATTTACGAGGGTGCTCTGTGCATCGTGGCGATCATGTCGGCGGGTCTCGAAGTGTAATTCGAGTCGTTTCGGCCGTTATCGGGGCACTTGTTATTTTCACAAAAAGTTATCGTTCGTTAAAGAAAATGGGGGGGCAAACGAACTCGAATCACTTCGTGTCACGTGCCGATATGATTGCCTAGAAGTTCCGCACGTGCTCGTAAAATTTCGAGCGAAAAAATTTCACTTCGCATCCGACCATTTTGTTCGGCCTAGGGTTTCGGTCCTGGTTGTGAAAAAATGAAACGTCCCGAAAATTTACGAGGGTGCTCTGTGCATCGTGGCGATCATGTCGGCGGGTCTCGAAGTGTAATTCGAGTCGTTTCGGCCGGGTTCGGGGCACTTGTTATTTTCACAAAAAGTTATCGTTCGTTAAAGAAAATGGGGGGGCAAACGAACTCGAATCACTTCGTGTCACCTGCCGATATGATTGCCTAGAAGTTCCGCACGTGCTCGTAAAATTTCGAGCGAAAAAATTTCACTTCGCATCCGACCATTTTGTTCGGCCTAGGGTTTCGGTCCTGGTTGTGAAAAAATGAAACGTCCCGAAAATTTACGAGGGTGCTCTGTGCATCGTGGCGATCATGTCGGCGGGTCTCGAAGTGTAATTCGAGTCGTTTCGGCCGGGATCGGGGCACTTGTTATTTTCACAAAAAGTTATCGTTCGTTAAAGAAAATGGGGGGGCAAACGAACTCGAATCACTTCGTGTCACCTGCCGATATGATTTCCGAGAAGTTCTGCACAAGGTCGTAAAATTTCGAGCGAAAAAATTTCACTTCGCATCCGACCATTTTGTTCGGCCTAGGGTTTCGGTCCTGATTGTGAAAAAATGAAACGTCCCGAAAATTTACGAGGGTGCTCTGTGCATCGTGGCGATCATGTCGGCGGGTCTCGAAGTGTAATTCGAGTCGTTTCGGCCGGGATCGGGGCACTTGTTATTTTCACAAAAAGTTATCGTTCGTTAAAGAAAAAGGGGGGCAAACGAACTCGAATCACTTCGTGTCACCTGCCGATACGATTGCCTAGAAGTTCTGCACAAGCTCGTAAAATTTCGAGCGAAAAAATTTCACTTCGAATCCGACCATTTTGTTCGGCCTAGGGTTTCGGTCCTGGTTGTGAAAAAATGAAACGTCCCGAAAATTTACGAGGGTGCTCTGTGCATCGTGGCGATCATGTCGGCGGGTCTCGAAGTGTAATTCGAGTCGTTTCGGCCGGGTTCGGGGCACTTGTTATTTTCAGAAAAAGTTATCGTTCGTTAAAGAAAATGGGGGGGCAAACGAACTCGAATCACTTCGTGTCACGTGCCGATATGATTGCCTAGAAGTTCCGCACGTGCTCGTAAAATTTCGAGCGAAAAAATTTCACTTCGCATCCGACCATTTTGTTCGGCCTAGGGTTTCGGTCCTGGTTGTGAAAAAATGAAACGTCCCGAAAATTTACGAGGGTGCTCTGTGCATCGTGGCGATCATGTCGGCGGGTCTCGAAGTGTAATTCGAGTCGTTTCGGCCGGGTTCGGGGCACTTGTTATTTTCACAAAAAGTTATCGTTCGTTAAAGAAAATGGGGGGGCAAACGAACTCGAATCACTTCGTGTCACCTGCCGATATGATTGCCTAGAAGTTCCGCACGTGCTCGTAAAATTTCGAGCGAAAAAATTTCACTTCGCATCCGACCATTTTGTTCGGCCTAGGGTTTCGGTCCTGGTTGTGAAAAAATGAAACGTCCCGAAAATTTACGAGGGTGCTCTGTGCATCGTGGCGATCATGTCGGCGGGTTTCGAAGTGTAATTCGAGTCGTTTCGGCCGGGTTCGGGGCACTTGTTATTTTCACAAAAAGTTATCGTTCGTTAAAGAAAATGGGGGGGGAAACGAACTCGAATCACTTCGTGTCACCTGCCGATACGATTGCCTAGAAGTTCTGCACAAGCTCGTAAAATTTCGAGCGAAAAAATTTCACTTCGCATCCGACCATTTTGTTCGGCCTAGGGTTTCGGTCCTGGTTGTGAAAAAATGAAACGTCCCGAAAATTTACGAGGGTGCTCTGTGCATCGTGGCGATCATGTCGGCGGCTCTCGAAGTGTAATTCGAGTCGTTTCGGCCGGGATCGGGGCACTTGTTATTTTCACAAAAAGTTATCGTTCGTTAAAGAAAATGGGGGGGCAAACGAACTCGAATCACTTCGTGTCACCTGCCGATATGATTTCCTAGAAGTTCTGCACAAGCTCGTAAAATTTCGAGCGAAAAAATTTCACTTCGCATCCGGCCATTTTGTTCGGCCTAGGGTTTCGGTCCTGGTTCTGAAAAAATGAAACGTACCGAAAATTTACGAGGGTGCTCTGTGTATCGTGGCGATCATGTCGGCGGGTCTCGAAGTGTAATTCGAGTCGTTTCGGCCGTTATCGGGGCACTTGTTATTTTCACAAAAAGTTATCGTTCGTTAAAGAAAATGGGGGGGCAAACGAACTCGAATCACTTCGTGTCACGTGCCGATATGATTGCCTAGAAGTTCCGCACGTGCTCGTAAAATTTCGAGCGAAAAAATTTCACTTCGCATCCGACCATTTTGTTCGGCCTAGGGTTTCGGTCCTGGTTGTGAAAAAATGAAACGTCCCGAAAATTTACGAGGGTGCTCTGTGCATCGTGGCGATCATGTCGGCGGGTCTCGAAGTGTAATTCGAGTCGTTTCGGCCGGGATCGGGGCACTTGTTATTTTCACAAAAAGTTATCGTTCGTTAAAGAAAATGGGGGGGCAAACGAACTCGAATCACTTCGTGTCACCTGCCGATATGATTTCCGAGAAGTTCTGCACAAGGTCGTAAAATTTCGAGCGAAAAAATTTCACTTCGCATCCGACCATTTTGTTCGGCCTAGGGTTTCGGTCCTGGTTGTGAAAAAATGAAACGTCCCAAAAATTTACGAGGATGCTCTGTGCATCGTGGCGATCATGTCGGCGGGTCTCGAAGTGTAATTCGAGTCGTTTCGGCCGGGATCGGGGCACTTGTTATTTTCACAAAAAGTTATCGTTCGTTAAAGAAAATGGGGGGGGCAAACGAACTCGAATCACTTCGTGTCACCTGCCGATACGATTGCCTAGAAGTTCTGCACAAGCTCGTAAAATTTCGAGCGAAAAAATTTCACTTCGCATCCGACCATTTTGTTCGGCCTAGGGTTTCGGTCCTGATTGTGAAAAAATGAAACGTCCCGAAAATTTACGAGGGTGCTCTGTGCATCGTGGCGATCATGTCGGCGGGTCTCGAAGTGTAATTCGAGTCGTTTCGGCCGGGATCGGGGCACTTGTTATTTTCACAAAAAGTTATCGTTCGTTAAAGAAAATGGGGGGGCAAACGAACTCGAATCACTTCGTGTCACCTGCCGATATGATTTCCTAGAAGTTCCGCACAAGCTCGTAAAATTTCGAGCGAAAAAATTTCACTTCGCATCCGGCCATTTTGTTCGGCCTAGGGTTTCGGTCCTGGTTCTGAAAAAATGAAACGTACCGAAAATTTACGAGGGTGCTCTGTGCATCGTGGCGATCATGTCGGCGGGTCTCGAAGTGTAATTCGAGTCGTTTCGGCCGGGATCGGGGCACTTGTTATTTTCACAAAAAGTTATCGTTCGTTAAAGAAAATGGGGGGGCAAACGAACTCGAATCACTTCGTGTCACCTGCCGATATGATTTCCTAGAAGTTCTGCACAAGCTCGTAAAATTTCGAGCGAAAAAATTTCACTTCGCATCCGACCATTTTGTTCGGCCTAGGGTTTCGGTCGTGGTTGTGAAAAAATGAAACGTCCCGAAAATTTACGAGGGTGCTCTGTGCATCGTGGCGATCATGTCGGCGGGTCTCGAAGTGTAATTCGAGTCGTTTCGGCCGGGATCGGGGCACTTGTTATTTTCACAAAAAGTTATCGTTCGTTAAAGAAAATGGGGGGGCAAACGAACTCGAATCACTTCGTGTCACCTGCCGATATGATTTCCTAGAAGTTCTGCACAAGCTCGTAAAATTTCGAGCGAAAAAATTTCACTTCGCATCCGGCCATTTTGTTCGGCCTAGGGTTTCGGTCCTGGTTCTGAAAAAATGAAACGTACCGAAAATTTACGAGGGTGCTCTGTGCATCGTGGCGATCATGTCGGCGGGTCTCGAAGTGTAATTCGAGTCGTTTCGGCCGTTATCGGGGCACTTGTTATTTTCACAAAAAGTTATCGTTCGTTAAAGAAAATGGGGGGGCAAACGAACTCGAATCACTTCGTGTCACGTGCCGATATGATTGCCTAGAAGTTCCGCACGTGCTCGTAAAATTTCGAGCGAAAAAATTTCACTTCGCATCCGACCATTTTGTTCGGCCTAGGGTTTCGGTCCTGGTTGTGAAAAAATGAAACGTCCCGAAAATTTACGAGGGTGCTCTGTGCATCGTGGCGATCATGTCGGCGGGTCTCGAAGTGTAATTCGAGTCGTTTCGGCCGGGTTCGGGGCACTTGTTATTTTCACAAAAAGTTATCGTTCGTTAAAGAAAATGGGGGGGCAAACGAACTCGAATCACTTCGTGTCACCTTCCGATACGATTGCCTAGAAGTTCTGCACAAGCTCGTAAAATTTCGAGCGAAAAAATTTCACTTCGCATCCGACCATTTTGTTCGGCCTAGGGTTTCGGTCCTGGTTGTGAAAAAATGAAACGTCCCGAAAATTTACGAGGGTGCTCTGTGCATCGTGGCGATCATGTCGGCGGCTCTCGAAGTGTAATTCGAGTCGTTTCGGCCGGGATCGGGGCACTTGTTATTTTCACAAAAAGTTATCGTTCGTTAAAGAAAATGGGGGGGCAAACGAACTCGAATCACTTCGTGTCACCTGCCGATATGATTTCCTAGAAGTTCTGCACAAGCTCGTAAAATTTCGAGCGAAAAAATTTCACTTCGCATCCGGCCATTTTGTTCGGCCTAGGGTTTCGGTCCTGGTTCTGAAAAAATGAAACGTACCGAAAATTTACGAGGGTGCTCTGTGCATCGTGGCGATCATGTCGGCGGATCTCGAAGTGTAATTCGAGTCGTTTCGGCCGTTATCGGGGCACTTGTTATTTTCACAAAAAGTTATCGTTCGTTAAAGAAAATGGGGGGGCAAACGAACTCGAATCACTTCGTGTCACGTGCCGATATGATTGCCTAGAAGTTCCGCACGTGCTCGTAAAATTTCGAGCGAAAAAATTTCACTTCGCATCCGACCATTTTGTTCGGCCTAGGGTTTCGGTCCTGGTTGTGAAAAAATGAAACGTCCCGAAAATTTACGAGGGTGCTCTGTGCATCGTGGCGATCATGTCGGCGGGTCTCGAAGTGTAATTCGAGTCGTTTCGGCCGGGATCGGGGCACTTGTTATTTTCACAAAAAGTTATCGTTCGTTAAAGAAAATGGGGGGGCAAACGAACTCGAATCACTTCGTGTCACCTGCCGATACGATTGCCTAGAAGTTCTGCACAAGCTCGTAAAATTTCGAGCGAAAAAATTTCACTTCGCATCCTACCATTTTGTTCGGCCTAGGGTTTCGGTCCTGATTGTGAAAAAATGAAACGTCCCGAAAATTTACGAGGGTGCTCTGTGCATCGTGGCGATCATGTCGGCGGGTCTCGAAGTGTAATTCGAGTCGTTTCGGCCGGGATCGGGGCACTTGTTATTTTCACAAATAGTTATCGTTCGTTAAAGAAAATGGGGGGGCAAACGAACTCGAATCACTTCGTGTCACCTGCCGATATGATTTCCGAGAAGTTCTGCACAAGCTCGTAAAATTTCGAGCGAAAAAATTTCACTTCGCATCCGACCATTTTGTTCGGCCTAGGGTTTCGGTCCTGGTTGTGAAAAAATGAAACGTCCCGAAAATTTACGAGGGTGCTCTGTGCATCGTGGCGATCATGTCGGCGGGTCTCGAAGTGTAATTCGAGTCGTTTCGGCCGGGATCGGGGCACTTGTTATTTTCACAAAAAGTTATCGTTCGTTAAAGAAAATGGGGGGGCAAACGAACTCGAATCACTTCGTGTCACCTGCCGATACGATTGCCTAGAAGTTCTGCACAAGCTCGTAAAATTTCGAGCGAAAAAATTTCACTTCGCATCCGACCATTTTGTTCGGCCTAGGGTTTCGGTCCTGATTGTGAAAAAATGAAACGTCCCGAAAATTTACGAGGGTGCTCTGTGCATCGTGGCGATCATGTCGGCGGGTCTCGAAGTGTAATTCGAATCGTTTCGGCCGGGATCGGGGCACTTGTTATTTTCACAAAAAGTTATCGTTCGTTAAAGAAAATGGGGGGGCAAACGAACTCGAATCACTTCGTGTCACCTGCCGATATGATTTCCTAGAAGTTCTGCACAAGCTCGTAAAATTTCGAGCGAAAAAATTTCACTTCGCATCCGGCCATTTTGTTCGGCCTAGGGTTTCGGTCCTGGTTCTGAAAAAATGAAACGTACCGAAAATTTACGAGGGTGCTCTGTGCATCGTGGCGATCATGTCGGCGGGTCTCGAAGTGTAATTCGAGTCGTTTGGGCCGTTATCGGGGCACTTGTTATTTTCACAAAAAGTTATCGTTCGTTAAAGAAAATGGGGGGGCAAACGAACTCGAATCACTTCGTGTCACCTGCCGATATGATTTCCTAGAAGTTCTGCACAAGCTCGTAAAATTTCGAGCGAAAAAATATTACTTCGCATCCGACCATTTTGTTCGGCCTAGGGTTTCGGTCGTGGTTGTGAAAAAATGAAACATCCCGAAAATTTACGAGGGTGCTCTGTGCATCGTGGCGATCATGTCGGCAGGTCTCGAAGTGTAATTCGAGTCGTTTCGGCCGGGATCGGGGCACTTGTTATTTTCACAAATAGTTATCGTTCGTTAAAGAAAATGGGGGGGCAAACGAACTCGAATCACTTCGTGTCACCTGCCGATATGATTTCCGAGAAGTTCTGCACAAGCTCGTAAAATTTCGAGCGAAAAAATTTCACTTCGCATCCGACCATTTTGTTCGGCCTAGGGTTTCGGTCCTGGTTGTGAAAAAATGAAACGTCCCGAAAATTTACGAGGGTGCTCTGTGCATCGTGGCGATCATGTCGGCGGGTCTCGAAGTGTAATTCGAGTCGTTTCGGCCGGGATCGGGGCACTTGTTATTTTCACAAAAAGTTATCGTTCGTTAAAGAAAATGGGGGGGCAAACGAACTCGAATCACTTCGTGTCACCTGCCGATATGATTTCCTAGAAGTTCCGCACAAGCTCGTAAAATTTCGAGCGAAAAAATTTCACTTCGCATCCGACCATTTTGTTCGGCCTAGGGTTTCGGTCCTGATTGTGAAAAAATGAAACGTCCCGAAAATTTACGAGGGTGCTCTGTGCATCGTGGCGATCATGTCGGCGGGTCTCGAAGTGTAATTCGAATCGTTTCGGCCGGGATCGGGGCACTTGTTATTTTCACAAAAAGTTATCGTTCGTTAAAGAAAATGGGGGGGCAAACGAACTCGAATCACTTCGTGTCACCTGCCGATATGATTTCCTAGAAGTTCTGCACAAGCTCGTAAAATTTCGAGCGAAAAAATTTCACTTCGCATCCGACCATTTTGTTCGGCCTAGGGTTTCGGTCCTGATTGTGAAAAAATGAAACGTCCCGAAAATTTACGAGGGTGCTCTGTGCATCGTGGCGATCATGTCGGCGGGTCTCGAAGTGTAATTCGAGTCGTTTCGGCCGGGTTCGGGGCACTTGTTATTTTCACAAAAAGTTATCGTTCGTTAAAGAAAATGGGGGGGCAAACGAACTCGAATCACTTCGTGTCACGTGCCGATATGATTGCCTAGAAGTTCCGCACGTGCTCGTAAAATTTCGAGCGAAAAAATTTCACTTCGCATCCGACCATTTTGTTCGGCCTAGGGTTTCGGTCCTGGTTGTGAAAAAATGAAACGTCCCGAAAATTTACGAGGGTGCTCTGTGCATCGTGGCGATCATGTCGGCGGGTCTCGAAGTGTAATTCGAGTCGTTTCGGCCGGGTTCGGGGCACTTGTTATTTTCACAAAAAGTTATCGTTCGTTAAAGAAAATGGGGGGGCAAACGAACTCGAATCACTTCGTGTCACCTTCCGATACGATTGCCTAGAAGTTCTGCACAAGCTCGTAAAATTTCGAGCGAAAAAATTTCACTTCGCATCCGACCATTTTGTTCGGCCTAGGGTTTCGGTCCTGGTTGTGAAAAAATGAAACGTCCCGAAAATTTACGAGGGTGCTCTGTGCATCGTGGCGATCATGTCGGCGGCTCTCGAAGTGTAATTCGAGTCGTTTCGGCCGGGATCGGGGCACTTGTTATTTTCACAAAAAGTTATCGTTCGTTAAAGAAAATGGGGGGGCAAACGAACTCGAATCACTTCGTGTCACCTGCCGATATGATTTCCTAGAAGTTCTGCACAAGCTCGTAAAATTTCGAGCGAAAAAATTTCACTTCGCATCCGGCCATTTTGTTCGGCCTAGGGTTTCGGTCCTGGTTCTGAAAAAATGAAACGTACCGAAAATTTACGAGGGTGCTCTGTGCATCGTGGCGATCATGTCGGCGGATCTCGAAGTGTAATTCGAGTCGTTTCGGCCGTTATCGGGGCACTTGTTATTTTCACAAAAAGTTATCGTTCGTTAAAGAAAATGGGGGGGCAAACGAACTCGAATCACTTCGTGTCACGTGCCGATATGATTGCCTAGAAGTTCCGCACGTGCTCGTAAAATTTCGAGCGAAAAAATTTCACTTCGCATCCGACCATTTTGTTCGGCCTAGGGTTTCGGTCCTGGTTGTGAAAAAATGAAACGTCCCGAAAATTTACGAGGGTGCTCTGTGCATCGTGGCGATCATGTCGGCGGGTCTCGAAGTGTAATTCGAGTCGTTTCGGCCGGGATCGGGGCACTTGTTATTTTCACAAAAAGTTATCGTTCGTTAAAGAAAATGGGGGGGCAAACGAACTCGAATCACTTCGTGTCACCTGCCGATACGATTGCCTAGAAGTTCTGCACAAGCTCGTAAAATTTCGAGCGAAAAAATTTCACTTCGCATCCTACCATTTTGTTCGGCCTAGGGTTTCGGTCCTGATTGTGAAAAAATGAAACGTCCCGAAAATTTACGAGGGTGCTCTGTGCATCGTGGCGATCATGTCGGCGGGTCTCGAAGTGTAATTCGAGTCGTTTCGGCCGGGATCGGAGCACTTGTTATTTTCACAAATAGTTATCGTTCGTTAAAGAAAATGGGGGGGCAAACGAACTCGAATCACTTCGTGTCACCTGCCGATATGATTTCCGAGAAGTTCTGCACAAGCTCGTAAAATTTCGAGCGAAAAAATTTCACTTCGCATCCGACCATTTTGTTCGGCCTAGGGTTTCGGTCCTGGTTGTGAAAAAATGAAACGTCCCGAAAATTTACGAGGGTGCTCTGTGCATCGTGGCGATCATGTCGGCGGGTCTCGAAGTGTAATTCGAGTCGTTTCGGCCGGGATCGGGGCACTTGTTATTTTCACAAAAAGTTATCGTTCGTTAAAGAAAATGGGGGGGCAAACGAACTCGAATCACTTCGTGTCACCTGCCGATACGATTGCCTAGAAGTTCTGCACAAGCTCGTAAAATTTCGAGCGAAAAAATTTCACTTCGCATCCGACCATTTTGTTCGGCCTAGGGTTTCGGTCCTGATTGTGAAAAAATGAAACGTCCCGAAAATTTACGAGGGTGCTCTGTGCATCGTGGCGATCATGTCGGCGGGTCTCGAAGTGTAATTCGAATCGTTTCGGCCGGGATCGGGGCACTTGTTATTTTCACAAAAAGTTATCGTTCGTTAAAGAAAATGGGGGGGCAAACGAACTCGAATCACTTCGTGTCACCTGCCGATATGATTTCCTAGAAGTTCTGCACAAGCTCGTAAAATTTCGAGCGAAAAAATTTCACTTCGCATCCGGCCATTTTGTTCGGCCTAGGGTTTCGGTCCTGGTTCTGAAAAAATGAAACGTACCGAAAATTTACGAGGGTGCTCTGTGCATCGTGGCGATCATGTCGGCGGGTCTCGAAGTGTAATTCGAGTCGTTTGGGCCGTTATCGGGGCACTTGTTATTTTCACAAAAAGTTATCGTTCGTTAAAGAAAATGGGGGGGCAAACGAACTCGAATCACTTCGTGTCACCTGCCGATATGATTTCCTAGAAGTTCTGCACAAGCTCGTAAAATTTCGAGCGAAAAAATTTCACTTCGCATCCGGCCATTTTGTTCGGCCTAGGGTTTCGGTCCTGGTTCTGAAAAAATGAAACGTACCGAAAATTTACGAGGGTGCTCTGTGCATCGTGGCGATCATGTCGGCGGATCTCGAAGTGTAATTCGAGTCGTTTCGGCCGTTATCGGGGCACTTGTTATTTTCACAAAAAGTTATCGTTCGTTAAAGAAAATGGGGGGGCAAACGAACTCGAATCACTTCGTGTCACGTGCCGATATGATTGCCTAGAAGTTCCGCACGTGCTCGTAAAATTTCGAGCGAAAAAATTTCACTTCGCATCCGACCATTTTGTTCGGCCTAGGGTTTCGGTCCTGGTTGTGAAAAAATGAAACGTCCCGAAAATTTACGAGGGTGCTCTGTGCATCGTGGCGATCATGTCGGCGGGTCTCGAAGTGTAATTCGAGTCGTTTCGGCCGGGATCGGGGCACTTGTTATTTTCACAAAAAGTTATCGTTCGTTAAAGAAAATGGGGGGGCAAACGAACTCGAATCACTTCGTGTCACCTGCCGATACGATTGCCTAGAAGTTCTGCACAAGCTCGTAAAATTTCGAGCGAAAAAATTTCACTTCGCATCCTACCATTTTGTTCGGCCTAGGGTTTCGGTCCTGATTGTGAAAAAATGAAACGTCCCGAAAATTTACGAGGGTGCTCTGTGCATCGTGGCGATCATGTCGGCGGGTCTCGAAGTGTAATTCGAGTCGTTTCGGCCGGGATCGGGGCACTTGTTATTTTCACAAATAGTTATCGTTCGTTAAAGAAAATGGGGGGGCAAACGAACTCGAATCACTTCGTGTCACCTGCCGATATGATTTCCGAGAAGTTCTGCACAAGCTCGTAAAATTTCGAGCGAAAAAATTTCACTTCGCATCCGACCATTTTGTTCGGCCTAGGGTTTCGGTCCTGGTTGTGAAAAAATGAAACGTCCCGAAAATTTACGAGGGTGCTCTGTGCATCGTGGCGATCATGTCGGCGGGTCTCGAAGTGTAATTCGAGTCGTTTCGGCCGGGATCGGGGCACTTGTTATTTTCACAAAAAGTTATCGTTCGTTAAAGAAAATGGGGGGGCAAACGAACTCGAATCACTTCGTGTCACCTGCCGATACGATTGCCTAGAAGTTCTGCACAAGCTCGTAAAATTTCGAGCGAAAAAATTTCACTTCGCATCCGACCATTTTGTTCGGCCTAGGGTTTCGGTCCTGATTGTGAAAAAATGAAACGTCCCGAAAATTTACGAGGGTGCTCTGTGCATCGTGGCGATCATGTCGGCGGGTCTCGAAGTGTAATTCGAATCGTTTCGGCCGGGATCGGGGCACTTGTTATTTTCACAAAAAGTTATCGTTCGTTAAAGAAAATGGGGGGGCAAACGAACTCGAATCACTTCGTGTCACCTGCCGATATGATTTCCTAGAAGTTCTGCACAAGCTCGTAAAATTTCGAGCGAAAAAATTTCACTTCGCATCCGGCCATTTTGTTCGGCCTAGGGTTTCGGTCCTGGTTCTGAAAAAATGAAACGTACCGAAAATTTACGAGGGTGCTCTGTGCATCGTGGCGATCATGTCGGCGGGTCTCGAAGTGTAATTCGAGTCGTTTGGGCCGTTATCGGGGCACTTGTTATTTTCACAAAAAGTTATCGTTCGTTAAAGAAAATGGGGGGGCAAACGAACTCGAATCACTTCGTGTCACCTGCCGATATGATTTCCTAGAAGTTCTGCACAAGCTCGTAAAATTTCGAGCGAAAAAATATTACTTCGCATCCGACCATTTTGTTCGGCCTAGGGTTTCGGTCGTGGTTGTGAAAAAATGAAACATCCCGAAAATTTACGAGGGTGCTCTGTGCATCGTGGCGATCATGTCGGCAGGTCTCGAAGTGTAATTCGAGTCGTTTCGGCCGGGATCGGGGCACTTGTTATTTTCACAAATAGTTATCGTTCGTTAAAGAAAATGGGGGGGCAAACGAACTCGAATCACTTCGTGTCACCTGCCGATATGATTTCCGAGAAGTTCTGCACAAGCTCGTAAAATTTCGAGCGAAAAAATTTCACTTCGCATCCGACCATTTTGTTCGGCCTAGGGTTTCGGTCCTGGTTGTGAAAAAATGAAACGTCCCGAAAATTTACGAGGGTGCTCTGTGCATCGTGGCGATCATGTCGGCGGGTCTCGAAGTGTAATTCGAGTCGTTTCGGCCGGGATCGGGGCACTTGTTATTTTCACAAAAAGTTATCGTTCGTTAAAGAAAATGGGGGGGCAAACGAACTCGAATCACTTCGTGTCACCTGCCGATATGATTTCCTAGAAGTTCCGCACAAGCTCGTAAAATTTCGAGCGAAAAAATTTCACTTCGCATCCGGCCATTTTGTTCGGCCTAGGGTTTCGGTCATGGTTCTGAAAAAATGAAACGTACCGAAAATTTACGAGGGTGCTCTGTGCATCGTGGCGATCATGTCGGCGGGTCTCGAAGTGTAATTCGAGTCGTTTCGGCCGGGATCGGGGCACTTGTTATTTTCACAAAAAGTTATCGTTCGTTAAAGAAAATGGGGGGGCAAACGAACTCGAATCACTTCGTGTCACCTGCCGATATGATTTCCTAGAAGTTCTGCACAAGCTCGTAAAATTTCGAGCGAAAAAATTTCACTTCGCATCCGACCATTTTGTTCGGCCTAGGGTTTCGGTCGTGGTTGTGAAAAAATGAAACGTCCCGAAAATTTACGAGGGTGCTCTGTGCATCGTGGCGATCATGTCGGCGGGTCTCGAAGTGTAATTCGAGTCGTTTCGGCCGGGATCGGGGCACTTGTTATTTTCACAAAAAGTTATCGTTCGTTAAAGAAAATGGGGGGGCAAACGAACTCGAATCACTTCGTGTCACGTGCCGATATGATTGCCTAGAAGTTCTGCACAAGCTCGTAAAATTTCGAGCGAAAAAATTTCACTTCGCATCCGACCATTTTGTTCGGCCTAGGGTTTCGGTCCTGGTTGTGAAAAAATGAAACGTCCCGAAAATTTACGAGGGTGCTCTGTGCATCGTGGCGATCATGTCGGCGGGTCTCGAAGTGTAATTCGAGTCGTTTCGGCCGGGATCGGGGCACTTGTTATTTTCACAAATAGTTATCGTTCGTTAAAGAAAATGGGGGGGCAAACGAACTCGAATCACTTCGTGTCACCTGCCGATACGATTGCCTAGAAGTTCTGCACAAGCTCGTAAAATTTCGAGCGAAAAAATTTCACTTCGCATCCGACCATTTTGTTCGGCCTAGGGTTTCGGTCCTGATTGTGAAAAAATGAAACGTCCCGAAAATTTACGAGGGTGCTCTGTGCATCGTGGCGATCATGTCGGCGGGTCTCGAAGTGTAATTCGAGTCGTTTCGGCCGGGTTCGGGGCACTTGTTATTTTCACTAAAAGTTATCGTTCGTTAAAGAAAATGGGGGGGCAAACGAACTCGAATCACTTCGTGTCACGTGCCGATATGATTGCCTAGAAGTTCCGCACGTGCTCGTAAAATTTCGAGCGAAAAAATTTCACTTCGCATCCGACCATTTTGTTCGGCCTAGGGTTTCGGTCCTGGTTGTGAAAAAATGAAACGTCCCGAAAATTTACGAGGGTGCTCTGTGCATCGTGGCGATCATGTCGGCGGGTCTCGAAGTGTAATTCGAGTCGTTTCGGCCGGGTTCGGGGCACTTGTTATTTTCACAAAAAGTTATCGTTCGTTAAAGAAAATGGGGGGGCAAACGAACTCGAATCACTTCGTGTCACCTTCCGATACGATTGCCTAGAAGTTCTGCACAAGCTCGTAAAATTTCGAGCGAAAAAATTTCACTTCGCATCCGACCATTTTGTTCGGCCTAGGGTTTCGGTCCTGGTTGTGAAAAAATGAAACGTCCCGAAAATTTACGAGGGTGCTCTGTGCATCGTGGCGATCATGTCGGCGGGTCTCGAAGTGTAATTCGAGTCGTTTCGGCCGGGTTCGGGGCACTTGTTATTTTCACAAAAAGTTATCGTTCGTTAAAGAAAATGGGGGGGCAAACGAACTCGAATCACTTCGTGTCACCTTCCGATACGATTGCCTAGAAGTTCTGCACAAGCTCGTAAAATTTCGAGCGAAAAAATTTCACTTCGCATCCGACCATTTTGTTCGGCCTAGGGTTTCGGTCCTGGTTGTGAAAAAATGAAACGTCCCGAAAATTTACGAGGGTGCTCTGTGCATCGTGGCGATCATGTCGGCGGCTATCGAAGTGTAATTCGAGTCGTTTCGGCCGGGATCGGGGCACTTGTTATTTTCACAAAAAGTTATCGTTCGTTAAAGAAAATGGGGGTGCAAACGAACTCGAATCACTTCGTGTCACCTGCCGATATGATTTCCTAGAAGTTCTGCACAAGCTCGTAAAATTTCGAGCGAAAAAATTTCACTTCGCATCCGGCCATTTTGTTCGGCCTAGGGTTTCGGTCCTGGTTCTGAAAAAATGAAACGTACCGAAAATTTACGAGGGTGCTCTGTGCATCGTGGCGATCATGTCGGCGGGTCTCGAAGTGTAATTCGAGTCGTTTCGGCCGTTATCGGGGCACTTGTTATTTTCACAAAAAGTTATCGTTCGTTAAAGAAAATGGGGGGGCAAACGAACTCGAATCACTTCGTGTCACGTGCCGATATGATTGCCTAGAAGTTCCGCACGTGCTCGTAAAATTTCGAGCGAAAAAATTTCACTTCGCATCCGACCATTTTGTTCGGCCTAGGGTTTCGGTCCTGGTTGTGAAAAAATGAAACGTCCCGAAAATTTACGAGGGTGCTCTGTGCATCGTGGCGATCATGTCGGCGGGTCTCGAAGTGTAATTCGAGTCGTTTCGGCCGGGATCGGGGCACTTGTTATTTTCACAAAAAGTTATCGTTCGTTAAAGAAAATGGGGGGGCAAACGAACTCGAATCACTTCGTGTCACCTGCCGATACGATTGCCTAGAAGTTCTGCACAAGCTCGTAAAATTTCGAGCGAAAAAATTTCACTTCGCATCCTACCATTTTGTTCGGCCTAGGGTTTCGGTCCTGATTGTGAAAAAATGAAACGTCCCGAAAATTTACGAGGGTGCTCTGTGCATCGTGGCGATCATGTCGGCGGGTCTCGAAGTGTAATTCGAGTCGTTTCGGCCGGGATCGGGGCACTTGTTATTTTCACAAATAGTTATCGTTCGTTAAAGAAAATGGGGGGGCAAACGAACTCGAATCACTTCGTGTCACCTGCCGATATGATTTCCGAGAAGTTCTGCACAAGCTCGTAAAATTTCGAGCGAAAAAATTTCACTTCGCATCCGACCATTTTGTTCGGCCTAGGGTTTCGGTCCTGGTTGTGAAAAAATGAAACGTCCCGAAAATTTACGAGGGTGCTCTGTGCATCGTGGCGATCATGTCGGCGGGTCTCGAAGTGTAATTCGAGTCGTTTCGGCCGGGATCGGGGCACTTGTTATTTTCACAAAAAGTTATCGTTCGTTGAAGAAAATGGGGGGGCAAACGAACTCGAATCACTTCGTGTCACCTGCCGATACGATTGCCTAGAAGTTCTGCACAAGCTCGTAAAATTTCGAGCGAAAAAATTTCACTTCGCATCCGACCATTTTGTTCGGCCTAGGGTTTCGATCCTGATTGTGAAAAAATGAAACGTCTTGAAAATTTACGAGGGTGCTCTGTGCATCGTGGCGATCATGTCGGCGGGTCTCGAAGTGTAATTCGAATCGTTTCGGCCGGGATCGGGACACTTGTTATTTTCACAAAAAGTTATCGTTCGTTAAAGAAAATGGGGGGGCAAACGAACTCGAATCACTTCGTGTCACCTGCCGATATGATTTCCTAGAAGTTCTGCACAAGCTCGTAAAATTTCGAGCGAAAAAATATTACTTCGCATCCGACCATTTTGTTCGGCCTAGGGTTTCGGTCGTGGTTGTGAAAAAATGAAACATCCCGAAAATTTACGAGGGTGCTCTGTGCATCGTGGCGATCATGTCGGCGGGTCTCGAAGTGTAATTCGAGTCGTTTCGGCCGTTATCGGGGCACTTGTTATTTTCACAAAAAGTTATCGTTCGTTAAAGAAAATGGGGGGGCAAACGAACTCGAATCACTTCGTGTCACCTGCCGATACGATTGCCTAGAAGTTCTGCACAAGCTCGTAAAATTTCGAGCGAAAAAATTTCACTTCGCATCCTACCATTTTGTTCGGCCTCGGGTTTCGGTCCTGATTGTGAAAAAATGAAACGTCCCGAAAATTTACGAGCGTGCTCTGTGCATCGTGGCGATCATGTCGGCGGGTCTCGAAGTGTAATTCGAGTCGTTTCGGCCGGGATCGGGGCACTTGTTATTTTCACAAAAAGTTTTCGTTCGTTAAAGAAAATGGGGGGGCAAACGAACTCGAATCACTTCGTGTCACCTGCCGATATGATTTCCGAGAAGTTCTGCACAAGCTCGTAAAATTTCGAGCGAAAAAATTTCACTTCGCATCCGACCATTTTGTTCGGCCTAGGGTTTCGGTCCTGGTTGTGAAAAAATGAAACGTCCCGAAAATTTACGAGGGTGCTCTGTGCATCGTGGCGATCATGTCGGCGGGTCTCGAAGTGTAATTCGAGTCGTTTCGGCCGGGTTCGGGGCACTTGTTTTTTTCACAAAAAGTTATCGTTCGTTAAAGAAAATGGGGGGGCAAACGAACTCGAATCACTTCGTGTCACCTGCCGATACGATTGCCTAGAAGTTCTGCACAAGCTCGTAAAATTTCGAGCGAAAAAATTTCACTTCGCATCCGACCATTTTGTTCGGCCTACGGTTTCAGTCCTGGTGGTTAAAAAATGACACGTCCCGAAAATTTACGAGGGTGCTCTGTGCATCGTGGCGATCAAGTCGGCGGGTCTCGAAGTGTAATTCGAGTCGTTTCGGCCGGGTTCGGGGCACTTGTTTTTTTCACAAAAAGTTATCGTTCGTTAAAGAAAATGGGGGGGCAAACGAACTCGAATCACTTCGTGTCACCTGCCGATACGATTGCCTAGAAGTTCTGCACAAGCTCGTAAAATTTCGAGCGAAAAAATTTCACTTCGCATCCGACCATTTTGTTCGGCCTAGGGTTTCGGTCCTGGTTGTGAAAAAATGAAACGTCCCGAAAATTGACGAGGGTGCTCTTTGCATCGTGGCGATCATGTCGGCGGGTCTCGAAGTGTAATTCGAGTCGTTTCGGCCGGGATCGGGGCACTTGTTATTTTCACAAAAAGTTATCGTTCGTTAAAGAAAATGGGGGGGCAAACGACTCGAATCACTTCGTGTCACCTACCGATACGATTGCCTAGAAGTTCTGCACAAGCTCGTAAAATTTCGAGCGAAAAAATTTCACTTCGCATCCTACCATTTTGTTCGGCCTCGGGTTTCGGTCCTGATTGTGAAAAAATGAAACGTCCCGAAAATTTACGAGCGTGCTCTGTGCATCGTGGCGATCATGTCGGCGGGTCTCGAAGTGTAATTCGAGTCGTTTCGGCCGGGATCGGGGCACTTGTTATTTTCACAAAAAGTTTTCGTTCGTTAAAGAAAATGGGGGGGCAAACGAACTCGAATCACTTCGTGTCACCTGCCGATATGATTTCCGAGAAGTTCTGCACAAGCTCGTAAAATTTCGAGCGAAAAAATTTCACTTCGCATCCGACCATTTTGTTCGGCCTAGGGTTTCGGTCCTGGTTGTGAAAAAATGAAACGTCCCGAAAATTTACGAGGGTGCTCTGTGCATCGTGGCGATCATGTCGGCGGGTCTCGAAGTGTAATTCGAGTCGTTTCGGCCGGGTTCGGGGCACTTGTTTTTTTCACAAAAAGTTATCGTTCGTTAAAGAAAATGGGGGGGCAAACGAACTCGAATCACTTCGTGTCACCTGCCGATACGATTGCCTAGAAGTTCTGCACAAGCTCGTAAAATTTCGAGCGAAAAAATTTCACTTCGCATCCGACCATTTTGTTCGGCCTACGGTTTCAGTCCTGGTGGTTAAAAAATGACACGTCCCGAAAATTTACGAGGGTGCTCTGTGCATCGTGGCGATCAAGTCGGCGGGTCTCGAAGTGTAATTCGAGTCGTTTCGGCCGGGTTCGGGGCACTTGTTTTTTTCACAAAAAGTTATCGTTCGTTAAAGAAAATGGGGGGGCAAACGAACTCGAATCACTTCGTGTCACCTGCCGATACGATTGCCTAGAAGTTCTGCACAAGCTCGTAAAATTTCGAGCGAAAAAATTTCACTTCGCATCCGACCATTTTGTTCGGCCTAGGGTTTCGGTCCTGGTTGTGAAAAAATGAAACGTCCCGAAAATTGACGAGGGTGCTCTTTGCATCGTGGCGATCATGTCGGCGGGTCTCGAAGTGTAATTCGAGTCGTTTCGGCCGGGATCGGGGCACTTGTTATTTTCACAAAAAGTTATCGTTCGTTAAAGAAAATGGGGGGGCAAACGACTCGAATCACTTCGTGTCACCTACCGATATGATTTCCTAGAAGTTCTGCACAAGCTCGTAAAATTTCGAGCGAAAAAATTTCACTTCGCATCCGACCATTTTGTTCGGCCTAGGGTTTCGGTCGTGGTTGTGAAAAAATGAAACATCCCGAAAATTTACGAGGGTGCTCTGTGCATCGTGGCGATCATGTCGGCGGGTCTCGAAGTGTAATTCGAGTCGTTTCGGCCGTTATCGGGGCACTTGTTATTTTCACAAAAAGTTATCGTTCGTTAAAGAAAATGGGGGGGCAAACGAACTCGAATCACTTCGTGTCACGTGCCGATATGATTGCCTAGAAGTTCCGCACGTGCTCGTAAAATTTCGAGCGAAAAAATTTCACTTCGCATCCGACCATTTTGTTCGGCCTAGGGTTTCGGTCCTGGTTGTGAAAAAATGAAACGTCCCGAAAATTAACGAGGGTGCTCTGTGCATCGTGGCGATCATGTCGGCGGGTCTCGAAGTGTAATTCGAGTCATTTCGGCCGGGATCGGGGCACTTGTTATTTTCACAAAAAGTTATCGTTCGTTAAAGAAAATGGGGGGGCAAACGAACTCGAATCACTTCGTGTCACCTGCCGATACGATTGCCTAGAAGTTCTGCACAAGCTCGTAAAATTTCGAGCGAAAAAATTTCACTTCGCATCCTACCATTTTGTTCGGCCTCGGGTTTCGGTCCTGATTGTGAAAAAATGAAACGTCCCGAAAATTTACGAGCGTGCTCTGTGCATCGTGGCGATCATGTCGGCGGGTCTCGAAGTGTAATTCGAGTCGTTTCGGCCGGGATCGGGGCACTTGTTATTTTCACAAAAAGTTTTCGTTCGTTAAAGAAAATGGGGGGGCAAACGAACTCGAATCACTTCGTGTCACCTGCCGATATGATTTCCGAGAAGTTCTGCACAAGCTCGTAAAATTTCGAGCGAAAAAATTTCACTTCGCATCCGACCATTTTGTTCGGCCTAGGGTTTCGGTCCTGGTTGTGAAAAAATGAAACGTCCCGAAAATTTACGAGGGTGCTCTGTGCATCGTGGCGATCATGTCGGCGGGTCTCGAAGTGTAATTCGAGTCGTTTCGGCCGGGTTCGGGGCACTTGTTTTTTTCACAAAAAGTTATCGTTCGTTAAAGAAAATGGGGGGGCAAACGAACTCGAATCACTTCGTGTCACCTGCCGATACGATTGCCTAGAAGTTCTGCACAAGCTCGTAAAATTTCGAGCGAAAAAATTTCACTTCGCATCCGACCATTTTGTTCGGCCTACGGTTTCAGTCCTGGTGGTTAAAAAATGACACGTCCCGAAAATTTACGAGGGTGCTCTGTGCATCGTGGCGATCAAGTCGGCGGGTCTCGAAGTGTAATTCGAGTCGTTTCGGCCGGGTTCGGGGCACTTGTTTTTTTCACAAAAAGTTATCGTTCGTTAAAGAAAATGGGGGGGCAAACGAACTCGAATCACTTCGTGTCACCTGCCGATACGATTGCCTAGAAGTTCTGCACAAGCTCGTAAAATTTCGAGCGAAAAAATTTCACTTCGCATCCGACCATTTTGTTCGGCCTAGGGTTTCGGTCCTGGTTGTGAAAAAATGAAACGTCCCGAAAATTGACGAGGGTGCTCTTTGCATCGTGGCGATCATGTCGGCGGGTCTCGAAGTGTAATTCGAGTCGTTTCGGCCGGGATCGGGGCACTTGTTATTTTCACAAAAAGTTATCGTTCGTTAAAGAAAATGGGGGGGCAAACGACTCGAATCACTTCGTGTCACCTACCGATATGATTTCCTAGAAGTTCTGCACAAGCTCGTAAAATTTCGAGCGAAAAAATTTCACTTCGCATCCGACCATTTTGTTCGGCCTAGGGTTTCGGTCCAGGTTGTGAAAAAATCAAAACGTCCCGAAAATTTACGAGGGTGCTCTGTGCATCTTGGCGATCATGTCGGCGGGTCTCGAAGTGCAATTCGAGTCGTTTCGGCCGGGATCGGGGCACTTGTTATTTTCACAAAAAGTTATCGTTCGTTAAAGAAAATGGGGGGGCAAACGAACTCGAATCACTTCGTGTCACCTGCCGATACGATTGCCTAGAAGTTCTGCACAAGCTCGTAAAATTTCGAGCGAAAAAATTTCACTTCGCATCCGACCATTTTGTTCGGCCTAGGGTTTCGGTCCTGGTTGTGAAAAAATGAAACGTCCCGAAAATTGACGAGGGTGCTCTTTGCATCGTGGCGATCATGTCGGCGGGTCTCGAAGTGTAATTCGAGTCGTTTCGGCCGGGATCGGGGCACTTGTTATTTTCACAAAAAGTTATCGTTCGTTAAAGAAAATGGGGGGGCAAACGACTCGAATCACTTCGTGTCACCTACCGATATGATTTCCTAGAAGTTCTGCACAAGCTCGTAAAATTTCGAGCGAAAAAATTTCACTTCGCATCCGACCATTTTGTTCGGCCTAGGGTTTCGGTCCTGGTTGTGAAAAAATCAAAACGTCCCGAAAATTTACGAGGGTGCTCTGTGCATCGTGGCGATCATGTCGGCGGGTCTCGAAGTGCAATTCGAGTCGTTTCGGCCGGGATCGGGGCACTTGTTATTTTCACAAAAAGTTATCGTTCGTTAAAGAAAATGGGGGGGCAAACGAACTCGAATCACTTCGTGTCACCTGCCGATATGATTTCCCAGAAGTTCTGCACAAGCTCGTAAAATTTCGAGCGAAAAAATTTGACTTCGCATCCGACCATTTTGTTCGGCCTAGGGTTTCGGTCCTGGTTGTGAAAAAATGAAACGTCCCGAAAATTTACGAGGGTGCTCTGTGCATCGTGGCGATCATGTCGGCGGGTCTCGAAGTGTAATTCGAGTCGTTTCAGCCTGGATCGGGGCACTTGTTATTTTCACAAAAAGTTATCGTTCGTTAAAGAAAATGGGGGGGCAAACGAACTCGAATCACTTCGTGTCACCTGCCGATACGATTGCCTAGAAGTTCTGCACAAGCTCGTAAAATTTCGAGCGAAAAAATTTCACTTCGCATCCGACCATTTTGTTCGGCCTAGGGTTTCGGTCCTGGTTGTGAAAAAATCAAAACGTCCCGAAAATTTACGAGGGTGCTCTGTGCATCGTGGCGATCATGTCGGCGGGTCTCGAAGTGCAATTCGAGTCGTTTCGGCCGGGATCGGGGCACTTGTTATTTTCACAAAAAGTTATCGTTCGTTAAAGAAAATGGGGGGGCAAACGAACTCGAATCACTTCGTGTCACCTGCCGATATGATTTCCCAGAAGTTCTGCACAAGCTCGTAAAATTTCGAGCGAAAAAATTTGACTTCGCATCCGACCATTTTGTTCGGCCTAGGGTTTCGGTCCTGGTTGTGAAAAAATGAAACGTCCCGAAAATTTACGAGGGTGCTCTGTGCATCGTGGCGATCATGTCGGCGGGTCTCGAAGTGTAATTCGAGTCGTTTCAGCCTGGATCGGGGCACTTGTTATTTTCACAAAAAGTTATCGTTCGTTAAAGAAAATGGGGGGGCAAACGAACTCGAATCACTTCGTGTCACCTGCCGATACGATTGCCTAGAAGTTCTGCACAAGCTCGTAAAATTTCGAGCGAAAAAATTTCACTTCGCATCCGACCATTTTTTTCGGCCTAGGGTTTCGGTCCTGGTTGTGAAAAAATGAAACGTCCCGAAAATTTACGAGGGTGCTCTGTGCATCGTGGCGATCATGTCGGTGGGTCTCGAAGTGTAATACGAGTCGTTTCGGCCGGGTTCGGGGCACTTGTTATTTTCACAAAAAGTTATCGTTCGCTAAAGAAAATGGGGGGGCAAACGAACTCGAATCACTTCGTGTCACCTGCCGATACGATTGCCTAGAAGTTCTGCACAAGCTCGTAAAATTTCGAGCGAAAAAATTTCACTTCGCATCCGACCATTTTGTTCGGCCTAGGGTTTCGGTCCTGGTTGTGAAAAAATGAAACGTCCCGAAAATTTACGAGGGTGCTCTGTGCATCGTGGCGATCATGTCGGCGGGTCTCGAAGTGTAATTCGAGTCGTTTCGGCCGGGATCGGGGCACTTGTTATTTTCACAAAAAGTTATCGTTCGTTAAAGAAAATGGGGGGGCAAACGAACTCGAATCACTTCGTGTCACCTGCCGATACGATTGCCTAGAAGTTCTACACAAGCTCGTAAAATTTCGAGCGAAAAAATTTCACTTCGCATCCGACCATTTTGTTCGGCCTAGGGTTTCGGTCCTGGTTGTGAAAAAATGAAACGTCCCGAAAATTTACGAGGGTGCTCTGTGCATCGTGGCGATCTTGTCGGCGGGTCTCGAAGTGTAATTCGAGTCGTTTCGGCCGGGATCGGGGCACTTGTTATTTTCACAAAAAGTTATCGTTCGTTAAAGAAAATGGGGGGGCAAACGAACTCGAATCACTTCGTGTCACCTGCCGATATGATTTCCGAGAAGTTCTGCACAAGCTCGTAAAATTTCGAGCGAAAAAATTTCACTTCGCATCCGACCATTTTGTTCGGCCTAAGGTTTCGGTCCTGGTTGTGAAAAAATGAAACGTCCCGAAAATTTACGAGGGTGCTCTGTGCATCGTGGCGATCATGTCGGCGGGTCTCGAAGTGTAATTCGAGTCGTTTCGGCCGGGATCGGGGCACTTGTTATTTTCACAAAAAGTTATCGTTCGTTAAAGAAAATGGGGGGGCAAACGAACTCGAATCACTTCGTGTCACCTGCCGATACGATTGCCTAGAAGTTCTGCACAAGCTCGTAAAATTTCGAGCGAAAAAATTTCACCTCGCATCCGACCATTTTGTTCGGCCTAGGGTTTCGGTCCTGGTTGTGAAAAAATGAAACGTCCCGAAAATTTACGAGGGTGCTCTGTGCATCGTGGCGATCATGTCGGCGGGTCTCGAAGTGTAATTCGAGTCGTTTCGGCCGGGTTCGGGGCACTTGTTGTTTTCACAAAAAGTTATCGTTCGTTAAAGAAAATGGGGGGGCAAACGAACTCGAATCACTTCGTGTCACCTGCCGATACGATTGCCTAGAAGTTCTGCACAAGCTCGTAAAATTTCGAGCGAAAAAATTTCACTTCGCATCCGACCATTTTGTTCGGCCTAGGGTTTCGGTCCTGGTTGTGAAAAAATGAAACGTCCCGAAAATTTACGAGGGTGCTCTGTGCATCGTGGCGATCTTGTTGGCGGGTCTCGAAGTGTAATTCGAGTCGTTTCGGCCGGGATCGGGGCACTTGTTATTTTCACAAAAAGTTATCGTTCGTTAAAGAAAATGGGGGGGCAAACGAACTCGAATCACTTCGTGTCACCTGCCGATATGATTTCCGAGAAGTTCTGCACAAGCTCGTAAAATTTCGAGCGAAAAAATTTCACTTCGCATCCGACCATTTTGTTCGGCCTAAGGTTTCGGTCCTGGTTGTGAAAAAATGAAACGTCCCGAAAATTTACGAGGGTGCTCTGTGCATCGTGGCGATCATGTCGGCGGGTCTCGAAGTGTAATTCGAGTCGTTTCGGCCGGGTTCGGGGCACTTGTTATTTTCACAAAAAGTTATCGTTCGTTAAAGAAAATGGGGGGGCAAACGAACTCGAATCACTTCGTGTCACCTGCCGATACGATTGCCTAGAAGTTCTGCACAAGCTCGTAAAATTTCGAGCGAAAAAATTTCACCTCGCATCCGACCATTTTGTTCGGCCTAGGGTTTCGGTCCAGGTTGTGAAAAAATGAAACGTCCCGAAAATTTACGAGGGTGCTCTGTGCATCGTGGCGATCATGTCGGCGGGTCTCGAAGTGTAATTCGAGTCGTTTCGGCCGGGTTCGGGGCACTTGTTGTTTTCACAAAAAGTTATCGTTCGTTAAAGAAAATGGGGGGGCAAACGAACTCGAATCACTTCGTGTCACCTGCCGATACGATTGCCTAGAAGTTCTGCACAAGCTCGTAAAATTTCGAGCGAAAAAATTTCACTTCGCATCCGACCATTTTGTTCGGCCTAGGGTTTCGGTCCTGGTTGTGAAAAAATGAAACGTCCCGAAAATTTACGAGGGTGCTCTGTGCATCGTGGCGATCTTGTGGGCGGGTCTCGAAGTGTAATTCGAGTCGTTTCGGCCGGGATCGGGGCACTTGTTATTTTCACAAAAAGTTATCGTTCGTTAAAGAAAATGGGGGGGCAAACGAACTCGAATCACTTCGTGTCACCTGCCGATATGATTTCCGAGAAGTTCTGCACAAGCTCGTAAAATTTCGAGCGAAAAAATTTCACTTCGCATCCGACCATTTTGTTCGGCCTAAGGTTTCGGTCCTGGTTGTGAAAAAATGAAACGTCCCGAAAATTTACGAGGGTGCTCTGTGCATCGTGGCGATCATGTCGGCGGGTCTCGAAGTGTAATTCGAGTCGTTTCGGCCGGGATCGGGGCACTTGTTATTTTCACAAAAAGTTATCGTTCGTTAAAGAAAATGGGGGGGCAAACGAACTCGAATCACTTCGTGTCACCTGCCGATACGATTGCCTAGAAGTTCTGCACAAGCTCGTAAAATTTCGAGCGAAAAAATTTCACCTCGCATCCGACCATTTTGTTCGGCCTAGGGTTTTGGTCCTGGTTGTGAAAAAATGAAACGTCCCGAAAATTTACGAGGGTGCTCTGTGCATCGTGGCGATCATGTCGGCGGGTCTCGAAGTGTAATTCGAGTCGTTTCGGCCGGGTTCGGGGCACTTGTTGTTTTCACAAAAAGTTATCGTTCGTTAAAGAAAATGGGGGGGCAAACGAACTCGAATCACTTCGTGTCACCTGCCGATACGATTGCCTAGAAGTTCTGCACAAGCTCGTAAAATTTCGAGCGAAAAAATTTCACTTCGCATCCGACCATTTTGTTCGGCCTAGGGTTTCGGTCCTGGTTGTGAAAAAATGAAACGTCCCGAAAATTTACGAGGGTGCTCTGTGCATCGTGGCGATCTTGTCGGCGGGTCTCGAAGTGTAATTCGAGTCGTTTCGGCCGGGATCGGGGCACTTGTTATTTTCACAAAAAGTTATCGTTCGTTAAAGAAAATGGGGGGGCAAACGAACTCGAATCACTTCGTGTCACCTGCCGATATGATTTCCGAGAAGTTCTGCACAAGCTCGTAAAATTTCGAGCGAAAAAATTTCACTTCGCATCCGACCATTTTGTTCGGCCTAAGGTTTCGGTCCTGGTTGTGAAAAAATGAAACGTCCCGAAAATTTACGAGGGTGCTCTGTGCATCGTGGCGATCATGTCGGCGGGTTTCGAAGTGTAATTCGAGTCGTTTCGGCCGGGATCAGGGCACTTGTTATTTTCACAAAAAGTTATCGTTCGTTAAAGAAAATGGGGGGGCAAACGAACTCGAATCACTTCGTGTCACCTGCCGATACGATTGCCTAGAAGTTCTGCACAAGCTCGTAAAATTTCGAGCGAAAAAATTTCACTTCGCATCCGACCATTTTGTTCGGCCTAGGGTTTCGGTCCTGGTTGTGAAAAAATGACACGTCCCGAAAATTTACGAGGGTGCTCTGTGCATCGTGGCGATCATGTCGGCGGGTCTCGAAGTGTAATTCGAGTCGTTTCGGCCGGGTTCGGGGCACTTGTTATTTTCACAAAAAGTTATCGTTCGTTAAAGAAAATGGGGGGGCAAACGAACTCGAATCACTTCGTGTCACCTGCCGATACGATTGCCTAGAAGTTCTGCACAAGCTCGTAAAATTTCGAGCGAAAAAATTTCACTTCGCATCCGACCATTTTGTTCGGCCTAGGGTTTCGGTCCTGATTGTGAAAAAATGAAACGTCCCGAAAATTTACGAGGGTGCTCTGTGCATCGTGGCGATCATGTCGGCGGGTCTCGAAGTGTAATTCGAGTCGTTTCGGCCGGGTTCGGGGCACTTGTTATTTTCACAAAAAGTTATCGTTCGTTAAAGAAAATGGGGGGGCAAACGAACTCGAATCACTTCGTGTCACCTGCCGATATGATTGCCTAGAAGTTCCGCACGTGCTCGTAAAATTTCGAGCGAAAAAATTTCACTTCGCATCCGACCATTTTGTTCGGCCTAGGGTTTCGGTCCTGGTTGTGAAAAAATGAAACGTCCCGAAAATTTACGAGGGTGCTCTGTGCATCGTGGCGATCATGTCGGCGGGTCTCGAAGTGTAATTCTAGTCGTTTCGGCCGGGATCGGGGCACTTGTTATTTTCACAAAAAGTTATCGTTCGTTAAAGAAAATGGGGGGGCAAACGAACTCGAATCACTTCGTGTCACCTGCCGATACGATTGCCTAGAAGTTCTGCACAAGCTCGTAAAATTTCGAGCGAAAAAATTTCACTTCGCATCCGACCATTTTGTTCGGCCTAGGGTTTCGGTCCTGATTGTGAAAAAATGAAACGTCCCGAAAATTTACGAGGGTGCTCTGTGCATCGTGGCGATCATGTCGGCGGGTCTCGAAGTGTAATTCGAGTCGTTTCGGCCGGGATCGGGGCACTTGTTATTTTCACAAAAAGTTATCGTTCGTTAAAGAAAATGGGGGGGCAAACGAACTCGAATCACTTCGTGTCACCTGCCGATACGATTGCCCAGAAGTTCTGCACAAGCTCGTAAAATTTCGAGCGAAAAAATTTCACTTCGCATCCGACCATTTTGTTCGGCCTAGGGTTTCGGTCCTGGTTGTGAAAAAATGACACGTCCCGAAAATTTACGAGGGTGCTCTGTGCATCGTGGCGATCATGTCGGCGGGTCTCGAAGTGTAATTCGAGTCGTTTCGGCCGGGATCGGGGCACTTGTTATTTTCACAAAAAGTTATCGTTCGTTAAAGAAAATGGGGGGGCAAACGAACTCGAATCACTTCGTGTCACCTGCCGATATGATTTCCGAGAAGTTCTGCACAAGCTCGTAAAATTTCGAGCGAAAAAATTTCACTTCGCATCCGACCATTTTGTTCGGCCTAAGGTTTCGGTCCTGGTTGTGAAAAAATGAAACGTCCCGAAAATTTACGAGGGTGCTCTGTGCATCGTGGCGATCTTGTCGGCGGGTCTCGAAGTGTAATTCGAGTCGTTTCGGCCGGGATCGGGGCACTTGTTATTTTCACAAAAAGTTATCGTTCGTTAAAGAAAATGGGGGGGCAAACGAACTCGAATCACTTCGTGTCACCTGCCGATACGATTGCCTAGAAGTTCTGCACAAGCTCGTAAAATTTCGAGCGAAAAAATTTCACCTCGCATCCGACCATTTTGTTCGGCCTAGGGTTTTGGTCCTGGTTGTGAAAAAATGAAACGTCCCGAAAATTTACGAGGGTGCTCTGTGCATCGTGGCGATCATGTCGGCGGGTCTCGAAGTGTAATTCGAGTCGTTTCGGCCGGGTTCGGGGCACTTGTTGTTTTCACAAAAAGTTATCGTTCGTTAAAGAAAATGGGGGGGCAAACGAACTCGAATCACTTCGTGTCACCTGCCGATACGATTGCCTAGAAGTTCTGCACAAGCTCGTAAAATTTCGAGCGAAAAAATTTCACTTCGCATCCGACCATTTTGTTCGGCCTAGGGTTTCGGTCCTGGTTGTGAAAAAATGAAACGTCCCGAAAATTTACGAGGGTGCTCTGTGCATCGTGGCGATCTTGTCGGCGGGTCTCGAAGTGTAATTCGAGTCGTTTCGGCCGGGATCGGGGCACTTGTTATTTTCACAAAAAGTTATCGTTCGTTAAAGAAAATGGGGGGGCAAACGAACTCGAATCACTTCGTGTCACCTGCCGATATGATTTCCGAGAAGTTCTGCACAAGCTCGTAAAATTTCGAGCAAAAAAATTTCACTTCGCATCCGACCATTTTGTTCGGCCTAAGGTTTCGGTCCTGGTTGTGAAAAAATGAAACGTCCCGAAAATTTACGAGGGTGCTCTGTGCATCGTGGCGATCATGTCGGCGGGTTTCGAAGTGTAATTCGAGTCGTTTCGGCCGGGATCAGGGCACTTGTTATTTTCACAAAAAGTTATCGTTCGTTAAAGAAAATGGGGGGGCAAACGAACTCGAATCACTTCGTGTCACCTGCCGATACGATTGCCTAGAAGTTCTGCACAAGCTCGTAAAATTTCGAGCGAAAAAATTTCACTTCGCATCCGACCATTTTGTTCGGCCTAGGGTTTCGGTCCTGGTTGTGAAAAAATGACACGTCCCGAAAATTTACGAGGGTGCTCTGTGCATCGTGGCGATCATGTCGGCGGGTCTCGAAGTGTAATTCGAGTCGTTTCGGCCGGGTTCGGGGCACTTGTTATTTTCACAAAAAGTTATCGTTCGTTAAAGAAAATGGGGGGGCAAACGAACTCGAATCACTTCGTGTCACCTGCCGATACGATTGCCTAGAAGTTCTGCACAAGCTCGTAAAATTTCGAGCGAAAAAATTTCACTTCGCATCCGACCATTTTGTTCGGCCTAGGGTTTCGGTCCTGATTGTGAAAAAATGAAACGTCCCGAAAATTTACGAGGGTGCTCTGTGCATCGTGGCGATCATGTCGGCGGGTCTCGAAGTGTAATTCGAGTCGTTTCGGCCGGGTTCGGGGCACTTGTTATTTTCACAAAAAGTTATCGTTCGTTAAAGAAAATGGGGGGGCAAACGAACTCGAATCACTTCGTGTCACCTGCCGATATGATTGCCTAGAAGTTCCGCACGTGCTCGTAAAATTTCGAGCGAAAAAATTTCACTTCGCATCCGACCATTTTGTTCGGCCTAGGGTTTCGGTCCTGGTTGTGAAAAAATGAAACGTCCCGAAAATTTACGAGGGTGCTCTGTGCATCGTGGCGATCATGTCGGCGGGTCTCGAAGTGTAATTCTAGTCGTTTCGGCCGGGATCGGGGCACTTGTTATTTTCACAAAAAGTTATCGTTCGTTAAAGAAAATGGGGGGGCAAACGAACTCGAATCACTTCGTGTCACCTGCCGATACGATTGCCTAGAAGTTCTGCACAAGCTCGTAAAATTTCGAGCGAAAAAATTTCACTTCGCATCCGACCATTTTGTTCGGCCTAGGGTTTCGGTCCTGATTGTGAAAAAATGAAACGTCCCGAAAATTTACGAGGGTGCTCTGTGCATCGTGGCGATCATGTCGGCGGGTCTCGAAGTGTAATTCGAGTCGTTTCGGCCGGGATCGGGGCACTTGTTATTTTCACAAAAAGTTATCGTTCGTTAAAGAAAATGGGGGGGCAAACGAACTCGAATCACTTCGTGTCACCTGCCGATACGATTGCCCAGAAGTTCTGCACAAGCTCGTAAAATTTCGAGCGAAAAAATTTCACTTCGCATCCGACCATTTTGTTCGGCCTAGGGTTTCGGTCCTGGTTGTGAAAAAATGACACGTCCCGAAAATTTACGAGGGTGCTCTGTGCATCGTGGCGATCATGTCGGCGGGTCTCGAAGTGTAATTCGAGTCGTTTCGGCCGGGATCGGGGCACTTGTTATTTTCACAAAAAGTTATCGTTCGTTAAAGAAAATGGGGGGGCAAACGAACTCGAATCACTTCGTGTCACCTGCCGATATGATTTCCGAGAAGTTCTGCACAAGCTCGTAAAATTTCGAGCGAAAAAATTTCACTTCGCATCCGACCATTTTGTTCGGCCTAAGGTTTCGGTCCTGGTTGTGAAAAAATGAAACGTCCCGAAAATTTACGAGGGTGCTCTGTGCATCGTGGCGATCTTGTCGGCGGGTCTCGAAGTGTAATTCGAGTCGTTTCGGCCGGGATCGGGGCACTTGTTATTTTCACAAAAAGTTATCGTTCGTTAAAGAAAATGGGGGGGCAAACGAACTCGAATCACTTCGTGTCACCTGCCGATATGATTTCCGAGAAGTTCTGCACAAGCTCGTAAAATTTCGAGCGAAAAAATTTCACTTCGCATCCGACCATTTTGTTCGGCCTAAGGTTTCGGTCCTGGTTGTGAAAAAATGAAACGTCCCGAAAATTTACGAGGGTGCTCTGTGCATCGTGGCGATCATGTCGGCGGGTGTCGAAGTGTAATTCGAGTCGTTTCGGCCGGGATCAGGGCACTTGTTATTTTCACAAAAAGTTATCGTTCGTTAAAGAAAATGGGGGGGCAAACGAACTCGAATCACTTCGTGTCACCTGCCGATATGATTTCCGAGAAGTTCTGCACAAGCTCGTAAAATTTCGAGCGAAAAAATTTCACTTCGCATCCGACCATTTTGTTCGGCCTAAGGTTTCGGTCCTGGTTGTGAAAAAATGAAACGTCCCGAAAATTTACGAGGGTGCTCTGTGCATCGTGGCGATCATGTCGGCGGGTCTCGAAGTGTAATTCGAGTCGTTTCGGCCGGGTTCGGGGCACTTGTTATTTTCACAAAAAGTTATCGTTCGTTAAAGAAAATGGGGGGGCAAACGAACTCGAATCACTTCGTGTCACCTGCCGATATGATTTCCGAGAAGTTCTGCACAAGCTCGTAAAATTTCGAGCGAAAAAATTTCACTTCGCATCCGACCATTTTGTTCGGCCTAGGGTTTCGGTCCTGGTTGTGAAAAAATGACACGTCCCGAAAATTTACGAGGGTGCTCTGTGCATCGTGGCGATCATGTCGGCGGGTTTCGAAGTGTAATTCGAGTCGTTTCGGCCGGGATCAGGGCACTTGTTATTTTCACAAAAAGTTATCGTTCGTTAAAGAAAATGGGGGGGCAAACGAACTCGAATCACTTCGTGTCACCTGCCGATATGATTTCCGAGAAGTTCTGCACAAGCTCGTAAAATTTCGAGCGAAAAAATTTCACTTCGCATCCGACCATTTTGTTCGGCCTAAGGTTTCGGTCCTGGTTGTGAAAAAATGAAACGTCCCGAAAATTTACGAGGGTGCTCTGTGAATCGTGGCGATCATGTCGGCGGGTCTCGAAGTGTAATTCGAGTCGTTTCGGCCGGGATCGGGGCACTTGTTATTTTCACAAAAAGTTATCGTTCGTTAAAGAAAATGGGGGGGCAAACGAACTCGAATCACTTCGTGTCACCTGCCGATATGATTTCCGAGAAGTTCTGCACAAGCTCGTAAAATTTCGAGCGAAAAAATTTCACTTCGCATCCGACCATTTTGTTCGGCCTAAGGTTTCGGTCCTGGTTGTGAAAAAATGAAACGTCCCGAAAATTTACGAGGGTGCTCTGTGCATCGTGGCGATCTTGTCGGCGGGTCTCGAAGTGTAATTCGAGTCGTTTCGGCCGGGATCGGGGCACTTGTTATTTTCACAAAAAGTTATCGTTCGTTAAAGAAAATGGGGGGGCAAACGAACTCGAATCACTTCGTGTCACCTGCCGATATGATTTCCGAGAAGTTCTGCACAAGCTCGTAAAATTTCGAGCGAAAAAATTTCACTTCGCATCCGACCATTTTGTTCGGCCTAAGGTTTCGGTCCTGGTTGTGAAAAAATGAAACGTCCCGAAAATTTACGAGGGTGCTCTGTGCATCGTGGCGATCATGTCGGCGGGTTTCGAAGTGTAATTCGAGTCGTTTCGGCCGGGATCAGGGCACTTGTTATTTTCACAAAAAGTTATCGTTCGTTAAAGAAAATGGGGGGGCAAACGAACTCGAATCACTTCGTGTCACCTGCCGATACGATTGCCTAGAAGTTCTGCACAAGCTCGTAAAATTTCGAGCGAAAAAATTTCACTTCGCATCCGACCATTTTGTTCGGCCTAGGGTTTCGGTCCTGGTTGTGAAAAAATGACACGTCCCGAAAATTTACGAGGGTGCTCTGTGCATCGTGGCGATCATGTCGGCGGGTCTCGAAGTGTAATTCGAGTCGTTTCGGCCGGGTTCGGGGCACTTGTTATTTTCACAAAAAGTTATCGTTCGTTAAAGAAAATGGGGGGGCAAACGAACTCGAATCACTTCGTGTCACCTGCCGATACGATTGCCTAGAAGTTCTGCACAAGCTCGTAAAATTTCGAGCGAAAAAATTTCACTTCGCATCCGACCATTTTGTTCGGCCTAGGGTTTCGGTCCTGATTGTGAAAAAATGAAACGTCCCGAAAATTTACGAGGGTGCTCTGTGCATCGTGGCGATCATGTCGGCGGGTCTCGAAGTGTAATTCGAGTCGTTTCGGCCGGGATCGGGGCACTTGTTATTTTCACAAAAAGTTATCGTTCGTTAAAGAAAATGGGGGGGCAAACGAACTCGAATCACTTCGTGTCACCTGCCGATACGATTGCCTAGAAGTTCTGCACAAGCTCGTAAAATTTCGAGCGAAAAAATTTCACTTCGCATCCGACCATTTTGTTCGGCCTAGGGTTTCGGTCCTGATTGTGAAAAAATGAAACGTCCCGAAAATTTACGAGGGTGCTCTGTGCATCGTGGCGATCATGTCGGCGGGTCTCGAAGTGTAATTCGAGTCGTTTCGGCCGGGATCGGGGCACTTGTTATTTTCACAAAAAGTTATCGTTCGTTAAAGAAAATGGGGGGGCAAACGAACTCGAATCACTTCGTGTCACCTGCCGATATGATTTCCGAGAAGTTCTGCACAAGCTCGTAAAATTTCGAGCGAAAAAATTTCACTTCGCATCCGACCATTTTGTTCGGCCTAAGGTTTCGGTCCTGGTTGTGAAAAAATGAAACGTCCCGAAAATTTACGAGGGTGCTCTGTGCATCGTGGCGATCATGTCGGCGGGTCTCGAAGTGTAATTCGAGTCGTTTCGGCCGGGATCGGGGCACTTGTTATTTTCACAAAAAGTTATCGTTCGTTAAAGAAAATGGGGGGGCAAACGAACTCGAATCACTTCGTGTCACCTGCCGATATGATTTCCGAGAAGTTCTGCACAAGCTCGTAAAATTTCGAGCGAAAAAATTTCACTTCGCATCCGACCATTTTGTTCGGCCTAAGGTTTCGGTCCTGGTTGTGAAAAAATGAAACGTCCCGAAAATTTACGAGGGTGCTCTGTGCATCGTGGCGATCTTGTCGGCGGGTCTCGAAGTGTAATTCGAGTCGTTTCGGCCGGGATCGGGGCACTTGTTATTTTCACAAAAAGTTATCGTTCGTTAAAGAAAATGGGGGGGCAAACGAACTCGAATCACTTCGTGTCACCTGCCGATATGATTTCCGAGAAGTTCTGCACAAGCTCGTAAAATTTCGAGCGAAAAAATTTCACTTCGCATCCGACCATTTTGTTCGGCCTAAGGTTTCGGTCCTGGTTGTGAAAAAATGAAACGTCCCGAAAATTTACGAGGGTGCTCTGTGCATCGTGGCGATCATGTCGGCGGGTTTCGAAGTGTAATTCGAGTCGTTTCGGCCGGGATCAGGGCACTTGTTATTTTCACAAAAAGTTATCGTTCGTTAAAGAAAATGGGGGGGCAAACGAACTCGAATCACTTCGTGTCACCTGCCGATACGATTGCCTAGAAGTTCTGCACAAGCTCGTAAAATTTCGAGCGAAAAAATTTCACTTCGCATCCGACCATTTTGTTCGGCCTAGGGTTTCGGTCCTGGTTGTGAAAAAATGACACGTCCCGAAAATTTACGAGGGTGCTCTGTGCATCGTGGCGATCATGTCGGCGGGTCTCGAAGTGTAATTCGAGTCGTTTCGGCCGGGTTCGGGGCACTTGTTATTTTCACAAAAAGTTATCGTTCGTTAAAGAAAATGGGGGGGCAAACGAACTCGAATCACTTCGTGTCACCTGCCGATACGATTGCCTAGAAGTTCTGCACAAGCTCGTAAAATTTCGAGCGAAAAAATTTCACTTCGCATCCGACCATTTTGTTCGGCCTAGGGTTTCGGTCCTGATTGTGAAAAAATGAAACGTCCCGAAAATTTACGAGGGTGCTCTGTGCATCGTGGCGATCATGTCGGCGGGTCTCGAAGTGTAATTCGAGTCGTTTCGGCCGGGTTCGGGGCACTTGTTATTTTCACAAAAAGTTATCGTTCGTTAAAGAAAATGGGGGGGCAAACGAACTCGAATCACTTCGTGTCACCTGCCGATATGATTGCCTAGAAGTTCCGCACGTGCTCGTAAAATTTCGAGCGAAAAAATTTCACTTCGCATCCGACCATTTTGTTCGGCCTAGGGTTTCGGTCCTGGTTGTGAAAAAATGAAACGTCCCGAAAATTTACGAGGGTGCTCTGTGCATCGTGGCGATCATGTCGGCGGGTCTCGAAGTGTAATTCTAGTCGTTTCGGCCGGGATCGGGGCACTTGTTATTTTCACAAAAAGTTATCGTTCGTTAAAGAAAATGGGGGGGCAAACGAACTCGAATCACTTCGTGTCACCTGCCGATACGATTGCCTAGAAGTTCTGCACAAGCTCGTAAAATTTCGAGCGAAAAAATTTCACTTCGCATCCGACCATTTTGTTCGGCCTAGGGTTTCGGTCCTGATTGTGAAAAAATGAAACGTCCCGAAAATTTACGAGGGTGCTCTGTGCATCGTGGCGATCATGTCGGCGGGTCTCGAAGTGTAATTCGAGTCGTTTCGGCCGGGATCGGGGCACTTGTTATTTTCACAAAAAGTTATCGTTCGTTAAAGAAAATGGGGGGGCAAACGAACTCGAATCACTTCGTGTCACCTGCCGATATGATTTCCGAGAAGTTCTGCACAAGCTCGTAAAATTTCGAGCGAAAAAATTTCACTTCGCATCCGACCATTTTGTTCGGCCTAAGGTTTCGGTCCTGGTTGTGAAAAAATGAAACGTCCCGAAAATTTACGAGGGTGCTCTGTGCATCGTGGCGATCATGTCGGCGGGTCTCGAAGTGTAATTCGAGTCGTTTCGGCCGGGATCGGGGCACTTGTTATTTTCACAAAAAGTTATCGTTCGTTAAAGAAAATGGGGGGGCAAACGAACTCGAATCACTTCGTGTCACCTGCCGATATGATTTCCGAGAAGTTCTGCACAAGCTCGTAAAATTTCGAGCGAAAAAATTTCACTTCGCATCCGACCATTTTGTTCGGCCTAAGGTTTCGGTCCTGGTTGTGAAAAAATGAAACGTCCCGAAAATTTACGAGGGTGCTCTGTGCATCGTGGCGATCTTGTCGGCGGGTCTCGAAGTGTAATTCGAGTCGTTTCGGCCGGGATCGGGGCACTTGTTATTTTCACAAAAAGTTATCGTTCGTTAAAGAAAATGGGGGGGCAAACGAACTCGAATCACTTCGTGTCACCTGCCGATATGATTTCCGAGAAGTTCTGCACAAGCTCGTAAAATTTCGAGCGAAAAAATTTCACTTCGCATCCGACCATTTTGTTCGGCCTAAGGTTTCGGTCCTGGTTGTGAAAAAATGAAACGTCCCGAAAATTTACGAGGGTGCTCTGTGCATCGTGGCGATCATGTCGGCGGGTTTCGAAGTGTAATTCGAGTCGTTTCGGCCGGGATCAGGGCACTTGTTATTTTCACAAAAAGTTATCGTTCGTTAAAGAAAATGGGGGGGCAAACGAACTCGAATCACTTCGTGTCACCTGCCGATACGATTGCCTAGAAGTTCTGCACAAGCTCGTAAAATTTCGAGCGAAAAAATTTCACTTCGCATCCGACCATTTTGTTCGGCCTAGGGTTTCGGTCCTGGTTGTGAAAAAATGACACGTCCCGAAAATTTACGAGGGTGCTCTGTGCATCGTGGCGATCATGTCGGCGGGTCTCGAAGTGTAATTCGAGTCGTTTCGGCCGGGTTCGGGGCACTTGTTATTTTCACAAAAAGTTATCGTTCGTTAAAGAAAATGGGGGGGCAAACGAACTCGAATCACTTCGTGTCACCTGCCGATACGATTGCCTAGAAGTTCTGCACAAGCTCGTAAAATTTCGAGCGAAAAAATTTCACTTCGCATCCGACCATTTTGTTCGGCCTAGGGTTTCGGTCCTGATTGTGAAAAAATGAAACGTCCCGAAAATTTACGAGGGTGCTCTGTGCATCGTGGCGATCATGTCGGCGGGTCTCGAAGTGTAATTCGAGTCGTTTCGGCCGGGATCGGGGCACTTGTTATTTTCACAAAAAGTTATCGTTCGTTAAAGAAAATGGGGGGGCAAACGAACTCGAATCACTTCGTGTCACCTGCCGATACGATTGCCTAGAAGTTCTGCACAAGCTCGTAAAATTTCGAGCGAAAAAATTTCACTTCGCATCCGACCATTTTGTTCGGCCTAGGGTTTCGGTCCTGATTGTGAAAAAATGAAACGTCCCGAAAATTTACGAGGGTGCTCTGTGCATCGTGGCGATCATGTCGGCGGGTCTCGAAGTGTAATTCGAGTCGTTTCGGCCGGGATCGGGGCACTTGTTATTTTCACAAAAAGTTATCGTTCGTTAAAGAAAATGGGGGGGCAAACGAACTCGAATCACTTCGTGTCACCTGCCGATACGATTGCCTAGAAGTTCTGCACAAGCTCGTAAAATTTCGAGCGAAAAAATTTCACTTCGCATCCGACCATTTTGTTCGGCCTAGGGTTTCGGTCCTGGTTGTGAAAAAATGAAACGTCCCGAAAATTTACGAGGGTGCTCTGTGCATCGTGGCGATCATGTCGGCGGGTCTCGGAGTGTAATTCGAGTCGTTTCGGCCGGGTTCGGGGCACTTGTTATTTTCACAAAAAGTTATCGTTCGTTAAAGAAAATGGGGGGGCAAACGAACTCGAATCACTTCGTGTCACCTGCCGATACGATTGCCCAGAAGTTCTGCACAAGCTCGTAAAATTTCGAGCGAAAAAATTTCACTTCGCATCCGACCATTTTGTTCGGCCTAGGGTTTCGGTCCTGGTTGTGAAAAAATGACACGTCCCGAAAATTTACGAGGGTGCTCTGTGCATCGTGGCGATCATGTCGGCGGGTCTCGAAGTGTAATTCGAGTCGTTTCGGCCGGGTTCGGGGCACTTGTTATTTTCACAAAAAGTTATCGTTCGTTAAAGAAAATGGGGGGGCAAACGAACTCGAATCACTTCGTGTCACCTGCCGATACGATTGCCTAGAAGCTCTGCACAAGCTCGTAAAATTTCGAGCGAAAAAATTTCACTTCGCATCCGACCATTTTGTTCGGCCTAGGGTTTCGGTCCTGGTTGTGAAAAAATGAAACGTCCCGAAAATTTACGAGGGTGCTCTGTGCATCGTGGCGATCATGTCGGCGGGTCTCGAAGTGTAATTCGAGTCGTTTCGGCCGGGTTCGGGGCACTTGTTATTTTCACAAAAAGTTATCGTTCGTTAAAGAAAATGGGGGGGCAAACGAACTCGAATCACTTCGTGTCACCTGCCGATATGATTGCCTAGAAGTTTCGCACGTGCTCGTAAAATTTCGAGCGAAAAAATTTCACTTCGCATCCGACCATTTTGTTCGGCCTAGGGTTTCGGTCCTGGTTGTGAAAAAATGAAACGTCCCGAAAATTTACGAGGGTGCTCTGTGCATCGTGGCGATCATGTCGGCGGGTCTCGAAGTGTAATTCTAGTCGTTTCGGCCGGGATCGGGGCACTTGTTATTTTCACAAAAAGTTATCGTTCGTTAAAGAAAATGGGGGGGCAAACGAACTCGAATCACTTCGTGTCACCTGCCGATACGATTGCCTAGAAGTTCTGCACAAGCTCGTAAAATTTCGAGCGAAAAAATTTCACTTCGCATCCGACCATTTTGTTCGGCCTAGGGTTTCGGTCCTGATTGTGAAAAAATGAAACGTCCCGAAAATTTACGAGGGTGCTCTGTGCATCGTGGCGATCATGTCGGCGGGTCTCGAAGTGTAATTCGAGTCGTTTCGGCCGGGATCGGGGCACTTGTTATTTTCACAAAAAGTTATCGTTCGTTAAAGAAAATGGGGGGGCAAACGAACTCGAATCACTTCGTGTCACCTGCCGATACGATTGCCCAGAAGTTCTGCACAAGCTCGTAAAATTTCGAGCGAAAAAATTTCACTTCGCATCCGACCATTTTGTTCGGCCTAGGGTTTCGGTCCTGGTTGTGAAAAAATGACACGTCCCGAAAATTTACGAGGGTGCTCTGTGCATCGTGGCGATCATGTCGGCGGGTCTCGAAGTGTAATTCGAGTCGTTTCGGCCGGGTTCGGGGCACTTGTTATTTTCACAAAAAGTTATCGTTCGTTAAAGAAAATGGGGGGGCAAACGAACTCGAATCACTTCGTGTCACCTGCCGATATGATTGCCTAGAAGTTCCGCACGTGCTCGTAAAATTTCGAGCGAAAAAATTTCACTTCGCATCCGACCATTTTGTTCGGCCTAGGGTTTCGGTCCTGGTTGTGAAAAAATGAAACGTCCCGAAAATTTACGAGGGTGCTCTGTGCATCGTGGCGATCATGTCGGCGGGTCTCGAAGTGTAATTCGAGTCGTTTCGGCCGGGATCGGGGCACTTGTTATTTTCACAAAAAGTTATCGTTCGTTAAAGAAAATGGGGGGGCAAACGAACTCGAATCACTTCGTGTCACCTGCCGATACGATTGCCTAGAAGTTCTGCACAAGCTCGTAAAATTTCGAGCGAAAAAATTTCACTTCGCATCCGACCATTTTGTTCGGCCTAGGGTTTCGGTCCTGATTATGAAAAAATGAAACGTCCCGAAAATTTACGAGGGTGCTCTGTGCATCGTGGCGATCATGTCGGCGGGTCTCGAAGTGTAATTCGAGTCGTTTCGGCCGGGATCGGGGCACTTGTTATTTTCACAAAAAGTTATCGTTCGTTAAAGAAAATGGGGGGGCAAACGAACTCGAATCACTTCGTGTCACCTGCCGATACGATTGCCTAGAAGTTCTGCACAAGCTCGTAAAATTTCGAGCGAAAAAATTTCACTTCGCATCCGACCATTTTGTTCGGCCTAGGGTTTCGGTCCTGGTTGTGAAAAAATGAAACGTCCCGAAAATTTACGAGGGTGCTCTGTGCATCGTGGCGATCATGTCGGCGGGTCTCGAAGTGTAATTCGAGTCGTTTCGGCCGGGTTCGGGGCACTTGTTATTTTCACAAAAAGTTATCGTTCGTTAAAGAAAATGGGGGGGCAAACGAACTCGAATCACTTCGTGTCACCTGCCGATACGATTGCCCAGAAGTTCTGCACAAGCTCGTAAAATTTCGAGCGAAAAAATTTCACTTCGCATCCGACCATTTTGTTCGGCCTAGGGTTTCGGTCCTGATTGTGAAAAAATGAAACGTCCCGAAAATTTACGAGGGTGCTCTGTGCATCGTGGCGATCATGTCGGCGGGTCTCGAAGTGTAATTCGAGTCGTTTCGGCCGGGATCGGGGCACTTGTTATTTTCACAAAAAGTTATCGTTCGTTAAAGAAAATGGGGGGGCAAACGAACTCGAATCACTTCGTGTCACCTGCCGATACGATTGCCCAGAAGTTCTGCACAAGCTCGTAAAATTTCGAGCGAAAAAATTTCACTTCGCATCCGACCATTTTGTTCGGCCTAGGGTTTCGGTCCTGGTTGTGAAAAAATGACACGTCCCGAAAATTTACGAGGGTGCTCTGTGCATCGTGGCGATCATGTCGGCGGGTCTCGAAGTGTAATTCGAGTCGTTTCGGCCGGGTTCGGGGCACTTGTTATTTTCACAAAAAGTTATCGTTCGTTAAAGAAAATGGGGGGGCAAACGAACTCGAATCACTTCGTGTCACCTGCCGATATGATTGCCTAGAAGTTCCGCACGTGCTCGTAAAATTTCGAGCGAAAAAATTTCACTTCGCATCCGACCATTTTGTTCGGCCTAGGGTTTCGGTCCTGGTTGTGAAAAAATGAAACGTCCCGAAAATTTACGAGGGTGCTCTGTGCATCGTGGCGATCATGTCGGCGGGTCTCGAAGTGTAATTCGAGTCGTTTCGGCCGGGATCGGGGCACTTGTTATTTTCACAAAAAGTTATCGTTCGTTAAAGAAAATGGGGGGGCAAACGAACTCGAATCACTTCGTGTCACCTGCCGATACGATTGCCTAGAAGTTCTGCACAAGCTCGTAAAATTTCGAGCGAAAAAATTTCACTTCGCATCCGACCATTTTGTTCGGCCTAGGGTTTCGGTCCTGATTGTGAAAAAATGAAACGTCCCGAAAATTTACGAGGGTGCTCTGTGCATCGTGGCGATCATGTCGGCGGGTCTCGAAGTGTAATTCGAGTCGTTTCGGCCGGGATCGGGGCACTTGTTATTTTCACAAAAAGTTATCGTTCGTTAAAGAAAATGGGGGGGCAAACGAACTCGAATCACTTCGTGTCACCTGCCGATACGATTGCCTAGAAGTTCTGCACAAGCTCGTAAAATTTCGAGCGAAAAAATTTCACTTCGCATCCGACCATTTTGTTCGGCCTAGGGTTTCGGTCCTGGTTGTGAAAAAATGAAACGTCCCGAAAATTTACGAGGGTGCTCTGTGCATCGTGGCGATCATGTCGGCGGGTCTCGAAGTGTAATTCGAGTCGTTTCGGCCGGGTTCGGGGCACTTGTTATTTTCACAAAAAGTTATCGTTCGTTAAAGAAAATGGGGGGGCAAACGAACTCGAATCACTTCGTGTCACCTGCCGATACGATTGCCCAGAAGTTCTGCACAAGCTCGTAAAATTTCGAGCGAAAAAATTTCACTTCGCATCCGACCATTTTGTTCGGCCTAGGGTTTCGGTCCTGGTTGTGAAAAAATGACACGTCCCGAAAATTTACGAGGGTGCTCTGTGCATCGTGGCGATCATGTCGGCGGGTCTCGAAGTGTAATTCGAGTCGTTTCGGCCGGGTTCGGGGCACTTGTTATTTTCACAAAAAGTTATCGTTCGTTAAAGAAAATGGGGGGGCAAACGAACTCGAATCACTTCGTGTCACCTGCCGATACGATTGCCTAGAAGTTCTGCACAAGCTCGTAAAATTTCGAGCGAAAAAATTTCACTTCGCATCCGACCATTTTGTTCGGCCTAGGGTTTCGGTCCTGATTGTGAAAAAATGAAACGTCCCGAAAATTTACGAGGGTGCTCTGTGCATCGTGGCGATCATGTCGGCGGGTCTCGAAGTGTAATTCGAGTCGTTTCGGCCGGGTTCGGGGCACTTGTTATTTTCACAAAAAGTTATCGTTCGTTAAAGAAAATGGGGGGGCAAACGAACTCGAATCACTTCGTGTCACCTGCCGATATGATTGCCTAGAAGTTCCGCACGTGCTCGTAAAATTTCGAGCGAAAAAATTTCACTTCGCATCCGACCATTTTGTTCGGCCTAGGGTTTCGGTCCTGGTTGTGAAAAAATGAAACGTCCCGAAAATTTACGAGGGTGCTCTGTGCATCGTGGCGATCATGTCGGCGGGTCTCGAAGTGTAATTCTAGTCGTTTCGGCCGGGATCGGGGCACTTGTTATTTTCACAAAAAGTTATCGTTCGTTAAAGAAAATGGGGGGGCAAACGAACTCGAATCACTTCGTGTCACCTGCCGATACGATTGCCTAGAAGTTCTGCACAAGCTCGTAAAATTTCGAGCGAAAAAATTTCACTTCGCATCCGACCATTTTGTTCGGCCTAGGGTTTCGGTCCTGATTGTGAAAAAATGAAACGTCCCGAAAATTTACGAGGGTGCTCTGTGCATCGTGGCGATCATGTCGGCGGGTCTCGAAGTGTAATTCGAGTCGTTTCGGCCGGGATCGGGGCACTTGTTATTTTACAAAAAGTTATCGTTCGTTAAAGAAAATGGGGGGGCAAACGAACTCGAATCACTTCGTGTCACCTGCCGATACGATTGCCTAGAAGTTCTGCACAAGCTCGTAAAATTTCGAGCGAAAAAATTTGACCTCGCATCCGACCATTTTGTTCGGCCTAGGGTTTCGGTCCTGGTTGTGAAAAAATGAAAGGTCCCGAAAATTTACGAGGGTGCTCTGTGCATCGTGGCGATCATGTCGGCGGGTCTCGAAGTGTAATTCGAGTCGTTTCGGCCGGGATCGGGGCACTTGTTATTTTCACAAAAAGTTATCGTTCGTTAAAGAAAATGGGGGGGCAAACGAACTCGAATCACTTCGTGTCACCTGCCGATACGATTGCCCAGAAGTTCTGCACAAGCTCGTAAAATTTCGAGCGAAAAAATTTCACTTCGCATCCGACCATTTTGTTCGGCCTAGGGTTTCGGTCCTGGTTGTGAAAAAATGACACGTCCCTAAAATTTACGAGGGTGCTCTGTGCATCGTGGCGATCATGTCGGCGGGTCTCGAAGTGTAATTCGAGTCGTTTCGGCCGGGTTCGGGGCACTTGTTATTTTCACAAAAAGTTATCGTTCGTTAAAGAAAATGGGGGGGCAAACGAACTCGAATCACTTCGTGTCACCTGCCGATATGATTGCCTAGAAGTTCCGCACGTGCTCGTAAAATTTCGAGCGAAAAAATTTCACTTCGCATCCGACCATTTTGTTCGGCCTAGGGTTTCGGTCCTGGTTGTGAAAAAATGAAACGTCCCGAAAATTTACGAGGGTGCTCTGTGCATCGTGGCGATCATGTCGGCGGGTCTCGAAGTGTAATTCGAGTCGTTTCGGCCGGGATCGGGGCACTTGTTATTTTCACAAAAAGTTATCGTTCGTTAAAGAAAATGGGGGGGCAAACGAACTCGAATCACTTCGTGTCACCTGCCGATACGATTGCCTAGAAGTTCTGCACAAGCTCGTAAAATTTCGAGCGAAAAAATTTCACTTCGCATCCGACCATTTTGTTCGGCCTAGGGTTTCGGTCCTGATTGTGAAAAAATGAAACGTCCCGAAAATTTACGAGGGTGCTCTGTGCATCGTGGCGATCATGTCGGCGGGTCTCGAAGTGTAATTCGAGTCGTTTCGGCCGGGTTCGGGGCACTTGTTATTTTCACAAAAAGTTATCGTTCGTTAAAGAAAATGGGGGGGCAAACGAACTCGAATCACTTCGTGTCACCTGCCGATACGATTGCCCAGAAGTTCTGCACAAGCTCGTAAAATTTCGAGCGAAAAAATTTCACTTCGCATCCGACCATTTTGTTCGGCCTAGGGTTTCGGTCCTGGTTGTGACAAAATGACACGTCCCGAAAATTTACGAGGGTGCTCTGTGCATCGTGGCGATCATGTCGGCGGGTCTCGAAGTGTAATTCGAGTCGTTTCGGCCGGGTTCGGGGCACTTGTTATTTTCACAAAAAGTTATCGTTCGTTAAAGAAAATGGGGGGGCAAACGAACTCGAATCACTTCGTGTCACCTGCCGATACGATTGCCTAGAAGTTCTGCACAAGCTCGTAAAATTTCGAGCGAAAAAATTTCACTTCGCATCCGACCATTTTGTTCGGCCTAGGGTTTCGGTCCTGATTGTGAAAAAATGAAACGTCCCGAAAATTTACGAGGGTGCTCTGTGCATCGTGGCGATCATGTCGGCGGGTCTCGAAGTGTAATTCGAGTCGTTTCGGCCGGGTTCGGGGCACTTGTTATTTTCACAAAAAGTTATCGTTCGTTAAAGAAAATGGGGGGGCAAACGAACTCGAATCACTTCGTGTCACCTGCCGATATGATTGCCTAGAAGTTCCGCACGTGCTCGTAAAATTTCGAGCGAAAAAATTTCACTTCGCATCCGACCATTTTGTTCGGCCTAGGGTTTCGGTCCTGGTTGTGAAAAAATGAAACGTCCCGAAAATTTACGAGGGTGCTCTGTGCATCGTGGCGATCATGTCGGCGGGTCTCGAAGTGTAATTCGAGTCGTTTCGGCTGGGATCGGGGCACTTGTTATTTTCACAAAAAGTTATCGTTCGTTAAAGAAAATGGGGGGGCAAACGAACTCGAATCACTTCGTGTCACCTGCCGATACGATTGCCTAGAAGTTCTGCACAAGCTCGTAAAATTTCGAGCGAAAAAATTTCACTTCGCATCCGACCATTTTGTTCGGCCTAGGGTTTCGGTCCTGATTGTGAAAAAATGAAACGTCCCGAAAATTTACGAGGGTGCTCTGTGCATCGTGGCGATCATGTCGGCGGGTCTCGAAGTGTAATTCGAGTCGTTTCGGCCGGGATCGGGGCACTTGTTATTTTCACAAAAAGTTATCGTTCGTTAAAGAAAATGGGGGGGCAAACGAACTCGAATCACTTCGTGTCACCTGCCGATACGATTGCCTAGAAGTTCTGCACAAGTTCGTAAAATTTCGAGCGAAAAAATTTCACTTCGCATCCGACCATTTTGTTCGGCCTAGGGTTTCGGTCCTGATTGTGAAAAAATGAAACGTCCCGAAAATTTACGAGGGTGCTCTGTGCATCGTGGCGATCATGTCGGCGGGTCTCGAAGTGTAATTCGAGTCGTTTCGGCCGGGATCGGGGCACTTGTTATTTTCACAAAAAGTTATCGTTCGTTAAAGAAAATGGGGGGGCAAACGAACTCGAATCACTTCGTGTCACCTGCCGATATGATTGCCTAGAAGTTCCGCACGTGCTCGTAAAATTTCGAGCGAAAAAATTTCACTTCGTATCCGACCATTTTGTTCGGCCTAGGGTTTCGGTCCTGGTTGTGAAAAAATGAAACGTCCCGAAAATTTACGAGGGTGCTCTGTGCATCGTGGCGATCATGTCGGCGGGTCTCGAAGTGTAATTCGAGTCGTTTCGGCCGGGATCGGGGCACTTGTTATTTTCACAAAAAGTTATCGTTCGTTAAAGAAAATGGGGGGGCAAACGAACTCGAATCATTTCGTGTCACCTGCCGATACGATTGCCTAGAAGTTCTGCACAAGCTCGTAAAATTTCGAGCGAAAAAATTTCACTTCGCATCCGACCATTTTGTTCGGCCTAGGGTTTCGGTCCTGATTGTGAAAAAATGAAACGTCCCGAAAATTTACGAGGGTGCTCTGTGTATCGTGGCGATCATGTCGGCGGGTCTCGAAGTGTAATTCGAGTCGTTTCGGCCGGGATCGGGGCACTTGTTATTTTCACAAAAAGTTATCGTTCGTTAAAGAAAATGGGGGGGCAAACGAACTCGAATCACTTCGGGTCACCTGCCGATACGATTGCCTAGAAGTTCTGCACAAGTTCGTAAAATTTCGAGCGAAAAAATTTCACTTCGCATCCGACCATTTTGTTCGGCCTAGGGTTTCGGTCCTGGTTGTGAAAAAATGAAACGTCCCGAAAATTTACGAGGGTGCTCTGTGCATCGTGGCGATCATGTCGGCGGGTCTCGAAGTGTAATTCGAGTCGTTTCGGCCGGGTTCGGGGCACTTGTTATTTTCACAAAAAGTTATCGTTCGTTAAAGAAAATGGGGGGGCAAACGAACTCGAATCACTTCGTGTCACCTGCCGATACGATTGCCCAGAAGTTCTGCACAAGCTCGTAAAATTTCGAGCGAAAAAATTTCACTTCGCATCCGACCATTTTGTTCGGCCTAGGGTTTCGGTCCTGGTTGTGAAAAAATGACACGTCCCGAAAATTTACGAGGGTGCTCTGTGCATCGTGGCGATCATGTCGGCGGGTCTCGAAGTGTAATTCGAGTCGTTTCGGCCGGGTTCGGGGCACTTGTTATTTTCACAAAAAGTTATCGTTCGTTAAAGAAAATGGGGGGGCAAACGAACTCGAATCACTTCGTGTCACCTGCCGATACGATTGCCTAGAAGTTCTGCACAAGCTCGTAAAATTTCGAGCGAAAAAATTTCACTTCGCATCCGACCATTTTGTTCGGCCTAGGGTTTCGGTCCTGATTGTGAAAAAATGAAACGTCCCGAAAATTTACGAGGGTGCTCTGTGCATCGTGGCGATCATGTCGGCGGGTCTCGAAGTGTAATTCGAGTCGTTTCGGCCGGGTTCGGGGCACTTGTTATTTTCACAAAAAGTTATCGTTCGTTAAAGAAAATGGGGGGGCAAACGAACTCGAATCACTTCGTGTCACCTGCCGATATGATTGCCTAGAAGTTCCGCACGTGCTCGTAAAATTTCGAGCGAAAAAATTTCACTTCGCATCCGACCATTTTGTTCGGCCTAGGGTTTCGGTCCTGGTTGTGAAAAAATGAAACGTCCCGAAAATTTACGAGGGTGCTCTGTGCATCGTGGCGATCATGTCGGCGGGTCTCGAAGTGTAATTCTAGTCGTTTCGGCCGGGATCGGGGCACTTGTTATTTTCACAAAAAGTTATCGTTCGTTAAAGAAAATGGGGGGGCAAACGAACTCGAATCACTTCGTGTCACCTGCCGATACGATTGCCTAGAAGTTCTGCACAAGCTCGTAAAATTTCGAGCGAAAAAATTTCACTTCGCATCCGACCATTTTGTTCGGCCTAGGGTTTCGGTCCTGATTGTGAAAAAATGAAACGTCCCGAAAATTTACGAGGGTGCTCTGTGCATCGTGGCGATCATGTCGGCGGGTCTCGAAGTGTAATTCGAGTCGTTTCGGCCGGGATCGGGGCACTTGTTATTTTCACAAAAAGTTATCGTTCGTTAAAGAAAATGGGGGGGCAAACGAACTCGAATCACTTCGTGTCACCTGCCGATACGATTGCCTAGAAGTTCTGCACAAGCTCGTAAAATTTCGAGCGAAAAAATTTCACTTCGCATCCGACCATTTTGTTCGGCCTAGGGTTTCGGTCCTGATTGTGAAAAAATGAAACGTCCCGAAAATTTACGAGGGTGCTCTGTGCATCGTGGCGATCATGTCGGCGGGTCTCGAAGTGTAATTCTAGTCGTTTCGGCCGGGATCGGGGCACTTGTTATTTTCACAAAAAGTTATCGTTCGTTAAAGAAAATGGGGGGGCAAACGAACTCGAATCACTTCGTGTCACCTGCCGATACGATTGCCTAGAAGTTCTGCACAAGCTCGTAAAATTTCGAGCGAAAAAATTTCACTTCGCATCCGACCATTTTGTTCGGCCTAGGGTTTTGGTCCTGATTGTGAAAAAATGAAACGTCCCGAAAATTTACGAGGGTGCTCTGTGCATCGTGGCGATCATGTCGGCGGGTCTCGAAGTGTAATTCGAGTCGTTTCGGCCGGGTTCGGGGCACTTGTTATTTTCACAAAAAGTTATCGTTCGTTAAAGAAAATGGGGGGGCAAACGAACTCGAATCACTTCGTGTCACCTGCCGATACGATTGCCCAGAAGTTCTGCACAAGCTCGTAAAATTTCGAGCGAAAAAATTTCACTTCGCATCCGACCATTTTGTTCGGCCTAGGGTTTCGGTCCTGGTTGTGAAAAAATGACACGTCCCGAAAATTTACGAGGGTGCTCTGTGCATCGTGGCGATCATGTCGGCGGGTCTCGAAGTGTAATTCGAGTCGTTTCGGCCGGGTTCGGGGCACTTGTTATTTTCACAAAAAGTTATCGTTCGTTAAAGAAAATGGGGGGGCAAACGAACTCGAATCACTTCGTGTCACCTGCCGATACGATTGCCTAGAAGTTCTGCACAAGCTCGTAAAATTTCGAGCGAAAAAATTTCACTTCGCATCCGACCATTTTGTTCGGCCTAGGGTTTCGGTCCTGATTGTGAAAAAATGAAACGTCCCGAAAATTTACGAGGGTGCTCTGTGCATCGTGGCGATCATGTCGGCGGGTCTCGAAGTGTAATTCTAGTCGTTTCGGCCGGGATCGGGGCACTTGTTATTTTCACAAAAAGTTATCGTTCGTTAAAGAAAATGGGGGGGCAAACGAACTCGAATCACTTCGTGTCACCTGCCGATACGATTGCCTAGAAGTTCTGCACAAGCTCGTAAAATTTCGAGCGAAAAAATTTCACTTCGCATCCGACCATTTTGTTCGGCCTAGGGTTTCGGTCCTGATTGTGAAAAAATGAAACGTCCCGAAAATTTACGAGGGTGCTCTGTGCATCGTGGCGATCATGTCGGCGGGTCTCGAAGTGTAATTCGAGTCGTTTCGGCCGGGATCGGGGCACTTGTTATTTTCACAAAAAGTTATCGTTCGTTAAAGAAAATGGGGGGGCAAACGAACTCGAATCACTTCGTGTCACCTGCCGATACGATTGCCTAGAAGTTCTGCACAAGCTCGTAAAATTTCGAGCGAAAAATTTCACCTCGCATCCGACCATTTTGTTCGGCCTAGGGTTTCGGTCCTGGTTGTGAAAAAATGAAAGGTCCCGAAAATTTACGAGGGTGCTCTGTGCATCGTGGCGATCATGTCGGCGGGTCTCGAAGTGTAATTCGAGTCGTTTCGGCCGGGATCGGGGCACTTGTTATTTTCACAAAAAGTTATCGTTCGTTAAAGAAAATGGGGGGGCAAACGAACTCGAATCACTTCGTGTCACCTGCCGATACGATTGCCCAGAAGTTCTGCACAAGCTCGTAAAATTTCGAGCGAAAAAATTTCACTTCGCATCCGACCATTTTGTTCGGCCTAGGGTTTCGGTCCTGGTTGTGAAAAAATGACACGTCCCGAAAATTTACGAGGGTGCTCTGTGCATCGTGGCGATCATGTCGGCGGGTCTCGAAGTGTAATTCGAGTCGTTTCGGCCGGGTTCGGGGCACTTGTTATTTTCACAAAAAGTTATCGTTCGTTAAAGAAAATGGGGGGGCAAACGAACTCGAATCACTTCGTGTCACCTGCCGATATGATTGCCTAGAAGTTCCGCACGTGCTCGTAAAATTTCGAGCGAAAAAATTTCACTTCGCATCCGACCATTTTGTTCGGCCTAGGGTTTCGGTCCTGGTTGTGAAAAAATGAAACGTCCCGAAAATTTACGAGGGTGCTCTGTGCATCGTGGCGATCATGTCGGCGGGTCTCGAAGTGTAATTCGAGTCGTTTCGGCTGGGATCGGGGCACTTGTTATTTTCACAAAAAGTTATCGTTCGTTAAAGAAAATGGGGGGGCAAACGAACTCGAATCACTTCGTGTCACCTGCCGATACGATTGCCTAGAAGTTCTGCACAAGTTCGTAAAATTTCGAGCGAAAAAATTTCACTTCGCATCCGACCATTTTGTTCGGCCTAGGGTTTCGGTCCTGATTGTGAAAAAATGAAACGTCCCGAAAATTTACGAGGGTGCTCTGTGCATCGTGGCGATCATGTCGGCGGGTCTCGAAGTGTAATTCGAGTCGTTTCGGCCGGGATCGGGGCACTTGTTATTTTCACAAAAAGTTATCGTTCGTTAAAGAAAATGGGGGGGCAAACGAACTCGAATCACTTCGTGTCACCTGCCGATATGATTGCCTAGAAGTTCCGCACGTGCTCGTAAAATTTCGAGCGAAAAAATTTCACTTCGTATCCGACCATTTTGTTCGGCCTAGGGTTTCGGTCCTGGTTGTGAAAAAATGAAACGTCCCGAAAATTTACGAGGGTGCTCTGTGCATCGTGGCGATCATGTCGGCGGGTCTCGAAGTGTAATTCGAGTCGTTTCGGCCGGGATCGGGGCACTTGTTATTTTCACAAAAAGTTATCGTTCGTTAAAGAAAATGGGGGGGCAAACGAACTCGAATCACTTCGTGTCACCTGCCGATACGATTGCCTAGAAGTTCTGCACAAGCTCGTAAAATTTCGAGCGAAAAAATTTCACCTCGCATCCGACCATTTTGTTCGGCCTAGGGTTTCGGTCCTGGTTGTGAAAAAATGAAAGGTCCCGAAAATTTACGAGGGTGCTCTGTGCATCGTGGCGATCATGTCGGCGGGTCTCGAAGTGTAATTCGAGTCGTTTCGGCCGGGATCGGGGCACTTGTTATTTTCACAAAAAGTTATCGTTCGTTAAAGAAAATGGGGGGGCAAACGAACTCGAATCACTTCGTGTCACCTGCCGATACGATTGCCCAGAAGTTCTGCACAAGCTCGTAAAATTTCGAGCGAAAAAATTTCACTTCGCATCCGACCATTTTGTTCGGCCTAGGGTTTCGGTCCTGGTTGTGAAAAAATGACACGTCCCGAAAATTTACGAGGGTGCTCTGTGCATCGTGGCGATCATGTCGGCGGGTCTCGAAGTGTAATTCGAGTCGTTTCGGCCGGGTTCGGGGCACTTGTTATTTTCACAAAAAGTTATCGTTCGTTAAAGAAAATGGGGGGGCAAACGAACTCGAATCACTTCGTGTCACCTGCCGATACGATTGCCCAGAAGTTCTGCACAAGCTCGTAAAATTTCGAGCGAAAAAATTTCACTTCGCATCCGACCATTTTGTTCGGCCTAGGGTTTCGGTCCTGGTTGTGAAAAAATGACACGTCCCGAAAATTTACGAGGGTGCTCTGTGCATCGTGGCGATCATGTCGGCGGGTCTCGAAGTGTAATTCGAGTCGTTTCGGCCGGGTTCGGGGCACTTGTTATTTTCACAAAAAGTTATCGTTCGTTAAAGAAAATGGGGGGCAAACGAACTCGAATCACTTCGTGTCACCTGCCGATATGATTGCCTAGAAGTTCCGCACGTGCTCGTAAAATTTCGAGCGAAAAAATTTCACTTCGTATCCGACCATTTTGTTCGGCCTAGGGTTTCGGTCCTGGTTGTGAAAAAATGAAACGTCCCGAAAATTTACGAGGGTGCTCTGTGCATCGTGGCGATCATGTCGGCGGGTCTCGAAGTGTAATTCGAGTCGTTTCGGCCGGGATCGGGGCACTTGTTATTTTCACAAAAAGTTATCGTTCGTTAAAGAAAATGGGGGGGCAAACGAACTCGAATCACTTCGTGTCACCTGCCGATACGATTGCCTAGAAGTTCTGCACAAGCTCGTAAAATTTCGAGCGAAAAAATTTCACTTCGCATCCGACCATTTTGTTCGGCCTAGGGTTTCGGTCCTGATTGTGAAAAAATGAAACGTCCCGAAAATTTACGAGGGTGCTCTGTGCATCGTGGCGATCATGTCGGCGGGTCTCGAAGTGTAATTCGAGTCGTTTCGGCCGGGATCGGGGCACTTGTTATTTTCACAAAAAGTTATCGTTCGTTAAAGAAAATGGGGGGGCAAACGAACTCGAATCACTTCGTGTCACCTGCCGATACGATTGCCCAGAAGTTCTGCACAAGCTCGTAAAATTTCGAACGAAAAAATTTCACTTCGCATCCGACCATTTTGTTCGGCCTAGGGTTTCGGTCCTGGTTGTGAAAAAATGACACGTCCCGAAAATTTACGAGGGTGCTCTGTGCATCGTGGCGATCATGTCGGCGGGTCTCGAAGTGTAATTCGAGTCGTTTCGGCCGGGTTCGGGGCACTTGTTATTTTCACAAAAAGTTATCGTTCGTTAAAGAAAATGGGGGGGCAAACGAACTCGAATCACTTCGTGTCACCTGCCGATATGATTGCCTAGAAGTTCCGCACGTGCTCGTAAAATTTCGAGCGAAAAAATTTCACTTCGCATCCGACCATTTTGTTCGGCCTAGGGTTTCGGTCCTGGTTGTGAAAAAATGAAACGTCCCGAAAATTTACGAGGGTGCTCTGTGCATCGTGGCGATCATGTCGGCGGGTCTCGAAGTGTAATTCGAGTCGTTTCGGCCGGGATCGGGGCACTTGTTATTTTAACAAAAAGTTATCGTTCGTTAAAGAAAATGGGGGGGCAAACGAACTCGAATCACTTCGTGTCACCTGCCGATACGATTGCCTAGAAGTTCTGCACAAGCTCGTAAAATTTCGAGCGAAAAAATTTCACTTCGCATCCGACCATTTTGTTCGGCCTAGGGTTTCGGTCCTGATTGTGAAAAAATGAAACGTCCCGAAAATTTACGAGGGTGCTCTGTGCATCGTGGCGATCATGTCGGCGGGTCTCGAAGTGTAATTCGAGTCGTTTCGGCCGGGATCGGGGCACTTGTTATTTTAACAAAAAGTTATCGTTCGTTAAAGAAAATGGGGGGGCAAACGAACTCGAATCACTTCGTGTCACCTGCCGATACGATTGCCTAGAAGTTCTGCACAAGCTCGTAAAATTTCGAGCGAAAAAATTTGACCTCGCATCCGACCATTTAGTTCGGCCTAGGGTTTCGGTCCTGGTTGTGAAAAAATGAAAGGTCCCGAAAATTTACGAGGGTGCTCTGTGCATCGTGGCGATCATGTCGGCGGGTCTCGAAGTGTAATTCGAGTCGTTTCGGCCGGGATCGGGGCACTTGTTATTTTCACAAAAAGTTATCGTTCGTTAAAGAAAATGGGGGGGCAAACGAACCCGAATCACTTCGTGTCACCTGCCGATACGATTGCCCAGAAGTTCTGCACAAGCTCGTAAAATTTCGAGCGAAAAAATTTCACTTCGCATCCGACCATTTTGTTCGGCCTAGGGTTTCGGTCCTGGTTGTGAAAAAATGACACGTCCCGAAAATTTACGAGGGTGCTCTGTGCATCGTGGCGATCATGTCGGCGGGTCTCGAAGTGTAATTCGAGTCGTTTCGGCCGGGTTCGGGGCACTTGTTATTTTCACAAAAAGTTATCGTTCGTTAAAGAAAATGGGGGGGCAAACGAACTCGAATCACTTCGTGTCACCTGCCGATATGATTGCCTAGAAGTTCCGCACGTGCTCGTAAAATTTCGAGCGAAAAAATTTCACTTCGCATCCGACCATTTTGTTCGGCCTAGGGTTTCGGTCCTGGTTGTGAAAAAATGAAACGTCCCGAAAATTTACGAGGGTGCTCTGTGCATCGTGGCGATCATGTCGGCGGGTCTCGAAGTGTAATTCGAGTCGTTTCGGCCGGGATCGGGGCACTTGTTATTTTCACAAAAAGTTATCGTTCGTTAAAGAAAATGGGAGGGCAAACGAACTCGAATCACTTCGTGTCACCTGCCGATACGATTGCCTAGAAGTTCTGCACAAGCTCGTAAAATTTCGAGCGAAAAAATTTCACTTCGCATCCGACCATTTTGTTCGGCCTAGGGTTTCGGTCCTGATTGTGAAAAAATGAAACGTCCCGAAAATTTACGAGGGTGCTCTGTGCATCGTGGCGATCATGTCGGCGGGTCTCGAAGTGTAATTCGAGTCGTTTCGGCCGGGATCGGGGCACTTGTTATTTTCACAAAAAGTTATCGTTCGTTAAAGAAAATGGGGGGGCAAACGAACTCGAATCACTTCGTGTCACCTGCCGATACGATTGCCTAGAAGTTCTGCACAAGCTCGTAAAATTTCGAGCGAAAAAATTTCACCTCGCATCCGACCATTTTGTTCGGCCTAGGGTTTCGGTCCTGGTTGTGAAAAAATGAAAGGTCCCGAAAATTTACGAGGGTGCTCTGTGCATCGTGGCGATCATGTCGGCGGGTCTCGAAGTGTAATTCGAGTCGTTTCGGCCGGGATCGGGGCACTTGTTATTTTCACAAAAAGTTATCGTTCGTTAAAGAAAATGGGGGGGCAAACGAACTCGAATCACTTCGTGTCACCTGCCGATACGATTGCCCAGAAGTTCTGCACAAGCTCGTAAAATTTCGAGCGAAAAAATTTCACTTCGCATCCGACCATTTTGTTCGGCCTAGGGTTTCGGTCCTGGTTGTGAAAAAATGACACGTCCCGAAAATTTACGAGGGTGCTCTGTGCATCGTGGCGATCATGTCGGCGGGTCTCGAAGTGTAATTCGAGTCGTTTCGGCCGGGTTCGGGGCACTTGTTATTTTCACAAAAAGTTATCGTTCGTTAAAGAAAATGGGGGGGCAAACGAACTCGAATCACTTCGTGTCACCTGCCGATACGATTGCCCAGAAGTTCTGCACAAGCTCGTAAAATTTCGAGCGAAAAAATTTCACTTCGCATCCGACCATTTTGTTCGGCCTAGGGTTTCGGTCCTGGTTGTGAAAAAATGACACGTCCCGAAAATTTACGAGGGTGCTCTGTGCATCGTGGCGATCATGTCGGCGGGTCTCGAAGTGTAATTCGAGTCGTTTCGGCCGGGTTCGGGGCACTTGTTATTTTCACAAAAAGTTATCGTTCGTTAAAGAAAATGGGGGGCAAACGAACTCGAATCACTTCGTGTCACCTGCCGATATGATTGCCTAGAAGTTCCGCACGTGCTCGTAAAATTTCGAGCGAAAAAATTTCACTTCGTATCCGACCATTTTGTTCGGCCTAGGGTTTCGGTCCTGGTTGTGAAAAAATGAAACGTCCCGAAAATTTACGAGGGTGCTCTGTGCATCGTGGCGATCATGTCGGCGGGTCTCGAAGTGTAATTCGAGTCGTTTCGGCCGGGATCGGGGCACTTGTTATTTTCACAAAAAGTTATCGTTCGTTAAAGAAAATGGGGGGGCAAACGAACTCGAATCACTTCGTGTCACCTGCCGATACGATTGCCTAGAAGTTCTGCACAAGCTCGTAAAATTTCGAGCGAAAAAATTTCACTTCGCATCCGACCATTTTGTTCGGCCTAGGGTTTCGGTCCTGATTGTGAAAAAATGAAACGTCCCGAAAATTTACGAGGGTGCTCTGTGCATCGTGGCGATCATGTCGGCGGGTCTCGAAGTGTAATTCGAGTCGTTTCGGCCGGGATCGGGGCACTTGTTATTTTCACAAAAAGTTATCGTTCGTTAAAGAAAATGGGGGGGCAAACGAACTCGAATCACTTCGTGTCACCTGCCGATACGATTGCCCAGAAGTTCTGCACAAGCTCGTAAAATTTCGAGCGAAAAAATTTCACTTCGCATCCGACCATTTTGTTCGGCCTAGGGTTTCGGTCCTGGTTGTGAAAAAATGACACGTCCCGAAAATTTACGAGGGTGCTCTGTGCATCGTGGCGATCATGTCGGCGGGTCTCGAAGTGTAATTCGAGTCGTTTCGGCCGGGTTCGGGGCACTTGTTATTTTCACAAAAAGTTATCGTTCGTTAAAGAAAATGGGGGGGCAAACGAACTCGAATCACTTCGTGTCACCTGCCGATATGATTGCCTAGAAGTTCCGCACGTGCTCGTAAAATTTCGAGCGAAAAAATTTCACTTCGCATCCGACCATTTTGTTCGGCCTAGGGTTTCGGTCCTGGTTGTGAAAAAATGAAACGTCCCGAAAATTTACGAGGGTGCTCTGTGCATCGTGGCGATCATGTCGGCGGGTCTCGAAGTGTAATTCGAGTCGTTTCGGCCGGGATCGGGGCACTTGTTATTTTAACAAAAAGTTATCGTTCGTTAAAGAAAATGGGGGGGCAAACGAACTCGAATCACTTCGTGTCACCTGCCGATACGATTGCCTAGAAGTTCTGCACAAGCTCGTAAAATTTCGAGCGAAAAAATTTCACTTCGCATCCGACCATTTTGTTCGGCCTAGGGTTTCGGTCCTGATTGTGAAAAAATGAAACGTCCCGAAAATTTACGAGGGTGCTCTGTGCATCGTGGCGATCATGTCGGCGGGTCTCGAAGTGTAATTCGAGTCGTTTCGGCCGGGATCGGGGCACTTGTTATTTTAACAAAAAGTTATCGTTCGTTAAAGAAAATGGGGGGGCAAACGAACTCGAATCACTTCGTGTCACCTGCCGATACGATTGCCTAGAAGTTCTGCACAAGCTCGTAAAATTTCGAGCGAAAAAATTTGACCTCGCATCCGACCATTTAGTTCGGCCTAGGGTTTCGGTCCTGGTTGTGAAAAAATGAAAGGTCCCGAAAATTTACGAGGGTGCTCTGTGCATCGTGGCGATCATGTCGGCGGGTCTCGAAGTGTAATTCGAGTCGTTTCGGCCGGGATCGGGGCACTTGTTATTTTCACAAAAAGTTATCGTTCGTTAAAGAAAATGGGGGGGCAAACGAACCCGAATCACTTCGTGTCACCTGCCGATACGATTGCCCAGAAGTTCTGCACAAGCTCGTAAAATTTCGAGCGAAAAAATTTCACTTCGCATCCGACCATTTTGTTCGGCCTAGGGTTTCGGTCCTGGTTGTGAAAAAATGACACGTCCCGAAAATTTACGAGGGTGCTCTGTGCATCGTGGCGATCATGTCGGCGGGTCTCGAAGTGTAATTCGAGTCGTTTCGGCCGGGTTCGGGGCACTTGTTATTTTCACAAAAAGTTATCGTTCGTTAAAGAAAATGGGGGGGCAAACGAACTCGAATCACTTCGTGTCACCTGCCGATATGATTGCCTAGAAGTTCCGCACGTGCTCGTAAAATTTCGAGCGAAAAAATTTCACTTCGCATCCGACCATTTTGTTCGGCCTAGGGTTTCGGTCCTGGTTGTGAAAAAATGAAACGTCCCGAAAATTTACGAGGGTGCTCTGTGCATCGTGGCGATCATGTCGGCGGGTCTCGAAGTGTAATTCGAGTCGTTTCGGCCGGGATCGGGGCACTTGTTATTTTCACAAAAAGTTATCGTTCGTTAAAGAAAATGGGGGGGCAAACGAACTCGAATCACTTCGTGTCACCTGCCGATACGATTGCCTAGAAGTTCTGCACAAGCTCGTAAAATTTCGAGCGAAAAAATTTCACTTCGCATCCGACCATTTTGTTCGGCCTAGGGTTTCGGTCCTGATTGTGAAAAAATGAAACGTCCCGAAAATTTACGAGGGTGCTCTGTGCATCGTGGCGATCATGTCGGCGGGTCTCGAAGTGTAATTCGAGTCGTTTCGGCCGGGATCGGGGCACTTGTTATTTTCACAAAAAGTTATCGTTCGTTAAAGAAAATGGGGGGGCAAACGAACTCGAATCACTTCGTGTCACCTGCCGATACGATTGCCTAGAAGTTCTGCACAAGCTCGTAAAATTTCGAGCGAAAAAATTTGACCTCGCATCCGACCATTTTGTTCGGCCTAGGGTTTCGGTCCTGGTTGTGAAAAAATGAAAGGTCCCGAAAATTTACGAGGGAGCTCTGTGCATCGTGGCGATCATGTCGGCGGGTCTCGAAGTGTAATTCGAGTCGTTTCGGCCGGGATCGGGGCACTTGTTATTTTCACAAAAAGTTATCGTTCGTTAAAGAAAATGGGGGGGCAAACGAACTCGAATCACTTCGTGTCACCTGCCGATACGATTGCCTAGAAGTTCTGCACAAGCTCGTAAAATTTCGAGCGAAAAAATTTCACTTCGCATCCGACCATTTTGTTCGGCCTAGGGTTTCGGTCCTGGTTGTGAAAAAATGAAACGTCCCGAAAATTTACGAGGGTGCTCTGTGCATCGTGGCGATCATGTCGGCGGGTCTCGAAGTGTAATTCGAGTCGTTTCGGCCGGGTTCGGGGCACTTGTTATTTTCACAAAAAGTTATCGTTCGTTAAAGAAAATGGGGGGGCAAACGAACTCGAATCACTTCGTGTCACCTGCCGATACGATTGCCTAGAAGTTCTGCACAAGCTCGTAAAATTTCGAGCGAAAAAATTTGACCTCGCATCCGACCATTTTGTTCGGCCTAGGGTTTCGGTCCTGGTTGTGAAAAAATGAAAGGTCCCGAAAATTTACGAGGGTGCTCTGTGCATCGTGGCGATCATGTCGGCGGGTCTCGAAGTGTAATTCGAGTCGTTTCGGCCGGGATCGGGGCACTTGTTATTTTCACAAAAAGTTATCGTTCGTTAAAGAAAATGGGGGGGCAAACGAACTCGAATCACTTCGTGTCACCTGCCGATACGATTGCCTAGAAGTTCTGCACAAGCTCGTAAAATTTCGAGCGAAAAAATTTCACTTCGCATCCGACCATTTTGTTCGGCCTAGGGTTTCGGTCCTGATTGTGAAAAAATGAAACGTCCCGAAAATTTACGAGGGTGCTCTGTGCATCGTGGCGATCATGTCGGCGGGTCTCGAAGTGTAATTCGAGTCGTTTCGGCCGGGATCGGGGCACTTGTTATTTTCACAAAAAGTTATCGTTCGTTAAAGAAAATGGGGGGCAAACGAACTCGAATCACTTCGTGTCACCTGCCGATACGATTGCCCAGAAGTTCTGCACAAGCTCGTAAAATTTCGAGCGAAAAAATTTCACTTCGCATCCGACCATTTTGTTCGGCCTAGGGTTTCGGTCCTGGTTGTGAAAAAATGACACGTCCCGAAAATTTACGAGGGTGCTCTGTGCATCGTGGCGATCATGTCGGCGGGTCTCGAAGTGTAATTCGAGTCGTTTCGGCCGGGTTCGGGGCACTTGTTATTTTCACAAAAAGTTATCGTTCGTTAAAGAAAATGGGGGGGCAAACGAACTCGAATCACTTCGTGTCACCTGCCGATATGATTGCCTAGAAGTTCCGCACGTGCTCGTAAAATTTCGAGCGAAAAAATTTCACTTCGCATCCGACCATTTTGTTCGGCCTAGGGTTTCGGTCCTGGTTGTGAAAAAATGAAACGTCCCGAAAATTTACGAGGGTGCTCTGTGCATCGTGGCGATCATGTCGGCGGGTCTCGAAGTGTAATTCGAGTCGTTTCGGCCGGGATCGGGGCACTTGTTATTTTAACAAAAAGTTATCGTTCGTTAAAGAAAATGGGGGGGCAAACGAACTCGAATCACTTCGTGTCACCTGCCGATACGATTGCCTAGAAGTTCTGCACAAGCTCGTAAAATTTCGAGCGAAAAAATTTCACTTCGCATCCGACCATTTTGTTCGGCCTAGGGTTTCGGTCCTGATTGTGAAAAAATGAAACGTCCCGAAAATTTACGAGGGTGCTCTGTGCATCGTGGCGATCATGTCGGCGGGTCTCGAAGTGTAATTCGAGTCGTTTCGGCCGGGATCGGGGCACTTGTTATTTTAACAAAAAGTTATCGTTCGTTAAAGAAAATGGGGGGGCAAACGAACTCGAATCACTTCGTGTCACCTGCCGATACGATTGCCTAGAAGTTCTGCACAAGCTCGTAAAATTTCGAGCGAAAAAATTTGACCTCGCATCCGACCATTTAGTTCGGCCTAGGGTTTCGGTCCTGGTTGTGAAAAAATGAAAGGTCCCGAAAATTTACGAGGGTGCTCTGTGCATCGTGGCGATCATGTCGGCGGGTCTCGAAGTGTAATTCGAGTCGTTTCGGCCGGGATCGGGGCACTTGTTATTTTCACAAAAAGTTATCGTTCGTTAAAGAAAATGGGGGGGCAAACGAACCCGAATCACTTCGTGTCACCTGCCGATACGATTGCCCAGAAGTTCTGCACAAGCTCGTAAAATTTCGAGCGAAAAAATTTCACTTCGCATCCGACCATTTTGTTCGGCCTAGGGTTTCGGTCCTGGTTGTGAAAAAATGACACGTCCCGAAAATTTACGAGGGTGCTCTGTGCATCGTGGCGATCATGTCGGCGGGTCTCGAAGTGTAATTCGAGTCGTTTCGGCCGGGTTCGGGGCACTTGTTATTTTCACAAAAAGTTATCGTTCGTTAAAGAAAATGGGGGGGCAAACGAACTCGAATCACTTCGTGTCACCTGCCGATATGATTGCCTAGAAGTTCCGCACGTGCTCGTAAAATTTCGAGCGAAAAAATTTCACTTCGCATCCGACCATTTTGTTCGGCCTAGGGTTTCGGTCCTGGTTGTGAAAAAATGAAACGTCCCGAAAATTTACGAGGGTGCTCTGTGCATCGTGGCGATCATGTCGGCGGGTCTCGAAGTGTAATTCGAGTCGTTTCGGCCGGGATCGGGGCACTTGTTATTTTCACAAAAAGTTATCGTTCGTTAAAGAAAATGGGGGGGCAAACGAACTCGAATCACTTCGTGTCACCTGCCGATACGATTGCCTAGAAGTTCTGCACAAGCTCGTAAAATTTCGAGCGAAAAAATTTCACTTCGCATCCGACCATTTTGTTCGGCCTAGGGTTTCGGTCCTGATTGTGAAAAAATGAAACGTCCCGAAAATTTACGAGGGTGCTCTGTGCATCGTGGCGATCATGTCGGCGGGTCTCGAAGTGTAATTCGAGTCGTTTCGGCCGGGATCGGGGCACTTGTTATTTTCACAAAAAGTTATCGTTCGTTAAAGAAAATGGGGGGGCAAACGAACTCGAATCACTTCGTGTCACCTGCCGATACGATTGCCTAGAAGTTCTGCACAAGCTCGTAAAATTTCGAGCGAAAAAATTTGACCTCGCATCCGACCATTTTGTTCGGCCTAGGGTTTCGGTCCTGGTTGTGAAAAAATGAAAGGTCCCGAAAATTTACGAGGGAGCTCTGTGCATCGTGGCGATCATGTCGGCGGGTCTCGAAGTGTAATTCGAGTCGTTTCGGCCGGGATCGGGGCACTTGTTATTTTCACAAAAAGTTATCGTTCGTTAAAGAAAATGGGGGGGCAAACGAACTCGAATCACTTCGTGTCACCTGCCGATACGATTGCCTAGAAGTTCTGCACAAGCTCGTAAAATTTCGAGCGAAAAAATTTCACTTCGCATCCGACCATTTTGTTCGGCCTAGGGTTTCGGTCCTGGTTGTGAAAAAATGAAACGTCCCGAAAATTTACGAGGGTGCTCTGTGCATCGTGGCGATCATGTCGGCGGGTCTCGAAGTGTAATTCGAGTCGTTTCGGCCGGGTTCGGGGCACTTGTTATTTTCACAAAAAGTTATCGTTCGTTAAAGAAAATGGGGGGGCAAACGAACTCGAATCACTTCGTGTCACCTGCCGATACGATTGCCTAGAAGTTCTGCACAAGCTCGTAAAATTTCGAGCGAAAAAATTTGACCTCGCATCCGACCATTTTGTTCGGCCTAGGGTTTCGGTCCTGGTTGTGAAAAAATGAAAGGTCCCGAAAATTTACGAGGGTGCTCTGTGCATCGTGGCGATCATGTCGGCGGGTCTCGAAGTGTAATTCGAGTCGTTTCGGCCGGGATCGGGGCACTTGTTATTTTCACAAAAAGTTATCGTTCGTTAAAGAAAATGGGGGGGCAAACGAACTCGAATCACTTCGTGTCACCTGCCGATACGATTGCCTAGAAGTTCTGCACAAGCTCGTAAAATTTCGAGCGAAAAAATTTCACTTCGCATCCGACCATTTTGTTCGGCCTAGGGTTTCGGTCCTGGTTGTGAAAAAATGAAACGTCCCGAAAATTTACGAGGGTGCTCTGTGCATCGTGGCGATCATGTCGGCGGGTCTCGAAGTGTAATTCGAGTCGTTTCGGCCGGGTTCGGGGCACTTGTTATTTTCACAAAAAGTTATCGTTCGTTAAAGAAAATGGGGGGGCAAACGAACTCGAATCACTTCGTGTCACCTGCCGATACGATTGCCTAGAAGTTCTGCACAAGCTCGTAAAATTTCGAGCGAAAAAATTTCACTTCGCATCCGACCATTTTTTTCGGCCTAGGGTTTCGGTCCTGGTTGTGAAAAAATGAAACGTCCCGAAAATTTACGAGGGTGCTCTGTGCATCGTGGCGATCATGTCGGCGGGTCTCGAAGTGTAATTCGAGTCGTTTCGGCCGGGTTCGGGGCACTTGTTATTTTCACAAAAAGTTATCGTTCGTTAAAGAAAATGGGGGGGCAAACGAACTCGAATCACTTCGTGTCACCTGCCGATATGATTGCCTAGAAGTTCCGCACGTGCTCGTAAAATTTCGAGCGAAAAAATTTCACTTCGCATCCGACCATTTTGTTCGGCCTAGGGTTTCGGTCCTGGTTGTGAAAAAATGAAACGTCCCGAAAAGTTACGAGGGTGCTCTGTGCATCGTGGCGATCATGTCGGCGGGTCTCGAAGTGTAATTCGGGTCGTTTCGGCCGGGATCGGGGCACTTGTTATTTTCACAAAAAGTTATCGTTCGTTAAAGAAAATGGGGGGGCAAACGAACTCGAATCACTTCGTGTCACCTGCCGATATGATTTCCGAGAAGTTCTGCACAAGCTCGTAAAATTTCGAGCGAAAAAATTTCACTTCGCATCCGACCATTTTGTTCGGCCTAGGGTTTCGGTCCTGGTTGTGAAAAAATGACACGTCCCGAAAATTTACGAGGGTGCTCTGTGCATCGTGGCGATCATGTCGGCGGGTCTCGAAGTGTAATTCGAGTCGTTTCGGCCGGGTTCGGGGCACTTGTTATTTTCACAAAAAGTTATCGTTCGTTAAAGAAAATGGGGGGGCAAACGAACTCGAATCACTTCGTGTCACCTGCCGATATGATTTCCCAGAAGTTCTGCACAAGCTCGTAAAATTTCGAGCGAAAAAATTTGACTTCGCATCCGACCATTTTGTTCGGCCTAGGGTTTCGGTCCTGGTTGTGAAAAAATCAAAACGTCCCGAAAATTTTCGAGGGTGCTCTGTGCATCGTGGCGATCATGTCGGCGGGTCTCGAAGTGCAATTCGAGTCGTTTCGGCCGGGATCGGGGCACTTGTTATTTTCACAAAAAGTTATCGTTCGTTAAAGAAAATGGGGGGGCAAACGAACTCGAAACACTTCGTGTCACCTGCCGATATGATTTCCTAGAAGTTCTGCACAAGCTCGTAAAATTTCGAGCAAAAAAATTTCACCTCGCATCCGACCATTTTGTTCGGCCTAGGGTTTCGGTCCTGGTTGTGAAAAAATGAAACGTCCCGAAAATTTACGAGGTTGCTCTGTGCATCGTGGCGATCATGTCGGCGGGTCTCGAAGTGTAATTCGAGTCGTTTCGGCCGGGATCGGGGCACTTGTTATTTTCACAAAAAGTTATCGTTCGTTAAAGAAAATGGGGGGGCAAACGAACTCTAATCACTTCGTGTCACCTGCCGATATGATTTCCTAGAAGTTCTGCACAAGCTCGTAAAATTTCGAGCGAAAAAATTTCACCTCGCATCCGACCATTTTGTTCGGCCTAGGGTTTCGGTCCTAGTTGTGAAAAAATGAAACGTCCCGAAAATTTACGAGGGTGCTCTGTGCATCGTGGCGATCATGTCGGCGGGTCTCGAAGTGTAATTCGAGTCGTTTCGGCCGGGTTCGGGGCACTTGTTGTTTTCACAAAAAGTTTTCGTTCGTTAAAGAAAATGGGGGGGCAAACGAACTCCAATCACTTCGTGTCACCTGCCGATACGATTGCCTAGAAGTTCTGCACAAGCTCGTAAAATTTCGAGCGAAAAAATTTCACTTCGCATCCGACCATTTTGTTCGGCCTAGGGTTTCGGTCCTGGTTGTGAAAAAATCAAAACGTCCCGAAAATTTACGAGGGTGCTCTGTGCATCGTGGCGATCATGTCGGCGGGTCTCGAAGTGCAATTCGAGTCGTTTCGGCCGGGATCGGGGCACTTGTTATTTTCACAAAAAGTTATCGTTCGTTAAAGAAAAAGGGGAGGCAAACGAACTCGAATCACTTCGTGTCACCTGCCGATACGATTTCCCAGAAGTTCTGCACAAGCTCGTAAAATTTCGAGCGAAAAAATTTGAATTCGCATCCGACCATTTTGTTCGGCCTAGGGTTTCGGTCCTGGTTGTGAAAAAATCAAAACGTCCCGAAAATTTACGAGGGTGCTCTGTGCATCGTGGCGATCATGTCGGCGGGTCTCGAAGTGCAATTCGAGTTGTTTCGGCCGGGATCGGGGCACTTGTTATTTTCACAAAAAGTTATCGTTCGTTAAAGAAAATGGGGGGGCAAACGAACTCGAAACACTTCGTGTCACCTGCCGATATGATTTCCCAGAAGTTCTGCACAAGCTCGTAAAATTTCGAGCGAAAAAATTTGACTTCGCATCCGACCATTTTGTTAGGCCTAGGGTTTCGGTCCTGGTTGTGAAAAAATGAAACGTCCCGAAAATTTACGAGGGTGCTCTGTGCATCGTGGCGATCATGTCGGCGGGTCTCGAAGTGTAATTCGAGTCGTTTCGGCCGGGTTCGGGGCACTTGTTATTTTCACAAAAAGTTATCGTTCGTTAAAGAAAATGGGGGGGCAAACGAACTCGAATCACTTCGTGTCACCTGCCGATACGATTGCCTAGAAGTTCTGCACAAGCTCGTAAAATTTCGAGCGAAAAAATTTCACTTCGCATCCGACCATTTTTTTCGGCCTAGGGTTTCGGTCCTGGTTGTGAAAAAATGAAACGTCCCGAAAATTTACGAGGGTGCTCTGTGCATCGTGGCGATCATGTCGGTGGGTCTCGAAGTGTAATACGAGTCGTTTCGGCCGGGTTCGGGGCACTTGTTATTTTCACAAAAAGTTATCGTTCGTTAAAGAAAATGGGGGGGAAAACAAACTCGAATCACTTCGTGGCACCTGCCTATATGATTACCTAGAAGTTCTGCACAAGCTCGTAAAATTTCGAGCGAAAAAATTTCACTTCGCATCCGACCATTTTGTACGGCCTAGGGTTTCGGTCCTGGTTGTGAAAAAATGAAACGTCCCGAAAAGTTACGAGGGTGCTCTGTGCATCGTGGCGATCATGTCGGCGGGTCTCGAAGTGTAATTCGAGTCGTTTCGGCCGGGATCGGGGCACTTGTTATTTTCACAAAAAGTTATCGTTCGTTAAAGAAAATGGGGGGGCAAACGAACTCGAATCACTTCGTGTCACCTGCCGATACGATTGCATAGAAGTTCTGCACAAGCTCGTAAAATTTCGAGCGAAAAAATTTCACTACGCATCCGACCATTTTGTTCGGCCTAGGGTTTCGGTCCTGGTTGTGAAAAAATGACACGTCCCGAAAATTTACGAGGGTGCTCTGTGCATCGTGGCAATCATGTCGGCGGGTCTCGAAGTGTAATTCGAGTCGTTTCGGCCGGGTTCGGGGCACTTGTTATTTTCACAAAAAGTTATCGTTCGTTAAAGAAAATGGGGGGGCAAACGAACTCGAATCACTTCGTGTCACCTGCCGATATGATTTCCCAGAAGTTCTGCACAAGCTCGTAAAATTTCGAGCGAAAAAATTTGACTTCGCATCCGACCATTTTGTTCGGCCTAGGGTTTCGGTCCTGGTTGTGAAAAAATCAAAACGTCCCGAAAATTTTCGAGGGTGCTCTGTGCATCGTGGCGATCATGTCGGCGGGTCTCGAAGTGCAATTCGAGTCGTTTCGGCCGGGATCGGGGCACTTGTTATTTTCACAAAAAGTTATCGTTCGTTAAAGAAAATGGGGGGGCAAACGAACTCGAAACACTTCGTGTCACCTGCCGATATGATTTCCTAGAAGTTCTGCACAAGCTCGTAAAATTTCGAGCAAAAAAATTTCACCTCGCATCCGACCATTTTGTTCGGCCTAGGGTTTCGGTCCTGGTTGTGAAAAAATGAAACGTCCCGAAAATTTACGAGGTTGCTCTGTGCATCGTGGTGATCATGTCGGCGGGTCTCGAAGTGCAATTCGAGTCGTTTCGGCCGGGATCGGGGCACTTGTTATTTTCACAAAAAGTTATCGTTCGTTAAAGAAAATGGGGGGGCAAACGAACTCGAATCACTTCGTGTCACCTGCCGATATGATTTCCTAGAAGTTCTGCACAAGCTCGTAAAATTTCGAGCGAAAAAATTTCGCCTCGCATCCGACCATTTTATTCGGCCTAGGGTTTCGGTCCTGGTTGTGAAAAAATGAAACGTCCCGAAAAGTTACGAGGGTGCTCTGTGCATCGTGGCGATCATGTCGGCGGGTCTCGAAGTGTAATTCGAGTCGTTTCGGCCGGGATCGGGGCACTTGTTATTTTCACAAAAAGTTATCGTTCGTTAAAGAAAATGGGGGGGCAAACGAACTCGAAACACTTCGTGTCACCTGCCGATATGATTTCCTAGAAGTTCTGCACAAGCTCGTAAAATTTCGAGCAAAAAAATTTCACCTCGCATCCGACCATTTTGTTCGGCTTAGGGTTTCGGTCCTGGTTGTGAAAAAATGAAACGTCCGGAAAATTTACGAGGTTGCTCTGTGCATCGTGGCGATCATGTCGGCGGGTCTCGAAGTGTAATTCGAGTCGTTTCGGCCGGGATCGGGGCACTTGTTATTTTCACAAAAAGTTATCGTTCGTTAAAGAAAATGGGGGGGCAAACGAACTCGAATCACTTCGTGTCACCTGCCGATACGATTGCCTAGAAGTTCTGCACAAGCTCGTAAAATTTCGAGCGAAAAAATTTCACTTCGCATCCGACCATTTTTTTCGTCCTAGGGTTTCGGTCCTGGTTGTGAAAAAATGAAACGTCCCGAAAATTTACGAGGGTGCTCTGTGCATCGTGGCGATCATGTCGGTGGGTCTCGAAGTGTAATACGAGTCGTTTCGGCCGGGTTCGGGGCACTTGTTATTTTCACAAAAAGTTATCGTTCGTTAAAGAAAATGGGAGGGAAAACAAACTCGAATCACTTCGTGGCACCTGCCTATATGATTGCCTAGAAGTTCTGCACAAGCTCGTAAAATTTCGAGCGAAAAAATTTCACTTCGCATCCGACCATTTTGTTCGGCCTAGGGTTTCGGTCCTGGTTGTGAAAAAATGAAATGTCCCGAAAATTTACGAGGGTGCTCTGTGCATCGTGGCGATCATGTCGGCGGGTCTCGAAGTGTAATTCGAGTCGTTTCGGCCGGGATCGGGGCACTTGTTATTTTCACAAAAAGTTATCGTTCGTTAAAGAAAATGGGGGGGCAAACGAACTCGAATCACTTCGTGTCACCTGCCGATACGATTGCCTAGAAGTTCTGCACAAGCTCGTAAAATTTCGAGCGAAAAAATTTCACTACGCATCCGACCATTTTGTTCGGCCTAGGGTTTCGGTCCTGGTTGTGAAAAAATGAAACGTCCCGAAAATTTACGAGGGTGCTCTGTGCATCGTGGCGATCATGTCGGCGTGTCTCGAAGTGTAATTCGAGTCGTTTCGGCCGGGTTCGGGGCACTTGTTATTTTCATAAAAAGTTATCGTTCGTTAAAGAAAATGGGGGGGCAAACGAACTCGAATCACTTCGTGTCACCTGCCGATACGATTGGCTAGAAGTTCTGCACAAGCTCGTAAAATTTCGAGCGAAAAAATTTCACTTCGCATCCGACCATTTTTTTCGGCCTAGGGTTTCGGTCCTGGTTGTGAAAAAATGAAACGTCCCGAAAATTTACGAGGGTGCTCTGTGCATCGTGGCGATCATGTCGGTGGGTCTCGAAGTGTAATACGAGTCGTTTCGGCCGGGTTCGGGGCACTTGTTATTTTCACAAAAAGTTATCGTTCGTTAAAGAAAATGGGGAGGAAAACAAACTCGAATCACTTCGTGGCACCTGCCTATATGATTGCCTAGAAGTTCTGCACAAGCTCGTAAAATTTCGAGCGAAAAAATTTCACTTCGCATCCGACCATTTTGTTCGGCCTAGGGTTTCGGTCCTGGTTGTGAAAAAATGAAACGTCCCGAAAATTTACGAGGTTGCTCTGTGCATCGTGGCGATCATGTCGGCGGGTCTCGAAGTGTAATTCGAGTCGTTTCGGCCGGGTTCGGGGCACTTGTTATTTTCACAAAAAGTTATCGTTCGTTAAAGAAAATGGGGGGGCAAACGAACTCGAATCACTTCGTGTCACATGCCGATACGATTGCATAGAAGTTCTGCACAAGCTCGTAAAATTTCGAGCGAAAAAATTTCACTACGCATCCGACCATTTTGTTCGGCCTAGGGTTTCGGTCCTGGTTGTGAAAAAATGACACGTCCCGAAAATTTACGAGGGTGCTCTGTGCATCGTGGCAATCATGTCGGCGGGTCTCGAAGTGTAATTCGAGTCGTTTCGGCCGGGTTCGGGGCACTTGTTATTTTCACAAAAAGTTATCGTTCGTTAAAGAAAATGGGGGGGCAAACGAACTCGAATCACTTCGTGTCACCTGCCGATATGATTTCCCAGAAGTTCTGCACAAGCTCGTAAAATTTCGAGCGAAAAAATTTGACTTCGCATCCGACCATTTTGTTCGGCCTAGGGTTTCGGTCCTGGTTGTGAAAAAATCAAAACGTCCCGAAAATTTTCGAGGGTGCTCTGTGCATCGTGGCGATCATGTCGGCGGGTCTCGAAGTGCAATTCGAGTCGTTTCGGCCGGGATCGGGGCACTTGTTATTTTCACAAAAAGTTATCGTTCGTTAAAGAAAATGGGGGGGCAAACGAACTCGAAACACTTCGTGTCACCTGCCGATATGATTTCCTAGAAGTTCTGCACAAGCTCGTAAAATTTCGAGCGAAAAAATTTCGCCTCGCATCCGACCATTTTATTCGGCCTAGGGTTTCGGTCCTGGTTGTGAAAAAATGAAACGTCCCGAAAAGTTACGAGGGTGCTCTGTGCATCGTGGCGATCATGTCGGCGGGTCTCGAAGTGTAATTCGAGTCGTTTCGGCCGGGATCGGGGCACTTGTTATTTTCACAAAAAGTTATCGTTCGTTAAAGAAAATGGGGGGGCAAACGAACTCGAAACACTTCGTGTCACCTGCCGATATGATTTCCTAGAAGTTCTGCACAAGCTCGTAAAATTTCGAGCAAAAAAATTTCACCTCGCATCCGACCATTTTGTTCGGCTTAGGGTTTCGGTCCTGGTTGTGAAAAAATGAAACGTCCGGAAAATTTACGAGGTTGCTCTGTGCATCGTGGCGATCATGTCGGCGGGTCTCGAAGTGTAATTCGAGTCGTTTCGGCCGGGATCGGGGCACTTGTTATTTTCACAAAAAGTTATCGTTCGTTAAAGAAAATGGGGGGGCAAACGAACTCGAATCACTTCGTGTCACCTGCCGATACGATTGCCTAGAAGTTCTGCACAAGCTCGTAAAATTTCGAGCGAAAAAATTTCACTTCGCATCCGACCTTTTTTTTCGTCCTAGGGTTTCGGTCCTGGTTGTGAAAAAATGAAACGTCCCGAAAATTTACGAGGGTGCTCTGTGCATCGTGGCGATCATGTCGGTGGGTCTCGAAGTGTAATACGAGTCGTTTCGGCCGGGTTCGGGGCACTTGTTATTTTCACAAAAAGTTATCGTTCGTTAAAGAAAATGGGAGGGAAAACAAACTCGAATCACTTCGTGGCACCTGCCTATATGATTGCCTAGAAGTTCTGCACAAGCTCGTAAAATTTCGAGCGAAAAAATTTCACTTCGCATCCGACCATTTTGTTCGGCCTAGGGTTTCGGTCCTGGTTGTGAAAAAATGAAACGTCCCGAAAAGTTACGAGGGTGCTCTGTGCATCGTGGCGATCATGTCGGCGGGTCTCGAAGTGTAATTCGAGTCGTTTCGGCCGGGATCGGGGCACTTGTTATTTTCACAAAAAGTTATCGTTCGTTAAAGAAAATGGGGGGGCAAACGAACTCGAATCACTTCGTGTCACCTGCCGATACGATTGCCTAGAAGTTCTGCACAAGCTCGTAAAATTTCGAGCGAAAAAATTTCACTACGCATCCGACCATTTTGTTCGGCCTAGGGTTTCGGTCCTGGTTGTGAAAAAATGAAACGTCCCGAAAATTTACGAGGGTGCTCTGTGCATCGTGGCGATCATGTCGGCGTGTCTCGAAGTGTAATTCGAGTCGTTTCGGCCGGGTTCGGGGCACTTGTTATTTTCATAAAAAGTTATCGTTCGTTAAAGAAAATGGGGGGGCAAACGAACTCGAATCACTTCGTGTCACCTGCCGATACGATTGGCTAGAAGTTCTGCACAAGCTCGTAAAATTTCGAGCGAAAAAATTTCACTTCGCATCCGACCATTTTTTTCGGCCTAGGGTTTCGGTCCTGGTTGTGAAAAAATGAAACGTCCCGAAAATTTACGAGGGTGCTCTGTGCATCGTGGCGATCATGTCGGTGGGTCTCGAAGTGTAATACGAGTCGTTTCGGCCGGGTTCGGGGCACTTGTTATTTTCACAAAAAGTTATCGTTCGTTAAAGAAAATGGGGGGGAAAACAAACTCGAATCACTTCGTGGCACCTGCCTATATGATTGCCTAGAAGTTCTGCACAAGCTCGTAAAATTTCGAGCGAAAAAATTTCACTTCGCATCCGACCATTTTGTTCGGCCTAGGGTTTCGGTCCTGGTTGTGAAAAAATGAAACGTCCCGAAAATTTACGAGGTTGCTCTGTGCATCGTGGCGATCATGTCGGCGGGTCTCGAAGTGTAATTCGAGTCGTTTCGGCCGGGTTCGGGGCACTTGTTATTTTCACAAAAAGTTATCGTTCGTTAAAGAAAATGGGGGGGCAAACGAACTCGAATCACTTCGTGTCACCTGCCGATACGATTGCCTAGAAGTTCTGCACAAGCTCGTAAAATTTCGAGCGAAAAAATTTCACTTCGCATCCGACCATTTTTTTCGGCCTAGGGTTTCGGTCCTGGTTGTGAAAAAATGAAACGTCCCGAAAATTTACGAGGGTGCTCTGTGCATCGTGGCGATCATGTCGGCGGGTCTCGAAGTGCAATTCGAGTCGTTTCGGCCGGGATCGGGGCACTTGTTATTTTCACAAAAAGTTATCGTTCGTTAAAGAAAATGGGGGGGCAAACGAACTCGAAACACTTCGTGTCACCTGCCGATATGATTTCCTAGAAGTTCTGCACAAGCCCGTAAAATTTCGAGCGAAAAAATTTTACCTCGCATCCGACCATTTTGTTCGGCCTAGGGTTTCGGTCCTGGTTGTGAAAAAATGAAACGTCCCAAAAATTTACGAGGGTCCTCTGTGCATCGTGGCGATCATGTCGGCGGGTCTCGAAGTGTAATTCGAGTCGTTTCGGCCGGGTTCGGGGCACTTGTTGTTTTCACAAAAAGTTATCGTTCGTTAAAGAAAATGGGGGGGCAAACGAACTCGAATCACTTCGTGTCACCTGCCGATACGATTGCCTAGAAGTTCTGCACAAGCTCGTAAAATTTCGAGCGAAAAAATTTCACTTCGCATCCGACCATTTTGTTCGGCCTATGGTTTCGGTCCTGGTTGTGAAAAAATCAAAACGTCCCGAAAATTTACGAGGGTGCTCTGTGCATCGTGGCGATCATGTCGGCGGGTCTCGAAGTGCAATTCGAGTCGTTTCGGCCGGGTCGGGGAACTTGTTATTTTCACAAAAAGTTATCGTTCGTTAAAGAAAATGGGGGGGCAAACGAACTCGAATCACTTCGTGTCACCTGCCGATACGATTTCCAAGAAGTTCTGCACAAGCTCGTAAAATTTCGAGCGAAAAAATTTGAATTCGCATCCGACCATTTTGTTCGGCCTAGGGTTTCGGTCCTGGTTGTGAAAAAATCAAAACGTCCCGAAAATTTACGAGGGTGCTCTGTGCATCGTGGCGATCATGTCGGCGGGTCTCGAAGTGCAATTCGAGTCGTTTCGGCCGGGATCGGGGCACTTGTTATTTTCACAAAAAGTTATCGTTCGTTAAAGAAAATGGGGGGGCAAACGAACTCGAAACACTTCGTGTCACCTGCCGATATGATTTCCCAGAAGTTCTGCACAAGCTCGTAAAATTTCGAGCGAAAAAATTTGACTTCGCATCCGACCATTTTGTTCGGCCTAGGGTTTCGGTCCTGGTTGTGAAAAAATGAAACGTCCCGAAAATTTACGAGGGTGCTCTGTGCATCGTGGCGATCATGTCGGCGGGTCTCGAAGTGTAATTCGAGTCGTTTCGGCCGGGTTCGGGGCACTTGTTATTTTCACAAAAAGTTATCGTTCGTTAAAGAAAATGGGGGGGCAAACGAACTCGAATCACTTCGTGTCACCTGCCGATACGATTGCCTAGAAGTTCTGCACAAGCTCGTAAAATTTCGAGCGAAAAAATTTCACTTCGCATCCGACCATTTTTTTCGGCCTAGGGTTTCGGTCTTGGTTGTGAAAAAATGAAACGTCCCGAAAATTTACGAGGGTGCTCTGTGCATCGTGGCGATCATGTCGGTGGGTTTCGAAGTGTAATACGAGTCGTTTCGGCCGGGTTCGGGGCACTTGTTATTTTCACAAAAAGTTATCGTTCGTTAAAGAAAATGGGGGGGAAAACAAACTCGAATCACTTCGTGGCACCTGCCTATATGATTGCCTAGAAGTTCTGCACAAGCTCGTAAAATTTCTAGCGAAAAAATTTCACTTCGCATCCGACCATTTTGTTCGGCCTAGGCTTTCGGTCCTGGTTGTGAAAAAATGAAACGTCCCGAAAAGTTACGAGGGTGCTCTGTGCATCGTGGCGATCATGTCGGCGGGTCTCGAAGTGTAATTCGAGTCGTTTCGGCCGGGATCGGGGCACTTGTTATTTTCACAAAAAGTTATCGTTCGTTAAAGAAAATGGGGGGGCAAACGAACTCGAATCACTTCGTGTCACCTGCCGATATGATTTCCGAGAAGTTCTGCACAAGCTCGTAAAATTTCGAGCGAAAAAATTTGACTTCGCATCCGACCATTTTGTTCGGCCTAGGGTTTCGGTCCTGGTTGTGAAAAAATGAAACGTCCCGAAAATTTACGAGGGTGCTCTGTGCATCGTGGCGATCATGTCGGCGGGTCTCGAAGTGTAATTCGAGTCGTTTCGGCCGGGTTCGGGGCACTTGTTATTTTCACAAAAAGTTATCGTTCGTTAAAGAAAATGGGGGGGCAAACGAACTCGAATCACTTCGTGTCACCTGCCGATACGATTGCCTAAAAGTTCTGCACAAGCTCGTAAAATTTCGAGCGAAAAAATTTCACTTCGCATCCGACCATTTTTTTCGGCCTAGGGTTTCGGTCCTGGTTGTGAAAAAATGAAACGTCCCGAAAATTTACGAGGGTGCTCTGTGCATCGTGGCGATCATGTCGGTGGGTCTCGAAGTGTAATACGAGTCGTTTCGGCCGGGTTCGGGGCACTTGTTATTTTCACAAAAAGTTATCGTTCGTTAAAGAAAATGGGGGGGAAAACAAACTCGAATCACTTCGTGGCACCTGCCTATATGATTGCCGAGAAGTTCTGCACAAGCTCGTAAAATTTCGAGCGAAAAAATTTCACTTCGCATCCGACCATTTTGTTCGGCCTAGGGTTTCGGTCCTGGTTGTGAAAAAATGAAACGTCCCGAAAAGTTACGAGGGTGCTCTGTGCATCGTGGCGATCATGTAGGCGGGTCTCGAAGTGTAATTCGAGTCGTTTCGGCCGGGATCGGGGCACTTGTTATTTTCACAAAAAGTGATCGTTCGTTAAAGAAAATGGGGGGGCAAACGAACTCGAATCACTTCGTGTCACCTGCCGATATGATTTCCGAGAAGTTCTGCACAAGCTCGTAAAATTTCGAGCGAAAAAATTTCACTTCGCATCCGACCATTTTGTTCGGCCTAGGGTTTCGGTCCTGGTTGTGAAAAAATGAAACGTCCCGAAAATTTACGAGGGTTCTCTGTGCATCGTGGCGATCATGTCGGCGTGTCTCGAAGTGTAATTCGAGTCGTTTCGGCCGGGTTCGGGGCACTTGTTATTTTCACAAAAAGTTATCGTTCGTTAAAGAAAATGGGGGGGCAAACGAACTCGAATCACTTCGTGTCACCTGCCGATACGATTGCCTAGAAGTTCTGCACAAGCTCGTAAAATTTCGAGCGAAAAAATTTCACTTCGCATCCGACCATTTTTTTCGGCCTAGGGTTTCGGTCCTGGTTGTGAAAAAATGAAACGTCCCGAAAATTTACGAGGGTGCTCTGTGCATCGTGGCGATCATGTCGGTGGGTCTCGAAGTGTAATACGAGTCGTTTCGGCCGGGTTCGGGGCACTTGTTATTTTCACAAAAAGTTATCGTTCGTTAAAGAAAATGGGGGGGAAAACAAACTCGAATCACTTCGTGGCACCTGCCTATATGATTGCCTAGAAGTTCTGCACAAGCTCATAAAATTTCGAGCGAAAAAATTTCACTTCGCATCCGACCATTTTGTTCGGCCTAGGGTTTCGGTCCTGGTTGTGAAAAAATCAAAACGTCCCGAAAATTTATGAGGGTGCTCTGTGCATCGTGGCGATCATGTCGGCGGGTCTCGAAGTGCAATTCGGGTCGTTTCGGCCGGGATCGGGGCACTTGTTATTTTCACAAAAAGTTATCGTTCGTTAAAGAAAATGGGGGGGAAAACAAACTCGAATCACTTCGTGGCACCTGCCTATATGATTGCCTAGAAGTTCTGCACAAGCTCGTAAAATTTCGAGCGAAAAAATTTCACTTCGCATCCGACCATTTTGTTCGGCCTAGGGTTTCGGTCCTGGTTGTGAAAAAATGAAACGTCCCGAAAAGTTACGAGGGTGCTCTGTGCATCGTGGCGATCATGTCGGCGGGTCTCGAAGTGTAATTCGAGTCGTTTCGGCCGGGATCGGGGCACTTGTTATTTTCACAAAAAGTTATCGTTCGTTAAAGAAAATGGGGGGGCAAACGAACTCGAATCACTTCGTGTCACCTGCCGATATGATTGCCTAGAAGTTCTGCACAAACTCGTAAAATTTCGAGCGAAAAAATTTCACTTCGCATCCGACCATTTTGTTCGGCCTAGGGTTTCGGTCCTGGTTGTGAAAAAATGAAACGTCCCGAAAATTTACGAAGGTGCTCTGTGCATCGTGGCGATCATGTCGGCGGGTCTCGAAGTGTAATTCGAGTCGTTTCGGCCGGGTTCGGGGCACTTGTTATTTTCACAAAAAGTTATCGTTCGTTAAAGAAAATGGGGGGGCAAACGAACTCGAATCACTTCGTGTCACCTGCCGATACGATTGCCTATAAGTTCTGCACAAGCTCGTAAAATTTCGAGCGAAAAAATTTTACTTCGCATCCGACCATTTTTTTCGGCCTAGGGTTTCGGTCCTGGTTGTGAAAAAATGAAACGTCCCGAAAATTTACGAGGGTGCTCTGTGCATCGTGGCGATCATGTCGGTGGGTCTCGAAGTGTAATACGAGTCGTTTCGGCCGGGTTCGGGGCACTTGTTATTTTCACAAAAAGTTATCGTTCGTTAAAGAAAATGGGGGGGAAAACAAACTCGAATCACTTCGTGGCACCTGCCTATATGATTGCCTAGAAGTTCTGCACAAGCTCGTAAAATTTCGAGCGAAAAAATTTCACTTCGCATCCGACCATTTTGTTCGGCCTAGGGTTTCGGTCCTGGTTGTGAAAAAATGAAACGTCCCGAAAAGTTACGAGGGTGCTCTGTGCATCGTGGCGATCATGTCGGCGGGTCCCGAAGTGGAATTCGAGTCGTTTCGGCCGGGATCGGGGCACTTGTTATTTTCACAAAAAGTTATCGTTCGTTAAAGAAAATGGGGGGGCAAACGAACTCGAATCACTTCGTGTCACCTGCCGATACGATTGCCTAGAAGTTCTGCACAAGCTCGTAAAATTTCGAGCGAAAAAATTTCACTTCGCATCCGACCATTTTTTCCGGCCTAGAGTTTCGGTCCTGGTTGTGAAAAAATGAAACGTCCCGAAAATTTACGAGGGTGCTCTGTGCATCGTGTCGATCATGTTGGTGGGTCTCGAAGTGTAATACGAGTCGTTTCGGCCGGGTTCGGGGCACTTGTTATTTTCACAAAAAGTTATCGTTCGTTAAAGAAAATGGGGGGGAAAACAAACTCGAATCACTTCGTGGCACCTGCCTATATGATTGCCTAGAAGTTCTGCACAAGCTCGTAAAATTTCGAGCGAAAAAATTTTACTTCGCATCCGACCATTTTGTTCGGCCTAGGGTTTCGGTCCTGGTTGTGAAAAAATGAAACGTCCCGAAAAGTTACGAGGGTGCTCTGTGCATCGTGGCGATCATGTCGGCGGGTCTCGAAGTGTAATTCGAGTCGTTTCGGCCGGGATCGGGGCACTTGTTATTTTCACAAAAAGTTATCGTTCGTTAAAGAAAATGGGGGGGCAAACGAACTCGAAACACTTCGTGTCACCTGCCGATATGATTTCCCAGAAGTTCTGCACAAGCTCGTAAAATTTCGAGCGAAAAAATTTCACCTCGCATCCGACCATTTTGTTCGGCCTAGGGTTTCGGTCCTGGTTGTGAAAAAATGAAACGTCCCGAAAATTTACGAGGGTGCTCTGTGCATCGTGGCGATTATGTCGGCGGGTCTCGAAGTGTAATTCGAGTCGTTTCGGCCGGGTTCGGGGCACTTGTTGTTTTCACAAAAAGTTATCGTTCGTTAAAGAAAATGGGGGGGCAAACGAACTCGAATCACTTCGTGTCACCTGCCGATACGATTTCCTAGAAGTTCTGCACAAGCTCGTAAAATTTCGAGCGAAAAAATTTCACTTCGCATCCGACCATTTTGTTCGGCCTAGGGTTTCGGTCCTGGTTGTGAAAAAATGAAACGTCCCGAAAAGTTACGAGGGTGCTCTGTGCATCGTGGCGATCATGTCGGCGGGTCTCGAAGTGTAATTCGAGTCGTTTCGGCCGGGATCGGGGCACTTGTTATTTTCACAAAAAGTTATCGTTCGTTAAAGAAAATGGGGGGGCAAACGAACTCGAATCACTTCGTGTCACCTGCCGATATGATTTTCGAGAAGTTCTGCACAAGCTCGTAAAATTTCGAGCGAAAAAATTTCACTTCGCATCCGACCATTTTGTTCGGCCTAGGGTTTCGGTCCTGGTTGTGAAAAAATGAAACGTCCCGAAAATTTACGAGGGTGCTCTGTGCATCGTGGCGATCATGTCGGCGGGTCTCGAAGTGTAATTCGAGTCGTTTCGGCCGGGTTCGGGGCACTTGTTATTTTCACAAAAAGTTATCGTTCGTTAAAGAAAATGGGGGGGCAAACGAACTCGAATCACTTCGTGTCACCTGCCGATACGATTGCCTAGAAGTTCTGCACAAGCTCGTAAAATTTCGAGCGAAAAAATTTCATTTCGCATCCGACCATTTTGTTCGGCCTAGGGTTTCGGTCCTGGTTGTGAAAAAATCAAAACGTCCCGAAAATTTACGAGGGTGCTCTGTGCATCGTGGCGATCATGTCGGCGGGTCTCGAAGTGTAATTCGAGTCGTTTCGGCCGGGATCGGGGCACTTGTTATTTTCACAAAAAGTTATCGTTCGTTAAAGAAAATGGGGGGGCAAACGAACTCGAAACACTTCGTGGCACCTGCCGATATGATTTCCCAGAAGTTCTGCACAAGCTCGTAAAATTTCGAGCGAAAAAATTTCACTTCGCATCCGACCATTTTGTTCGGCCTAGGGTTTCGGTCCTGGTTGTGAAAAAATGACACGTCCCGAAAATTTACGAGGGTGCTCTGTGCATCGTGGCGATCATGTCGGTGGGTCTCGAAGTGTAATACGAGTCGTTTCGGCCGGGATCGGGGCACTTGTTATTTTCACAAAAAGTTATCGTTCGTTAAAGAAAATGGGGGGGAAAACGAACTCGAATCACTTCGTGGCACCTGCCTATATGATTGCCTAGAAGTTCTGCACAAGCTCGTAAAATTTCGAGCGAAAAAATTTCACTTCGCATCCGACCATTTTGTTCGGCCTAGGGTTTCGGTCCTGGTTGTGAAAAAATCAAAACGTCCCGAAAATTTTCGAGGGTGCTCTGTGCATCGTGGGGATCATGTCGGCGGGTCTCGAAGTGCAATTCGAGTCGTTTCGGCCGGGATCGGGGCACTTGTTATTTTCACAAAAAATTATCGTTCGTTAAAGAAAATGGGAGGGCAAACGAACTCGAAACACTTCGTGTCACCTGCCGATACGATTTCCTAGAAGTTCTGCACAAGCTCGTAAAATTTCGAGCGAAAAAATTTCACTTCGCATCCGACAATTTTTTTCGGCCTAGGGTTTCGGTCCTGGTTGTGAAAAAATGAAACGTCCCGAAAATTTACGAGGGTGCTCTGTGCATCGTGGCGATCATGTCGGTGGGTCTCGAAGTGTAATACGAGTCGTTTCGGCCGGGATCGGGGCACTTGTTATTTTCACAAAAAGTTATCGTTCGTTAAAGAAAATGGAGGGGAAAACGAACTCGAATCACTTCGTGGCACCTGCCTATATGATTGCCTAGAAGTTCTGCACAAGCTCGTAAAATTTCGAGCGAAAAAATTTCACTTCGCATCCGACCATTTTGTTCGGCCTAGGGTTTCGGTCCTGGTTGTGAAAAAATCAAACGTCCCGAAAAGTTACGAGGGTGCTCTGTGCATCGTGGCGATCATGTCGGCGGGTCTCGAAGTGTAATTCGAGTCGTTTCGGCCGGGATCGGGGCACTTGTTATTTTCACAAAAAGTTATCGTTCGTTAAAGAAAATGGGGGGGCAAACGAACTCGGATCACTTCGTGTCACCTGCCGATATGATTTCCGAGAAGTTCTGCACAAGCTCGTAAAATTTCGAGCGAAAAAATTTCATTTCGCATCCGACCATTTTGTTCGGCCTAGGGTTTCGGTCCTGGTTGTGAAAAAATGACACGTCCCGAAAATTTACGAGGGTGCTCTGTGCATCGTGGCGATCATGTCGGCGGGTCTAGAAGTGTAATTCGAGTCGTTTCGGCCGGGTTTGGGGCACTTGTTATTTTCACAAAAAGTTATCGTTCGTTAAAGAAAATGGGGGGGCAAACGAACTCGAATCACTTCGTGTCACCTGCCGATATGATTTCCCAGAAGTTCTGCACAAGCTCGTAAAATTTCGAGCGAAAAAATTTGACTTCGCATCCGACCATTTTGTTCGGCCTAGGGTTTCGGTCCTGGTTGTGAAAAAATCAAAACGTCCCGAAAATTTTCGAGGGTGCTCTGTGCATCGTGGCGATCATGTCGGCGGGTCTCGAAGTGCAATTCGAGTCGTTTCGGCCGGGATCGGGGCACTTGTTATTTTCACAAAAAGTTATCGTTCGTTAAAGAAAATGGGAGGGCAAACGAACTCGAAACACTTCGTGTCACCTGCCGATATGATTTCCTAGAAGTTCTGCACAAGCTCGTAAAATTTCGAGCGAAAAAATTTCACCTCGCATCCGACCATTTTGTTCGGCCTAGGGTTTCGGTCCTGGTTGTGAAAAAATGAAACGTCCCGAAAATTTACGAGGGTGCTCTGTGCATCGTGGCGATCATGTCGGCGGGTCTCGAAGTGTAATTCGAGTCGTTTCGGCCGGGATCGGGGCACTTGTTATTTTCACAAAAAGTTATCGTTCGTTAAAGAAAATGGGGGGGAAAACAAACTCGAATCACTTCGTGGCACCTGCCTATATGATTGCCTAGAAGTTCTGCACAAGCTCGTAAAATTTCGAGCGAAAAAATTTCATTTCGCATCCGACCATTTTGTTCGGCCTAGGGTTTCGGTCCTGGTTGTGAAAAAATCAAAACGTCCCGAAAATTTACGAGGGTGCTCTGTGCATCGTGGCGATCATGTCGGCGGGTCTCGAAGTGTAATTCGAGTCGTTTCGGCCGGGATCGGGGCACTTGTTATTTTCACAAAAAGTTATCGTTCGTTAAAGAAAATGGGGGGGCAAACGAACTCGAAACACTTCGTGTCACCTGCCGATATGATTTCCCAGAAGTTCTGCACAAGCTCGTAAAATTTCGAGCGAAAAAATTTCACCTCGCATCCGACCATTTTGTTCGGCCTAGGGTTTCGGTCCTGGTTGTGAAAAAATGAAACGTCCCGAAAATTTACGAGGGTGCTCTGTGCATCGTGGCGATCATGTCGGCGGGTCTCGAAGTGTAATTCGAGTCGTTTCGGCCGGGTTCGGAGCACTTGTTGTTTTCACAAAAAGTTATCGTTCGTTAAAGAAAATGGGGGGGCAAACGAACTCGAATCACTTCGTGTCACCTGCCGATACGATTGCCTAGAAGTTCTGCACAAGCTCGTAAAATTTCGAGCGAAAAAATTTCACTTCGCATCCGACCATTTTGTTTCGGCCTAGGGTTTCGGTCCTGGTTGTGAAAAATCAAAACGTCCCGAAAATTTACGAGGGTGCTCTGTGCATCGTGGCGATCATGTCGGCGGGTCTCGAAGTGCAATTCGAGTCGTTTCGGCCGGGATCGGGGCACTTGTTATTTTCACAAAAAGTTATCGTTCGTTAAAGAAAATGGGGGGGCAAACGAACTCGAATCACTTCGTGTCACCTGCCGATACGATTTCCCAGAAGTTCTGCACAAGCTCGTAAAATTTCGAGCGAAAAAATTTCACTTCGCATCCGACCATTTTGTTCGGCCTAGGGTTTCGGTCCTGGTTGTGAAAAAATGAAACGTCCTGAAAATTTACGAGAGTGCTCTGTGCATCGTGGCGATCATGTCGGCGGGTCTCGAAGTGTAATTCGAGTCGTTTCGGCCGGGTTCGGGGCACTTGTTATTTTCACAAAAAGTTATCGTTCGTTAAAGAAAATGGGGGGGCAAACGAACTCGAATCACTTCGTGTCACCTGCCGATACGATTGCATAGAAATTCTGCACAAGCTCGTAAAATTTCGAGCGAAAAAATTTCTCTTCGCATCCGACCATTTTTTTCGGCCTACGGTTTCGGTCCTGGTTGTGAAAAAATGAAACGTCCCGAAAATTTACGAGGGTGCTCTGTGCATCGTGGCGATCATGTCGGTGGGTCTCGAAGTGTAATACGAGTCGTTTCGGCCGGGTTCGGGGCACTTGTTATTTTCACAAAAAGTTATCGTTCGTTAAAGAAAATGGGGGGGGGGAAAACAAACTCGAATCACTTCGTGGCACGTGCCTATATGATTGCTGAGAAGTTCTGCACAAGCTCGTAAAATTTCGAGCGAAAAAATTTCACTTCGCATCCGACCATTTTGTTCGGCCTAGGGTTTCGGTCCTGATTGTGAAAAAATGAAACGTCCCGAAAATTTACGAGGGTGCTCTGTGCATCGTGGCGATCATGTCGGCGGGTCTCGAAGTGTAATTCGAGTCGTTTCGGCCGGGATCGGGGCACTTGTTATTTTCACAAAAAGTTATCGTTCGTTAAAGAAAATGGGGGGGCAAACGAACTCGAATCACTTCGTGTCACCTGCCGATAGGATTTCCTAGAAGTTCTGCACATGCTCCTAAAATTTCGAGCGAAAAAATTTCACTTCGCATCCGACCATTTTGTTCGGCCTAGGGTTTCGGTCCTGGTTGTGAAAAAATGAAACGTCCCGAAAATTTACGAGGGTGCTCTGTGCATCGTGGCGATCATGTCGGCGGGTCTCGAAGTGTAATTCGAGTCGTTTCGGCCGGGTTCGGGGCACTTGTTATTTACACAAAAAGTTATCGTTCGTTAAAGAAAATGGGGGGGCAAACGAACTCGAATCACTTCGTGTCACCTGCCGATACGATTGCCTAGAAGTTCTGCACAAGCTCGTAAAATTTCGAGCGGAAAAATTTCACTTCGCCTCCGACCATTTTGTTCGGCCTAGGGTTTCGGTCCTGGTTGTGAAAAAATGAAACGTCCCGAAAATTTACGAGGGTGCTCTGTGCATCGTGGCGATCATGTCGGCGGGTCTCGAAGTGTAATTCGAGTCGTTTCGGCCGGGTTCGGGGCACTTGTTATTTTCACAAAAAGTTATCGTTCGTTAAAGAAAATGGGGGGGCAAACGAACTCGAATCACTTCGTGTCACCAGCCGATACGATTGCCTAGAAGTTCTGCACAAGTTCGTAAAATTTCGAACGAAAAAATTTCACTTCGCATCCGACCATTTTGTTCGGCCTAGGGTTTCGGTCCTGGTTGTGAAAAAATGAAACGTCCCGAAAATTTACGAGGGTGCTCTGTGCATCGTGGCGATCATGTCGGCGGGTCTCGAAGTGTAATTCGAGTCGTTTCGGCCGGGTTCGGGGCACTTGTTATTTTCACAAAAAGTTATCGTTCGTTAAAGAAAATGGGGGGGAAAACAAACTCGAATCACTTCGTGGCACCTGCCGATATGATTTCCTAGAAGTTCTGCACAAGCTCGTAAAATTTCGAGCGAAAAAATATTACTTCGCATCCGACCATTTTGTTCGGCCTAGGGTTTCGGTCCTGGTTGTGAAAAAAAGAAACGTCCCGAAAATTTACGAGGGTGCTCTGTGCATCGTGGCGATCATGTCGGCGGGTCTCGAAGTGTAATTCGAGTCGTTTCGGCCGGGTTCGGGGCACTTGTTATTTACACAAAAAGTTATCGTTCGTTAAAGAAAATGGGGGGGCAAACGAACTCGAATCACTTCGTGTCACCTGCCGATACGATTGCCTAGAAGTTCTGCACAAGCTCGTAAAATTTCGAGCGGAAAAATTTCACTTCGCATCCGACCATTTTGTTCGGCCTAGGGTTTCGGTCCTGGTTGTGAAAAAAAGAAACGTCCCGAAAATTTACGAGGGTGCTCTGTGCATCGTGGCGATCATGTCGGCGGGTCTCGAAGTGTAATTCGAGTCGTTTCGGCCTGGATCGGGGCTCTTTTTATTTTCACAAAAAGTTATCGTTCGTTAAAGAAAATGGGGGGGCAAACGAACTCGAATCACTTCGTGTCACCTGCCGATATGATTTCCTAGAAGTTCTGCACCAGCTCGTAAAATTTCGAGCAAAAAAATATTACTTCGCATCCGACCATTTTGTTCGGCCTAGGGTTTCGGTCCTGGTTGTGAAAAAAAGAAACGTCCCGAAAATTTACGAGGGTGCTCTGTGCATCGTGGCGATCATGTCGGTGGGTCTCGAAGTGTAATACGAGTCGTTTCGGCCGGGTTCGGGGCACTTGTTATTTTCACAAAAAGTTATCGTTCGTTAATGAAAATGGGGGGGAAAACAAACTCGAATCACTTCGTGGCACGTGCCTATATGATTGCCGAGAAGTTCTGCACAAGCTCGTAAAATTTCGAGCGAAAAAATTTCACTTCGCATCCGACCATTTTGTTCGGCCTAGGGTTTCGGTCCTGATTGTGAAAAAATGAAACGTCCCGAAAATTTACGAGGGTGCTCTGTGCATCGTGGCGATCATGTCGGCGGGTCTCGAAGTTTAATTCGAGTCGTTTCGGCCGGGATCGGGGCACTTGTTATTTTCACAAAAAGTTATCGTTCGTTAAAGAAAATGGGGGGGCAAACGAACTCGAATCACTTCGTGTCACCTGCCGATATGATTTCCTAGAAGTTCTGCACATGCTCCTAAAATTTCGAGCGAAAAAATTTCACTTCGCATCCGACCATTTTGTTCGGCCTAGGGTTTCGGTCCTGGTGGTGAAAAAATGAAACGTCCCGAAAATTTACGAGGGTGCTCTGTGCATCGTGGCGATCATGTCGGCGGGTCTCGAAGTGTAATTCGAGTCGTTTCGGCCGGGTTCGGGGCACTTGTTATTTACACAAAAAGTTATCGTTCGTTAAAGAAAATGGGGGGGCAAACGAACTCGAATCACTTCGTGTCACCTGCCGATACGATTGCCTAGAAGTTCTGCACAAGCTCGTAAAATTTCGAGCGGAAAAATTTCACTTCGCATCCGACCATTTTGTTCGGCCTAGGGTTTCGGTCCTGGTTGTGAAAAAATGAAACGTCCCGAAAATTTACGAGGGTGCTCTGTGCATCGTGGCGATCATGTCGGCGGGTCTCGAAGTGTAATTCGAGTCGTTTCGGCCGGGTTCGGGGCACTTGTTATTTTCACAAAAAGTTATCGTTCGTATAAGAAAATGGGGGGGCAAACGAACTCGAATCACTTCGTGTCACCTGTCGATACGATCGCCTAGAAGTTCTGCACAAGCTCGTAAAATTTCGAGCGAAAAAATTTCATTTCGCATCCGACCATTTTGTTCGGCCTAGGGTTTCGGTCCTGGTTGTGAAAAAATGAAACGTCCCGAAAATTTACGAGGGTGCTCTGTGCATCGTGGCGATCATGTCGGCGGGTCTCGAAGTGTAATTCGAGTCGTTTCGGCCGGGATCGGGGCACTTGTTATTTTCACAAAAAGTTATCGTTCGTTAAAGAAAATGGGGGGGCAAACGAACTCGAATCACTTCGTGTCACCTGCCGATACGATTGCCTAGAAGTTCTGCACAAGCTCGTAAAATTTCGAGCGGAAAAATTTCACTTCGCATCCGACCATTTTGTTCGGCCTAGGGTTTCGGTCCTGGTTGTGAAAAAATGAAACGTCCCGAAAATTTACGAGGGTGCTCTGTGCATCGTGGCGATCATGTCGGCGGGTCTCGAAGTGTAATTCGAGTCGTTTCGGCCGGGTTCGGGGCACTTGTTATTTTCACAAAAAGTTATCGTTCGTATAAGAAAATGGGGGGGCAAACGAACTCGAATCACTTCGTGTCACCTGCCGATACGATCGCCTAGAAGTTCTGCACACGCTCGTAAAATTTCGAGCGAAAAAATTTCATTTCGCATCCGACCATTTTGTTCGGCCTAGGGTTTCGGTCCTTGTTGTGAAAAAATGAAACGTCCCGAAAATTTACGAGGGTGCTCTGTGCATCGTGGCGATCATGTCGGCGGGTCTCGAAGTGTAATTCGAGTCGTTTCGGACGGGATCGGGGCACTTGGTATTTTCACAAAAAGTTATCGTTCGTTAAAGAAAATGGGGGGGCAAACGAACTCGAATCACTTCGTGTCACCTGCCGATACGATTGCATAGAAGTTCTGCACAAGCTCGTAAAATTTCGAGCGGAAAAATTTCACTTCGCATCCGACCATTTCGTTCGGCCTAGGGTTTCGGTCCTCGTTGTGAAAAAATGAAACGTCCCGAAAATTTACGAGGGTGCTCTGTGCATCGTGGCGATCATGTCGGCGGGTCTCGAAGTGTAATTCGAGTCGTTTCGGCCGGGATCGGGGCACTTGTTATTTTCACAAAAAGTTATCGTTCGTTAAAGAAAATGGGGGGGCAAACGAACTCGAATCACTTCGTGGCACCTGCCGATATGATTTCCTAGAAGTTCTGCACATGCTCCTAAAATTTCGAGCGAAAAAATTTCACTTCGCATCCGACCATTTTGTTCGGCCTAGGGTTTCGGTCCTGGTGGTGAAAAAATGAAACGTCCCGAAAATTTACGAGGGTGCTCTGTGCATCGTGGCGATCATGTCGGCGGGTCTCGAAGTGTAATTCGAGTCGTTTCGGCCTGGATCGGGGCACTTGGTATTTTCACAAAAAGTTATCGTTCGTTAAAGAAAATGGGGGGGCAAACGAACTCGAATCACTTCGTGTCACCTGCCGATACGATTGCATAGAAGTTCTGCACAAGCTCGTAAAATTTCGAGCGAAAAAATATTACTTCGCATCCGACCATTTTGTTCGGCCTAGGGTTTCGGTCCTGGTTGTGAAAAAAAGAAACGTCCCGAAAATTTACGAGGGTGCTCTGTGCATCGTGGCGATCATGTCGGTGGGTCTCGAAGTGTAATACGAGTCGTTTCGGCCGGGTTCGGGGCACTTGTTATTTTCACAAAAAGTTATCGTTCGTTAAAGAAAATGGGGGGGGAAAACAAACTCGAATCACTTCGTGGCACGTGCCTATATGATTGCCGAGAAGTTCTGCACAAGCTCGTAAAATTTCGAGCGAAAAAATTTCACTTCGCATCCGACCATTTTGTTCGGCCTAGGGTTTCGGTCCTGATTGTGAAAAAATGAAACGTCCCAAAAATTTACGAGGGTGCTCTGTGCATCGTGGCGATCATGTCGGCGGGTCTCGAAGTGTAATTCGAGTCGTTTCGGCCGGGTTCGGGGCACTTGTTATTTTCACAAAAAGTTATCGTTCGTTAAAGAAAATGGGGGGGGCAAACGAACTCGAATCACTTCGTGTCACCTGCCGATACGATTGCCTAGAAGTTCTGCACAAGCTCGTAAAATTTCGAGCGAAAAAATTTCACTTCGCATCCGACCATTTTGTTCGGCCTGGGGTTTCGGTCCTGGTTGTGAAAAAATGAAACGTCCCGAAAATTTACGAGGGTGCTCTGTGCATCGTGGCGATCATGTCGGCGGGTCTCGAAGTGTAATTCGAGTCGTTTCGGCCGGGTTCGGGGCACTTGTTATTTTCACAAAAAGTTATCGTTCGTTAAAGAAAATGGGGGGGAAAACAAACTCGAATCACTTCGTGGCACCTGCCTATATGATTGCCTAGAAGTTCTGCACAAGCTCGTAAAATTTCGAGCGAAAAAATTTCACTTCGCATCCGACCATTTTGTTCGGCCTAGGGTTTCGGTCCTGATTGTGAAAAAATGAAACGTCCCGAAAATTTACGAGGGTGCTCTGTGCATCGTGGCGATCATGTCGGCGGGTCTCGAAGTGTAATTCGAGTCGTTTCGGCCAGGATCGGGGCACTTTTGTTATTTTCACAAAAAGTTATCGTTCGTTAAAGAAAATGGGGGGGCAAACGAACTCGAATCACTTCGTGTCACCTGCCGATATGATTTCCGAGAAGTTCTGCACAAGCTCGTAAAATTTCGAGCGAAAAAATTTCACTTCGCATCCGACCATTTTGTTCGGCCTAGGGTTTCGGTCCTGGTTGTGAAAAAATGAAACGTCCTGAAAATTTACGAGAGTGCTCTGTGCATCGTGGCGATCATGTCGGCGGGTCTCGAAGTGTAATTCGAGTCGTTTCGGCCGGGTTCGGGGCACTTGTTATTTTCACAAAAAGTTATCGTTCGTTAAAGAAAATGGGGGGGCAAACGAACTCGAATCACTTCGTGTCACCTGCCGATACGATTGCATAGAAATTCTGCACAAGCTCGTAAAATTTCGAGCGAAAAAATTTCTCTTCGCATCCGACCATTTTTTTCGGCCTACGGTTTCGGTCCTGGTTGTGAAAAAATGAAACGTCCCGAAAATTTACGAGGGTGCTCTGTGCATCGTGGCGATCATGTCGGTGGGTCTCGAAGTGTAATACGAGTCGTTTCGGCCGGGTTCGGGGCACTTGTTATTTTCACAAAAAGTTATCGTTCGTTAAAGAAAATGGGGGGGGGGGAAAACAAACTCGAATCACTTCGTGGCACGTGCCTATATGATTGCCGAGAAGTTCTGCACAAGCTCGTAAAATTTCGAGCGAAAAAATTTCACTTCGCATCCGACCATTTTGTTCGGCCTAGGGTTTCGGTCCTGATTGTGAAAAAATGAAACGTCCCGAAAATTTACGAGGGTGCTCTGTGCATCGTGGCGATCATGTCGGCGGGTCTCGAAGTGTAATTCGAGTCGTTTCGGCCGGGATCGGGGCACTTGTTATTTTCACAAAAAGTTATCGTTCGTTAAAGAAAATGGGGGGGCAAACGAACTCGAATCACTTCGTGTCACCTGCCGATAGGATTTCCTAGAAGTTCTGCACATGCTCCTAAAATTTCGAGCGAAAAAATTTCACTTCGCATCCGACCATTTTGTTCGGCCTAGGGTTTCGGTCCTGGTTGTGAAAAAATGAAACGTCCCGAAAATTTACGAGGGTGCTCTGTGCATCGTGGCGATCATGTCGGCGGGTCTCGAAGTGTAATTCGAGTCGTTTCGGCCGGGTTCGGGGCACTTGTTATTTACACAAAAAGTTATCGTTCGTTAAAGAAAATGGGGGGGCAAACGAACTCGAATCACTTCGTGTCACCTGCCGATACGATTGCCTAGAAGTTCTGCACAAGCTCGTAAAATTTCGAGCGGAAAAATTTCACTTCGCATACGACCATTTTGTTCGGCCTAGGGTTTCGGTCCTGGTTGTGAAAAAATGAAACGTCCCGAAAATTTACGAGGGTGCTCTGTGCATCGTGGCGATCATGTCGGCGGGTCTCGAAGTGTAATTCGAGTCGTTTCGGCCGGGTTCGGGGCACTTGTTATTTTCACAAAAAGTTATCGTTCGTTAAAGAAAATGGGGGGGCAAACGAACTCGAATCACTTCGTGTCACCTGCCGATACGATTGCCTAGAAGTTCTGCACAAGCTCGTAAAATTTCGAACGAAAAAATTTCACTTCGCATCCGACCATTTTGTTCGGCCTAGGGTTTCGGTCCTGGTTGTGAAAAATGACACGTCCTGAAAATTTACGAGGGTGCTCTGTGCATCGTGGCGATCATGTCGGCGGGTCTCGAAGTGTAATTCGAGTCGTTTCGGCCTGGATCGGGGCACTTGTTATTTTCACAAAAAGTTATCGTTCGTTAAAGAAAATGGGGGGGCAAACGAACTCGAATCACTTCGTGTCACCTGCCGATATGATTTCCGAGAAGTTCTGCACAAGCTCGTAAAATTTCGAGCGAAAAAATATTACTTCGCATCCGACCATTTTGTTCGGCCTAGGGTTTCGGTCCTGGTTGTGAAAAAAAGAAACGTCCCGAAAATTTACGAGAGTGCTCTGTGCATCGTGGCGATCATGTCGGCGGGTCTCGAAGTGTAATTCGAGTCGTTTCGGCCGGGTTCGGGGCACTTGTTATTTTCACAAAAAGTTATCGTTCGTTAAAGAAAATGGGGGGGCAAACGAACTCGAATCACTTCGTGTCACCTGCCGATACGATTGCATAGAAATTCTGCACAAGCTCGTAAAATTTCGAGCGAAAAAATATTACTTCGCATCCGACCATTTTGTTCGGCCTAGGGTTTCGGTCCTGGTTGTGAAAAAAAGAAACGTCCCGAAAATTTACGAGGGTGCTCTGTGCATCGTGGCGATCATGTCGGTCGGTCTCGAAGTGTAATACGAGTCGTTTCGGCCGGGTTCGGGGCACTTGTTATTTTCACAAAAAGTTATCGTTCGTTAAAGAAAATGGGGGGGAAAACAAACTCGAATCACTTCGTGGCACGTGCCTATATGATTGCCTAGAAGTTCTGCACAAGCTCGTAAAATTTCGAGCGAAAAAATTTCACTTCGCATCCGACCATTTTGTTCGGCCTAGGGTTTCGGTCCTGATTGTGAAAAAATGAAACGTCCCGAAAATTTACGAGGGTGCTCTGTGCATCGTGGCGATCATGTCGGCGGGTCTCGAAGTGTAATTCGAGTCGTTTCGGCCGGGATCGGGGCACTTGTTATTTTCACAAAAAGTTATCGTTCGTTAAAGAAAATGGGGGGGCAAACGAACTCGAATCACTTCGTGTCACCTGCCGATATGATTTCCGAGAAGTTCTGCACAAGCTCGTAAAATTTCGAGCGAAAAAATTTCACTTCGCATCCGACCATTTTGTTCGGCCTAAGGTTTCGGTCCTGGTTGTGAAAAAATGAAACGTCCCGAAAATTTACGAGGGTGCTCTGTGCATCGTGCCGATCATGTCGGCGGGTCTCGAAGTGTAATTCGAGTCGTTTCGGCCGGGTTCGGGGTACTTGTTATTTTCACAAAAAGTTATCGTTCGTTAAAGAAAATGGGGGGGCAAACGAACTCGAATCACTTCGTGTCACCTGCCGATATGATTTCCGAGAAGTTCTGCACAAGCTCGTAAAATTTCGAGCGAAAAAATTTCACTTCGCATCCGACCATTTTGTTCGGCCTAGGGTTTCGGTCCTGATTGTGAAAAAATGAAACGTCCCGAAAATTTACGAGGGTGCTCTGTGCATCGTGGCGATCATGTCGGCGGGTCTCGAAGTGTAATTCGAGTCGTTTCGGCCGGGATCGGGGCACTTGTTATTTTCACAAAAAGTTATCGTTCGTTAAAGAAAATGGGGGGGCAAACGAACTCGAATCACTTCGTGTCACCTGCCGATATGATTTCCGAGAAGTTCTGCACAAGCTCGTAAAATTTCGAGCGAAAAAATTTCACTTCGCATCCGACCATTTTGTTCGGCCTAAGGTTTCGGTCCTGGTTGTGAAAAAATGAAACGTCCCGAAAATTTACGAGGGTGCTCTGTGCATCGTGCCGATCATGTCGGCGGGTCTCGAAGTGTAATTCGAGTCGTTTCGGCCGGGTTCGGGGTACTTGTTATTTTCACAAAAAGTTATCGTTCGTTAAAGAAAATGGGGGGGCAAACGAACTCGAATCACTTCGTGTCACCTGCCGATATGATTTCCGAGAAGTTCTGCACAAGCTCGTAAAATTTCGAGCGAAAAAATTTCACTTCGCATCCGACCATTTTGTTCGGCCTAGGGTTTCGGTCCTGATTGTGAAAAAATGAAACGTCCCGAAAATTTACGAGGGTGCTCTGTGCATCGTGGCGATCATGTCGGCGGGTCTCGAAGTGTAATTCGAGTCGTTTCGGCCGGGATCGGGGCACTTGTTATTTTCACAAAAAGTTATCGTTCGTTAAAGAAAATGGGGGGGCAAACGAACTCGAATCACTTCGTGTCACCTGCCGATATGATTTCCGAGAAGTTCTGCACAAGCTCGTAAAATTTCGAGCGAAAAAATTTCACTTCGCATCCGACCATTTTGTTCGGCCTAGGGTTTCGGTCCTGGTTGTGAAAAAAAGAAACGTCCCGAAAATTTACGAGGGTGCTCTGTGCATCGTGGCGATCATGTCGGTGGGTCTCGAAGTGTAATACGAGTCGTTTCGGCCGGGTTCGGGGCACTTTTATTTTCACAAAAAGTTATCGTTCGTTAAAGAAAATGGGGGGGAAAACAAACTCGAATCACTTCGTGGCACCTGCCTATATGATTTCCTAGAAGTTCTGCACAAGCTCGTAAAATTTCGAGCGAAAAAATTTCACTTCGCATCCGACCATTTTGTTCGGCCTAGGGTTTCGGTCCTGATTGTGAAAAAATGAAACGTCCCGAAAATTTACGAGGGTGCTCTGTGCATCGTGGCGATCATGTCGGCGGGTCTCGAAGTGTAATTCGAGTCGTTTCGGCCGGGATCGGGGCACTTGTTATTTTCACAAAAAGTTATCGTTCGTTAAAGAAAATGGGGGGGCAAACGAACTCGAATCACTTCGTGTCACCTGCCGATATGATTTCCGAGAAGTTCTGCACAAGCTCGTAAAATTTCGAGCGAAAAAATTTCACTTCGCATCCGACCATTTTGTTCGGCCTAGGGTTTCGGTCCTGGTTGTGAAAAAAAGAAACGTCCCGAAAATTTACGAGGGTGCTCTGTGCATCGTGGCGATCATGTCGGTGGGTCTCGAAGTGTAATACGAGTCGTTTCGGCCGGGTTCGGGGCACTTGTTATTTTCACAAAAAGTTATCGTTCGTTAAAGAAAATGGGGGGGAAAACAAACTCGAATCACTTCGTAGCACGTGCCTATATGATTGCCTAGAAGTTCTGCACAAGCTCGTAAAATTTCGAGCGAAAAAATTTCACTTTGCATCCGACCATTTTTTTCGGCCTACGGTTTCGGTCCTGGTTGTGAAAAAATGAAACGTCCCGAAAATTTACGAGGGTGCTCTGTGCATCGTGGCGATCATGTCGGCGGGTCTCGAAGTGTAATTCGAGTCGTTTCGGCCGGGATCGGGGCACTTGTTATTTTCACAAAAAGTTATCGTTCGTTAAAGAAAATGGGGGGGCAAACGAACTCGAATCACTTCGTGTCACCTGCCGATATGATTTCCTAGAAGTTCTGCACATGCTCGTAAAATTTCGAGCGAAAAAATTTCACTTCGCATCCGACCATTTTGTTCGGCCTAGGGTTTCGGTCCTGGTTGTGAAAAAATGAAACGTCCCGAAAACTTACGAGGGTGCTCTGTGCATCGTGGCGATCATGTCGGCGGGTCTCGAAGTGTAATTCGAGTCGTTTCGGCCGGGTTCGGGGCACTTGTTATTTACACAAAAATTTATCGTTCGTTAAAGAAAATGGGGGGGCAAACGAACTCGAATCACTTCGTGTCACCTGCCGATACAATTGCCTAGAAGTTCTGCACAAGCTCGTAAAATTTCGAGCGAAAAAATTTCACTTCGCATCCGACCATTTTGTTCGGCCTAGGGTTTCGGTCCTGGTTGTGAAAAAATGAAACGTCCCGAAAATTTACGAGGGTGCTCTGTGCATCGTGGCGATCATGTCGGCGGGTCTCGAAGTGTAATTCGAGTCGTTTCGGCCGGGATCGGGGCACTTGTTATTTTCACAAAAAGTTATCGTTCGTTAAAGAAAATGGGGGGGCAAACGAACTCGAATCACTTCGTGTCACCTGCCGATATGATTTCCGAGAAGTTCTGCACAAGCTCGTAAAATTTCGAGCGAAAAAATTTCACTTCGCATCCGACCATTTTGTTCGGCCTAGGGTTTCGGTCCTGATTGTGAAAAAATGAAACGTCCCGAAAATTTACGAGGGTGCTCTGTGCATCGTGGCGATCATGTCGGCGGGTCTCGAAGTGTAATTCGAGTCGTTTCGGCCGGGATCGGGGCACTTGTTATTTTCACAAAAAGTTATCGTTCGTTAAAGAAAATGGGGGGGCAAACGAACTCGAATCACTTCGTGTCACCTGCCGATATGATTTCCGAGAAGTTCTGCACAAGCTCGTAAAATTTCGAGCGAAAAAATTTCACTTCGCATCCGACCATTTTGTTCGGCCTAGGGTTTCGGTCCTGGTTGTGAAAAAAAGAAACGTCCCGAAAATTTACGAGGGTGCTCTGTGCATCGTGGCGATCATGTCGGTGGGTCTCGAAGTGTAATACGAGTCGTTTCGGCCGGGTTCGGGGCACTTGTTATTTTCACAAAAAGTTATCGTTCGTTAAAGAAAATGGGGGGGAAAACAAACTCGAATCACTTCGTAGCACGTGCCTATATGATTGCCTAGAAGTTCTGCACATGCTCGTAAAATTTCGAGCGAAAAAATTTCACTTCGCATCCGACCATTTTGTTCGGCCTAGGGTTTTGGTCCTGGTTGTGAAAAAATGAAACGTCCCGAAAATTTACGAGGGTGCTCTGTGCATCGTGGCGATCATGTCGGCGGGTCTCGAAGTGTAATTCGAGTCGTTTCGGCCGGGATCGGGGCACTTGTTATTTTCACAAAAAGTTATCGTTCGTTAAAGAAAATGGGGGGGCAAACGAACTCGAATCACTTCGTGTCACCTGCCGATATGATTTCCTAGAAGTTCTGCACATGCTCGTAAAATTTCGAGCGAAAAAATTTCACTTCGCATCCGACCATTTTGTTCGGCCTAGGGTTTCGGTCCTGGTTGTGAAAAAATGAAACGTCCCGAAAATTTACGAGGGTGCTCTGTGCATCGTGGCGATCATGTCGGCGGGTCTCGAAGTGTAATTCGAGTCGTTTCGGCCGGGATCGGGGCACTTGTTATTTTCACAAAAAGTTATCGTTCGTTAAAGAAAATGGGGGGGCAAACGAACTCGAATCACTTCGTGTCACCTGCCGATATGATTTCCGAGAAGTTCTGCACAAGCTCGTAAAATTTCGAGCGAAAAAATTTCACTTCGCATCCGACCATTTTGTTCGGCCTAGGGTTTCGGTCCTGGTTGTGAAAAAAAGAAACGTCCCGAAAATTTACGAGGGTGCTCTGTGCATCGTGGCGATCATGTCGGTGGGTCTCGAAGTGTAATACAAGTCGTTTCGGCCGGGTTCGGGGCACTTGTTATTTTCACAAAAAGTTATCGTTCGTTAAAGAAAATGGGGGGGAAAACAAACTCGAATCACTTCGTAGCACGTGCCTATATGATTGCCTAGAAGTTCTGCACAAGCTCGTAAAATTTCGAGCGAAAAAATTTCACTTCGCATCCGACCATTTTGTTCGGCCTAGGGTTTCGGTCCTGGTTGTGAAAAAATGAAACGTCCCGAAAATTTACGAGGGTGCTCTGTGCATCGTGGCGATCATGTCGGCGGGTCTCGAAGTGTAATTCGAGTCGTTTCGGCCGGGTTCGGGGCACTTGTTATTTTCACAAAAAGTTATCGTTCGTTAAAGAAAATGGGGGGGCAAACGAACTCGAATCACTTCGTGTCACCTGCCGATATGATTTCCGAGAAGTTCTGCACAAGCTCGTAAAATTTCGAGCGAAAAAATTTCACTTCGCATCCGACCATTTTGTTCGGCCTAGGGTTTCGGTCCTGGTTGTGAAAAAATGAAACGTCCCGAAAATTTACGAGGGTGCTCTGTGCATCGTGGCGATCATGTCGGCGGGTCTCGAAGTGTAATTCGAGTCGTTTCGGCCGGGATCGGGGCACTTGTTATTTTCACAAAAAGTTATCGTTCGTTAAAGAAAATGGGGGGGCAAACGAACTCGAATCACTTCGTGTCACCTGCTGATATGATTTCCTAGAAGTTCTGCACATGCTCGTAAAATTTCGAGCGAAAAAATTTCACTTCGCATCCGACCATTTTGTTCGGCCTAGGGTTTCGGTCCTGGTTGTGAAAAAATGAAACGTCCCGAAAATTTACGAGGGTGCTCTGTGCATCGTGGCGATCAAGTCGGCGGGTCTCGAAGTGTAATTCGAGTCGTTTCGGCCGGGATCGGGGCACTTGTTATTTTCACAAAAAGTTATCGTTCGTTAAAGAAAATGGGGGGGCAAACGAACTCGAATCACTTCGTGTCACCTGCCGATATGATTTCCGAGAAGTTCTGCACAAGCTCGTAAAATTTCGAGCGAAAAAATTTCACTTCGCATCCGACCATTTTGTTCGGCCTAGGGTTTCGGTCCTGGTTGTGAAAAAATGAAACGTCCCGAAAATTTACGAGGGTGCTCTGTGCATCGTGGCGATCATGTCGGCGGGTCTCGAAGTGTAATTCGAGTCGTTTCGGCCGGGATCGGGGCACTTGTTATTTTCACAAAAAGTTATCGTTCGTTAAAGAAAATGGGGGGGCAAACGAACTCGAATCACTTCGTGTCACCTGCCGATATGATTTCCGAGAAGTTCTGCACAAGCTCGTAAAATTTCGAGCGAAAAAATTTCACTTCGCATCCGACCATTTTGTTCGGCCTAGGGTTTCGGTCCTGGTTGTGAAAAAAAGAAACGTCCCGAAAATTTACGAGGGTGCTCTGTGCATCGTGGCGATCATGTCGGTGGGTCTCGAAGTGTAATACAAGTCGTTTCGGCCGGGTTCGGGGCACTTGTTATTTTCACAAAAAGTTATCGTTCGTTAAAGAAAATGGGGGGGAAAACAAACTCGAATCACTTCGTAGCACGTGCCTATATGATTGCCTAGAAGTTCTGCACAAGCTCGTAAAATTTCGAGCGAAAAAATTTCACTTCGCATCCGACCATTTTGTTCGGCCTAGGGTTTCGGTCCTGGTTGTGAAAAAATGAAACGTCCCGAAAATTTACGAGGGTGCTCTGTGCATCGTGGCGATCATGTCGGCGGGTCTCGAAGTGTAATTCGAGTCGTTTCGGCCGGGTTCGGGGCACTTGTTATTTTCACAAAAAGTTATCGTTCGTTAAAGAAAATGGGGGGGCAAACGAACTCGAATCACTTCGTGTCACCTGCCGATATGATTTCCGAGAAGTTCTGCACAAGCTCGTAAAATTTCGAGCGAAAAAATTTCACTTCGCATCCGACCATTTTGTTCGGCCTAGGGTTTCGGTCCTGGTTGTGAAAAAATGAAACGTCCCGAAAATTTACGAGGGTGCTCTGTGCATCGTGGCGATCATGTCGGCGGGTCTCGAAGTGTAATTCGAGTCGTTTCGGCCGGGATCGGGGCACTTGTTATTTTCACAAAAAGTTATCGTTCGTTAAAGAAAATGGGGGGGCAAACGAACTCGAATCACTTCGTGTCACCTGCCGATATGATTTCCGAGAAGTTCTGCACAAGCTCGTAAAATTTCGAGCGAAAAAATTTCACTTCGCATCCGACCATTTTGTTCGGCCTAGGGTTTCGGTCCTGATTGTGAAAAAATGAAACGTCCCGAAAATTTACGAGGGTGCTCTGTGCATCGTGGCGATCATGTCGGCGGGTCTCGAAGTGTAATTCGAGTCGTTTCGGCCGGGATCGGGGCACTTGTTATTTTCACAAAAAGTTATCGTTCGTTAAAGAAAATGGGGGGGCAAACGAACTCGAATCACTTCGTGTCACCTGCCGATATGATTTCCGAGAAGTTCTGCACAAGCTCGTAAAATTTCGAGCGAAAAAATTTCACTTCGCATCCGACCATTTTGTTCGGCCTAGGGTTTCGGTCCTGGTTGTGAAAAAAAGAAACGTCCCGAAAATTTACGAGGGTGCTCTGTGCATCGTGGCGATCATGTCGGTGGGTCTCGAAGTGTAATACGAGTCGTTTCGGCCGGGTTCGGGGCACTTTTATTTTCACAAAAAGTTATCGTTCGTTAAAGAAAATGGGGGGGAAAACAAACTCGAATCACTTCGTGGCACCTGCCTATATGATTGCCTAGAAGTTCTGCACAAGCTCGTAAAATTTCGAGCGAAAAAATTTCACTTCGCATCCGACCATTTTGTTCGGCCTAGGGTTTCGGTCCTGATTGTGAAAAAATGAAACGTCCCGAAAATTTACGAGGGTGCTCTGTGCATCGTGGCGATCATGTCGGCGGGTCTCGAAGTGTAATTCGAGTCGTTTCGGCCGGGATCGGGGCACTTGTTATTTTCACAAAAAGTTATCGTTCGTTAAAGAAAATGGGGGGGCAAACGAACTCGAATCACTTCGTGTCACCTGCCGATATGATTTCCGAGAAGTTCTGCACAAGCTCGTAAAATTTCGAGCGAAAAAATTTCACTTCGCATCCGACCATTTTGTTCGGCCTAGGGTTTCGGTCCTGGTTGTGAAAAAAAGAAACGTCCCGAAAATTTACGAGGGTGCTCTGTGCATCGTGGCGATCATGTCGGTGGGTCTCGAAGTGTAATACGAGTCGTTTCGGCCGGGTTCGAGGCACTTGTTATTTTCACAAAAAGTTATCGTTCGTTAAAGAAAATGGGGGGGAAAACAAACTCGAATCACTTCGTAGCACGTGCCTATATGATTGCCTAGAAGTTCTGCACAAGCTCGTAAAATTTCGAGCGAAAAAATTTCACTTTGCATCCGACCATTTTTTTCGGCCTACGGTTTCGGTCCTGGTTGTGAAAAAATGAAACGTCCCGAAAATTTACGAGGGTGCTCTGTGCATCGTGGCGATCATGTCGGCGGGTCTCGAAGTGTAATTCGAGTCGTTTCGGCCGGGATCGGGGCACTTGTTATTTTCACAAAAAGTTATCGTTCGTTAAAGAAAATGGGGGGGCAAACGAACTCGAATCACTTCGTGTCACCTGCCGATATGATTTCCTAGAAGTTCTGCACATGCTCGTAAAATTTCGAGCGAAAAAATTTCACTTCGCATCCGACCATTTTGTTCGGCCTAGGGTTTCGGTCCTGGTTGTGAAAAAATGAAACGTCCCGAAAACTTACGAGGGTGCTCTGTGCATCGTGGCGATCATGTCGGCGGGTCTCGAAGTGTAATTCGAGTCGTTTCGGCCGGGTTCGGGGCACTTGTTATTTACACAAAAATTTATCGTTCGTTAAAGAAAATGGGGGGGCAAACGAACTCGAATCACTTCGTGTCACCTGCCGATACAATTGCCTAGAAGTTCTGCACAAGCTCGTAAAATTTCGAGCGAAAAAATTTCACTTCGCATCCGACCATTTTGTTCGGCCTAGGGTTTCGGTCCTGGTTGTGAAAAAATGAAACGTCCCGAAAATTTACGAGGGTGCTCTGTGCATCGTGGCGATCATGTCGGCGGGTCTCGAAGTGTAATTCGAGTCGTTTCGGCCGGGATCGGGGCACTTGTTATTTTCACAAAAAGTTATCGTTCGTTAAAGAAAATGGGGGGGCAAACGAACTCGAATCACTTCGTGTCACCTGCCGATATGATTTCCGAGAAGTTCTGCACAAGCTCGTAAAATTTCGAGCGAAAAAATTTCACTTCGCATCCGACCATTTTGTTCGGCCTAGGGTTTCGGTCCTGATTGTGAAAAAATGAAACGTCCCGAAAATTTACGAGGGTGCTCTGTGCATCGTGGCGATCATGTCGGCGGGTCTCGAAGTGTAATTCGAGTCGTTTCGGCCGGGATCGGGGCACTTGTTATTTTCACAAAAAGTTATCGTTCGTTAAAGAAAATGGGGGGGCAAACGAACTCGAATCACTTCGTGTCACCTGCCGATATGATTTCCGAGAAGTTCTGCACAAGCTCGTAAAATTTCGAGCGAAAAAATTTCACTTCGCATCCGACCATTTTGTTCGGCCTAGGGTTTCGGTCCTGGTTGTGAAAAAAAGAAACGTCCCGAAAATTTACGAGGGTGCTCTGTGCATCGTGGCGATCATGTCGGTGGGTCTCGAAGTGTAATACGAGTCGTTTCGGCCGGGTTCGGGGCACTTGTTATTTTCACAAAAAGTTATCGTTCGTTAAAGAAAATGGGGGGGAAAACAAACTCGAATCACTTCGTAGCACGTGCCTATATGATTGCCTAGAAGTTCTGCACATGCTCGTAAAATTTCGAGCGAAAAAATTTCACTTCGCATCCGACCATTTTGTTCGGCCTAGGGTTTTGGTCCTGGTTGTGAAAAAATGAAACGTCCCGAAAATTTACGAGGGTGCTCTGTGCATCGTGGCGATCATGTCGGCGGGTCTCGAAGTGTAATTCGAGTCGTTTCGGCCGGGATCGGGGCACTTGTTATTTTCACAAAAAGTTATCGTTCGTTAAAGAAAATGGGGGGGCAAACGAACTCGAATCACTTCGTGTCACCTGCCGATATGATTTCCTAGAAGTTCTGCACATGCTCGTAAAATTTCGAGCGAAAAAATTTCACTTCGCATCCGACCATTTTGTTCGGCCTAGGGTTTCGGTCCTGGTTGTGAAAAAATGAAACGTCCCGAAAATTTACGAGGGTGCTCTGTGCATCGTGGCGATCATGTCGGCGGGTCTCGAAGTGTAATTCGAGTCGTTTCGGCCGGGATCGGGGCACTTGTTATTTTCACAAAAAGTTATCGTTCGTTAAAGAAAATGGGGGGGCAAACGAACTCGAATCACTTCGTGTCACCTGCCGATATGATTTCCGAGAAGTTCTGCACAAGCTCGTAAAATTTCGAGCGAAAAAATTTCACTTCGCATCCGACCATTTTGTTCGGCCTAGGGTTTCGGTCCTGGTTGTGAAAAAAAGAAACGTCCCGAAAATTTACGAGGGTGCTCTGTGCATCGTGGCGATCATGTCGGTGGGTCTCGAAGTGTAATACAAGTCGTTTCGGCCGGGTTCGGGGCACTTGTTATTTTCACAAAAAGTTATCGTTCGTTAAAGAAAATGGGGGGGAAAACAAACTCGAATCACTTCGTAGCACGTGCCTATATGATTGCCTAGAAGTTCTGCACAAGCTCGTAAAATTTCGAGCGAAAAAATTTCACTTCGCATCCGACCATTTTGTTCGGCCTAGGGTTTCGGTCCTGGTTGTGAAAAAATGAAACGTCCCGAAAATTTACGAGGGTGCTCTGTGCATCGTGGCGATCATGTCGGCGGGTCTCGAAGTGTAATTCGAGTCGTTTCGGCCGGGTTCGGGGCACTTGTTATTTTCACAAAAAGTTATCGTTCGTTAAAGAAAATGGGGGGGCAAACGAACTCGAATCACTTCGTGTCACCTGCCGATATGATTTCCGAGAAGTTCTGCACAAGCTCGTAAAATTTCGAGCGAAAAAATTTCACTTCGCATCCGACCATTTTGTTCGGCCTAGGGTTTCGGTCCTGGTTGTGAAAAAATGAAACGTCCCGAAAATTTACGAGGGTGCTCTGTGCATCGTGGCGATCATGTCGGCGGGTCTCGAAGTGTAATTCGAGTCGTTTCGGCCGGGTTCGGGGCACTTGTTATTTTCACAAAAAGTTATCGTTCGTTAAAGAAAATGGGGGGGCAAACGAACTCGAATCACTTCGTGTCACCTGCCGATATGATTTCCGAGAAGTTCTGCACAAGCTCGTAAAATTTCGAGCGAAAAAATTTCACTTCGCATCCGACCATTTTGTTCGGCCTAGGGTTTCGGTCCTGGTTGTGAAAAAAAGAAACGTCCCGAAAATTTACGAGGGTGCTCTGTGCATCGTGGCGATCATGTCGGTGGGTCTCGAAGTGTAATACGAGTCGTTTCGGCCGGGTTCGGGGCACTTGTTATTTTCACAAAAAGTTATCGTTCGTTAAAGAAAATGGGGGGGAAAACAAACTCGAATCACTTCGTAGCACGTGCCTATATGATTGCCTAGAAGTTCTGCACATGCTCGTAAAATTTCGAGCGAAAAAATTTCACTTCGCATCCGACCATTTTGTTCGGCCTAGGGTTTCGGTCCTGGTTGTGAAAAAATGAAACGTCCCGAAAATTTACGAGGGTGCTCTGTGCATCGTGGCGATCATGTCGGCGGGTCTCGAAGTGTAATTCGAGTCGTTTCGGCCGGGATCGGGGCACTTGTTATTTTCACAAAAAGTTATCGTTCGTTAAAGAAAATGGGGGGGCAAACGAACTCGAATCACTTCGTGTCACCTGCCGATATGATTTCCGAGAAGTTCTGCACAAGCTCGTAAAATTTCGAGCGAAAAAATTTCACTTCGCATCCGACCATTTTGTTCGGCCTAGGGTTTCGGTCCTGGTTGTGAAAAAAAGAAACGTCCCGAAAATTTACGAGGGTGCTCTGTGCATCGTGGCGATCATGTCGGTGGGTCTCGAAGTGTAATACGAGTCGTTTCGGCCGGGTTCGGGGCACTTGTTATTTTCACAAAAAGTTATCGTTCGTTAAAGAAAATGGGGGGGAAAACAAACTCGAATCACTTCGTAGCACGTGCCTATATGATTGCCTAGAAGTTCTGCACATGCTCGTAAAATTTCGAGCGAAAAAATTTCACTTCGCATCCGACCATTTTGTTCGGCCTAGGGTTTCGGTCCTGGTTGTGAAAAAATGAAACGTCCCGAAAATTTACGAGGGTGCTCTGTGCATCGTGGCGATCATGTCGGCGGGTCTCGAAGTGTAATTCGAGTCGTTTCGGCCGGGATCGGGGCACTTGTTATTTTCACAAAAAGTTATCGTTCGTTAAAGAAAATGGGGGGGCAAACGAACTCGAATCACTTCGTGTCACCTGCCGATATGATTTCCTAGAAGTTCTGCACATGCTCGTAAAATTTCGAGCGAAAAAATTTCACTTCGCATCCGACCATTTTGTTCGGCCTAGGGTTTCGGTCCTGGTTGTGAAAAAATGAAACGTCCCGAAAATTTACGAGGGTGCTCTGTGCATCGTGGCGATCATGTCGGCGGGTCTCGAAGTGTAATTCGAGTCGTTTCGGCCGGGATCGGGGCACTTGTTATTTTCACAAAAAGTTATCGTTCGTTAAAGAAAATGGGGGGGCAAACGAACTCGAATCACTTCGTGTCACCTGCCGATATGATTTCCGAGAAGTTCTGCACAAGCTCGTAAAATTTCGAGCGAAAAAATTTCACTTCGCATCCGACCATTTTGTTCGGCCTAGGGTTTCGGTCCTGGTTGTGAAAAAAAGAAACGTCCCGAAAATTTACGAGGGTGCTCTGTGCATCGTGGCGATCATGTCGGTGGGTCTCGAAGTGTAATACGAGTCGTTTCGGCCGGGTTCGGGGCACTTGTTATTTTCACAAAAAGTTATCGTTCGTTAAAGAAAATGGGGGGGAAAACAAACTCGAATCACTTCGTAGCACGTGCCTATATGATTGCCTAGAAGTTCTGCACAAGCTCGTAAAATTTCGAGCGAAAAAATTTCACTTCGCATCCGACCATTTTGTTCGGCTTAGGGTTTCGGTCCTGGTTGTGAAAAAATGAAACGTCCCGAAAATTTACGAGGGTGCTCTGTGCATCGTGGCGATCATGTCGGCGGGTCTCGAAGTGTAATTCGAGTCGTTTCGGCCGGGTTCGGGGCACTTGTTATTTACACAAAAAGTTATCGTTCGTTCAAGAAAATGGGGGGGCAAACGAACTCGAATCACTTCGTGTCACCTGCCGATACGATTGCCTAGAAGTTCTGCACAAGCTCGTAAAATTTCGAGCGGAAAAATTTCACTTCGCATCCGACCATTTTGTTCGGCCTAGGGTTTCGGTCCTGGTTGTGAAAAAATGAAACGTCCCGAAAATTTACGAGGGTGCTCTGTGCATCGTGGAGATCATGTCGGCGGGTCTCGAAGTGTAATTCGAGTCGTTTCGGGCGGGTTCGGGGCACTTGTTGTTTTCACAAAAAGTTATCGTTCGTTAAAGAAAATGGGGGGGCAAACGAACTCGAATCACTTCGTGCCACCTGCCGATACGATTGCCTAGAAGTTCTGCACAAGCTCGTAAAATTTCGAGCGAAAAAATTTCACTTCGCATCCGACCATTTTGTTCGGCCTAGGGTTTCGGTCCTGGTTGTGAAAAAATGAAACGTCCCGAAAATTTACGAGGGTGCTCTGTGCATCGTGGCGATCATGTCGGCGGGTCTCGAAGTGTAATTCGAGTCGTTTCGGCCGGGTTCGGGGCACTTGTTATTTTCACAAAAAGTTATCGTTCGTTAAAGAAAATGGGGGGGCAAACGAACTCGAATCACTTCGTGTCACCTGCCGATACGATTGCCTAGAAGTTCTGCACAAGCTCGTAAAATTTCGAGCGAAAAAATTTCACTTCGCATCCGACCATTTTGTTCGGCCTAGGGTTTCGGTCCTGGTTGTGAAAAAATGAAACGTCCCGAAAATTTACGAGGGTGCTCTGTGCATCGTGGCGATCATGTCGGCGGGTCTCGAAGTGTAATTCGAGTCGTTTCGGCCGGGTTCGGGGAACTTGTTATTTTCACAAAAAGTTATCGTTCGTTAAAGAAAATGGGGGGGCAAACGAACTCGAATCACTTCGTGTCACCTGCCGATACGATTGCCTAGAAGTTCTGCACAAGCTCGTAAAATTTCGAGCGAAAAAATATTACTTCGCATCCGACCATTTTGTTCGGCCTAGGGTTTCGGTCCTGGTTGTGAAAAAAAGAAACGTCCCGAAAATTTACGAGGGTGCTCTGTGCATCGTGGCGATCATGTCGGCGGGTCTCGAAGTGTAATTCGAGTCGTTTCGGCCGGGTTCGGGGCACTTGTTATTTACACAAAAAGTTATCGTTCGTTAAAGAAAATGGGGGGGCAAACGAACTCGAATCACTTCGTGTCACCTGCCGATACGATTGCCTAGAAGTTCTGCACAAGCTCGTAAAATTTCGAGCGGAAAAATTTCACTTCGCATCCGACCATTTTGTTCGGCCTAGGGTTTCGGTCCTGGTTGTGAAAAAATGAAACGTCCCGAAAATTTACGAGGGTGCTCTGTGCATCGTGGCGATCATGTCGGCGGGTCTCGAAGTGTAATTCAAGTCGTTTCGGGCGGGTTCGGGGCACTTGTTGTTTTCACAAAAAGTTATCGTTCGTTAAAGAAAATGGGGGGGCAAACGAACTCGAATCACTTCGTGTCACCTGCCGATACGATTGCCTAGAAGTTCTGCACAAGCTCGTAAAATTTCGAGCGAAAAAATTTCACTTCGCATCCGATCATTTTGTTCGGCCTAGGGTTTCGGTCCTGGTTGTGAAAAAATGAAACGTCCCGAAAATTTACGAGGGTGCTCTGTGCATCGTGGCGATCATGTCGGCGGGTCTCGAAGTGTAATTCGAGTCGTTTCGGCCGGGTTCGGGGCACTTGTTATTTTCACAAAAAGTTATCGTTCGTTAAAGAAAATGGGGGGGGCAAACGAACTCGAATCACTTCGTGTCACCTGCCGATACGATTCCCTAGAAGTTCTGCACAAGCTCGTAAAATTTCGAGCGAAAAAATTTCACTTCGCATCCGACCATTTTGTTCGGCCTAGGGTTTCGGTCCTGGTTGTGAAAAAATGAAACGTCCCGAAAATTTACGAGGGTGCTCTGTGCATCGTGGCGATCATGTCGGCGGGTCTCGAAGTGTAATTCGGGTCGTTTCGGCCGGGTTCGGGGCACTTGTTATTTTCACAAAAAGTTATCGTTCGTTAAAGAAAATGGGGGGGCAAACGAACTCGAATCACTTCGTGTCACCTGCCGATACGATTCCCTAGAAGTTCTGCACAAGCTCGTAAAATTTCGAGCGAAAAAATTTCACTTCGCATCCGACCATTTTGTTCGGCCTAGGGTTTCGGTCCTGGTTGTGAAAAAATGAAACGTCCCGAAAATTTACGAGGGTGCTCTGTGCATCGTGGCGATCATGTCGGCGGGTCTCGAAGTGTAATTCGAGTCGTTTCGGCCGGGTTCGGGGCACTTGTTATTTTCACAAAAAGTTATCGTTCGTTAAAGAAAATGGGGGGGCAAACGAACTCGAATCACTTCGTGTCACCTGCCGATATGATTTCCGAGAAGTTCTGCACAAGCTCGTAAAATTTCGAGCGAAAAAATTTCACTTCGCATCCGACCATTTTGTTCGGCCTAGGGTTTCGGTCCTGGTTGTGAAAAAAAGAAACGTCCCGAAAATTTACGAGGGTGCTCTGTGCATCGTGGCGATCATGTCGGTGGGTCTCGAAGTGTAATACGAGTCGTTTCGGCCGGGTTCGGGGCACTTGTTATTTTCACAAAAAGTTATCGTTCGTTAAAGAAAATGGGGGGGAAAACAAACTCGAATCACTTCGTAGCACGTGCCTATATGATTGCCTAGAAGTTCTGCACATGCTCGTAAAATTTCGAGCGAAAAAATTTCACTTCGCATCCGACCATTTTGTTCGGCCTAGGGTTTCGGTCCTGGTTGTGAAAAAATGAAACGTCCCAAAAATTTACGAGGGTGCTCTGTGCATCGTGGCGATCATGTCGGCGGGTCTCGAAGTGTAATTCGAGTCGTTTCGGCCGGGATCGGGGCACTTGTTATTTTCACAAAAAGTTATCGTTCGTTAAAGAAAATGGGGGGGCAAACGAACTCGAATCACTTCGTGTCACCTGCCGATATGATTTCCGAGAAGTTCTGCACAAGCTCGTAAAATTTCGAGCGAAAAAATTTCACTTCGCATCCGACCATTTTGTTCGGCCTAGGGTTTCGGTCCTGGTTGTGAAAAAAAGAAACGTCCCGAAAATTTACGAGGGTGCTCTGTGCATCGTGGCGATCATGTCGGTGGGTCTCGAAGTGTAATACGAGTCGTTTCGGCCGGGTTCGGGGCACTTGTTATTTTCACAAAAAGTTATCGTTCGTTAAAGAAAATGGGGGGGAAAACAAACTCGAATCACTTCGTAGCACGTGCCTATATGATTGCCTAGAAGTTCTGCACATGCTCGTAAAATTTCGAGCGAAAAAATTTCACTTCGCATCCGACCATTTTGTTCGGCCTAGGGTTTCGGTCCTGGTTGTGAAAAAATGAAACGTCCCGAAAATTTACGAGGGTGCTCTGTGCATCGTGGCGATCATGTCGGCGGGTCTCGAAGTGTAATTCGAGTCGTTTCGGCCGGGATCGGGGCACTTGTTATTTTCACAAAAAGTTATCGTTCGTTAAAGAAAATGGGGGGGCAAACGAACTCGAATCACTTCGTGTCACCTGCCGATATGATTTCCTAGAAGTTCTGCACATGCTCGTAAAATTTCGAGCGAAAAAATTTCACTTCGCATCCGACCATTTTGTTCGGCCTAGGGTTTCGGTCCTGGTTGTGAAAAAATGAAACGTCCCGAAAATTTACGAGGGTGCTCTGTGCATCGTGGCGATCATGTCGGCGGGTCTCGAAGTGTAATTCGAGTCGTTTCGGCCGGGATCGGGGCACTTGTTATTTTCACAAAAAGTTATCGTTCGTTAAAGAAAATGGGGGGGCAAACGAACTCGAATCACTTCGTGTCACCTGCCGATATGATTTCCGAGAAGTTCTGCACAAGCTCGTAAAATTTCGAGCGAAAAAATTTCACTTCGCATCCGACCATTTTGTTCGGCCTAGGGTTTCGGTCCTGGTTGTGAAAAAAAGAAACGTCCCGAAAATTTACGAGGGTGCTCTGTGCATCGTGGCGATCATGTCGGTGGGTCTCGAAGTGTAATACGAGTCGTTTCGGCCGGGTTCGGGGCACTTGTTATTTTCACAAAAAGTTATCGTTCGTTAAAGAAAATGGGGGGGAAAACAAACTCGAATCACTTCGTAGCACGTGCCTATATGATTGCCTAGAAGTTCTGCACAAGCTCGTAAAATTTCGAGCGAAAAAATTTCACTTCGCATCCGACCATTTTGTTCGGCTTAGGGTTTCGGTCCTGGTTGTGAAAAAATGAAACGTCCCGAAAATTTACGAGGGTGCTCTGTGCATCGTGGCGATCATGTCGGCGGGTCTCGAAGTGTAATTCGAGTCGTTTCGGCCGGGTTCGGGGCACTTGTTATTTACACAAAAAGTTATCGTTCGTTCAAGAAAATGGGGGGGCAAACGAACTCGAATCACTTCGTGTCACCTGCCGATACGATTGCCTAGAAGTTCTGCACAAGCTCGTAAAATTTCGAGCGGAAAAATTTCACTTCGCATCCGACCATTTTGTTCGGCTTAGGGTTTCGGTCCTGGTTGTGAAAAAATGAAACGTCCCGAAAATTTACGAGGGTGCTCTGTGCATCGTGGCGATCATGTCGGCGGGTCTCGAAGTGTAATTCGAGTCGTTTCGGCCGGGTTCGGGGCACTTGTTGTTTACACAAAAAGTTATCGTTCGTTCAAGAAAATGGGGGGGCAAACGAACTCGAATCACTTCGTGTCACCTGCCGATACGATTGCCTAGAAGTTCTGCACAAGCTCGTAAAATTTCGAGCGAAAAAATTTCACTTCGCATCCTACCATTTTGTTCGGCCTAGGGTTTCGGTCCTGCTTGTGAAAAAATGAAACGTCCCGAAAATTTACGAGGGTGCTCTGTGCATCGTGGCGATCATGTCGGCGGGTCTCGAAGTGTAATTCGAGTCGTTTCGGCCGGGATCGGGGCACTTGTTATCTTCACAAAAAGTTATCGTTCGTTAAAGAAAATGGGGGGGCAAACGAACTCGAATCACTTCGTGTCACCTGCCGATATGATTGCCTAGAAGTTCTGCACAAGCTCGTAAAATTTCGAGCGAAAAAATTTCACTTCGCATCCGACCATTTTGTTCGGCCTAGGGTTTCGGTCCTGGTTGTGAAAAAATGAAACGTCCCGAAAATTTACGAGGGTGCTCTGTGCATCGTGGCGATCATGTCGGCGGGTCTCGAAGTGTAATTCGAGTCGTTTCGGCCGGGATCGGGGCACTTGTTATTTTCACAAAAAGTTATCGTTCGTTAAAGAAAATGGGGGGGCAAACGAACTCGAATCACTTCGTGTCACCTGCCGATATGATTGCCGAGAAGTTCTGCACAAGCTCGTAAAATTTCGAGCGAAAAAATTTCACTTCGCATCCGACCATTTTGTTCGGCCTAGGGTTTCGGTCCTGGTTGTGAAAAAATGAAACGTCCCGAAAATTTACGAGGGTGCTCTGTGCATCGTGGCGATCATGTCGGCGGGTCTCGAAGTGTAATTCGAGCCGTTTCGGCCGGGATCGGGGCACTTGTTATTTTCACAAAAAGTGATCGTTCGTTAAAGAAAATGGGGGGGCAAACAAACTCGAATCACTTCGTGTCACCTGCCGATACGATTGTCTAGAAGTTCTGCACAGGCTCGTAAAATTTCGAGCGAAAAAATTTCACTTCGCATCCGACAATTTTGTTCGGCCTAGGGTTTCGGTCCTGCTTGTGAAAAAATGAAACGTCCCGAAAATTTACGAGGGTGCTCTGTGCATCGTGGCGATCATGTCGGCGGGTCTCGAAGTGTAATTCGAGTCGTTTCGGCCGGGATCGGGGCACTTGTTATTTTCACAAAAAGTTATCGGTTGTTAAAGAAAATGGGGGGGCAAACGAACTCGAATCACTTCGTGTCACCTGCCGATATGATTGCCTAGAAGTTCTGCACAAGCTCGTAAAATTTCGAGCGAAAAAATTTTACTTCGCATCCGACCATTTTGTTCGGCCTAGGGTTTCGGTCCTGGTTGTGAAAAAATGAAACGTCCCGAAAATTTACGAGGGTGCTCTGTGCATCGTGGCGATCATGTCGGCGGGTCTCGAAGTGTAATTCGAGTCGTTTCGGCCGGGATCGGGGCACTTGTTATTTTCACAAAAAGTGATCGTTCGTTAAAGAAAATGGGGGGGCAAACAAACTCGAATCACTTCGTGTCACCTGCCGATACGATTGCCTAGAAGTTCTGCACAAGCTCGTAAAATTTCGAGCGAAAAAATTTCACTTCGCATCCTACCATTTTGTTCGGCCTAGGGTTTCGGTCCTGCTTGTGAAAAAATGAAACGTCCCGAAAATTTACGAGGGTGCTCTGTGCATCGTGGCGATCATGTCGGCGGGTCTCGAAGTGTAATTCGAGTCGTTTCGGCCGGGATCGGGGCACTTGTTATTTTCACAAAAAGTTATCGTTCGTTAAAGAAAATGGGGGGGCAAACAAACTCGAATCACTTCGTGTCACCTGCCGATACGATTGCCTAGAAGTTCTGCACAAGCTCGTAAAATTTCGAGCGAAAAAATTTCACTTCGCATCCTACCATTTTGTTCGGCCTAGGGTTTCGGTCCTGCTTGTGAAAAAATGAAACGACCCGAAAATTTACGAGGGTGCTCTGTGCATCGTGGCGATCATGTCGGCGGGTCTCGAAGTGTAATTCGAGCCGTTTCGGCCGGGATCGGGGCACTTGTTATTTTCACAAAAAGTGATCGTTCGTTAAAGAAAATGGGGGGGCAAACAAACTCGAATCACTTCGTGTCACCTGCCGATACGATTGTCTAGAAGTTCTGCACAGGCTCGTAAAATTTCGAGCGAAAAAATTTCACTTCGCATCCGACAATTTTGTTCGGCCTAGGGTTTCGGTCCTGCTTGTGAAAAAATGAAACGTCCCGAAAATTTACGAGGGTGCTCTGTGCATCGTGGCGATCATGTCGGCGGGTCTCGAAGTGTAATTCGAGTCGTTTCGGCCGGGATCGGGGCACTTGTTATTTTCACAAAAAGTTATCGTTCGTTAAAGAAAATGGGGGGGCAAACGAACTCGAATCACTTCGTGTCACCTGCCGATATGATTGCCTAGAAGTTCTGCACAAGCTCGTAAAATTTCGAGCGAAAAAATTTCACTTCGCATCCGACAATTTTGTTCGGCCTAGGGTTTCGGTCCTGGTTGTGAAAAGATGAAACGTCCCGAAAATTTACGAGGGTGCTCTGTGCATCGTGGCGATCATGTCGGCGGGTCTCAAAGTGTAATTCGAGTCGTTTCGGACGGGATCGGGGCACTTGTTATTTTCACAAAAAGTTATCGTTCGTTAAAGAAAATGGGGGGGCAAACGAACTCGAAGCACTTCGTGTCACCTGCCGATATGATTGCCTAGAAGTTCTGCACAAGCTCGTAAAATTTCGAGCGAAAAAATTTCACTTCGCATCCGACCATTTTGTTCGGCCTAGGGTTTCGGTCCTGGTTGTGAAAAAATGAAACGTCCCGAAAATTTACGAGGGTGCTCTGTGCATCGTGGCGATCATGTCGGCGGGTCTCGAAGTGTAATTCGAGTCGTTTCGGCCGGGATCGGGGCACTTGTTATTCTCACAAAAAGTTATCGTTCGTTAAAGAAAATGGGGGGGCAAACGAACTCGAATCACTTCGTGTCACCTGCCGATATGATTGCCGAGAAGTTCTGCACAAGCTCGTAAAATTTCGAGCGAAAAAATTTCACTTCACATCCGACCATTTTGTTCGGCCTAGGGTTTCGGTCCTGGTTGTGAAAAAATGAAACGTCCCGAAAATTTACGAGGGTGCTCTGTGCATCGTGGCGATCATGTCGGCGGGTCTCGAAGTGTAATTCGAGTCGTTTCGGCCAGGATCGGGGCACTTGTAATTTTCACAAAAAGTTATCGTTCGTTAAAGAAAATGGGGGGGCAAACGAACTCGAATCACTTCGTGTCACCTGCCGATATGATTTCCTAGAAGTTCTGCACAAGCTCGTAAAATTTCGAGCGAAAAAATTTCACTTCGCATCCGACCATTTTGTTCGGCCTAGGGTTTCGGTCCTGGTTGTGAAAAGATGAAACGTCCCGAAAATTTACGAGGGTGCTCTGTGCATCGTGGCGATCATGTCGGCGGGTCTCAAAGTGTAATTCGAGTCGTTTCGGACGGGATCGGGGCACTTGTTATTTTCACAAAAAGTTGTCGTTCGTTAAAGAAAATGGGGGGGCAAACGAACTCGAAGCACTTCGTGTCACCTGCCGATATGATTGCCTAGAAGTTCTGCCCAAGCTCGTAAAATTTCGAGCGAAAAAATTTCACTTCGCATCCGACCATTTTGTTCGGCCTAGGGTTTCGGTCCTGGTTGTGAAAAAATGAAACGTCCCGAAAATTTACGAGGGTGCTCTGTGCATCGTGACGATCATGTCGGCGGGTCTCGAAGTGTAATTCGAGTCGTTTCGGCCGGGATCGGGGCACTTGTTATTTTCACAAAAAGTTATCGTTCGTTAAAGAAAATGGGGGGGCAAACGAACTCGAATCACTTCGTGTCACCTGCCGATATGATTGCCGAGAAGTTCTGCACAAGCTCGTAAAATTTCGAGCGAAAAAATTTCACTTCGCATCCGACCATTTTGTTCGGCCTATGGTTTCGGTCCTGGTTGTGAAAAAATGAAACGTCCCGAAAATTTACGAGGGTGCTCTGTGCATCGTGGCGATCATGTCGGCGGGTCTCGAAGTGTAATTCGAGTCGTTTCGGCCGGGATCGGGGCACTTGTTATTTTCACAAAAAGTGATCGTTCGTTAAAGAAAATGGGGGGGCAAACAAACTCGAATCACTTCGTGTCACCTGCCGATACGATTGCCTAGAAGTTCTGCACAAGCTCGTAAAATTTCGAGCGAAAAAATTTCACTTCGCATCCGACAATTTTGTTCGGCCTAGGGTTTCGGTCCTGCTTGTGAAAAAATGAAACGTCCCGAAAATTTACGAGGGTGCTCTGTGCATCGTGGCGATCATGTCGGCGGGTCTCGAAGTGTAATTCGAGTCGTTTCGGCCGGGATCGGGGCACTTGTTATTTTCACAAAAAGTTATCGTTCGTTAAAGAAAATGGGGGGGCAAACGAACTCGAATCACTTCGTGTCACCTGCCGATATGATTGCCTAGAAGTTCTGCACAAGCTCGTAAAATTTCGAGCGAAAAAATTTCACTTCGCATCCTACCATTTTGTTCGGCCTAGGGTTTCGGTCCTGCTTGTGAAAAAATGAAACGTCCCGAAAATTTACGAGGGTGCTCTGTGCATCGTCGCGATCATGTCGGCGGGTCTCGAAGTGTAATTCGAGTCGTTTCGGCCGGGATCGGGGCACTTGTTATTTTCACAAAAAGTTATCGTTCGTTAAAGAAAATGGGGGGGCAAACAAACTCGAATCACTTCGTGTCACCTGCCGATACGATTGCCTAGAAGTTCTGCACAAGCTCGTAAAATTTCGAGCGAAAAAATTTCACTTCGCATCCTACCATTTTGTTCGGCCTAGGGTTTCGGTCCTGCTTGTGAAAAAATGAAACGTCCCGAAAATTTACGAGGGTGCTCTGTGCATCGTGGCGATCATGTCGGCGGGTCTTGAAATGTAATTCGAGTCGTTTCGGCCGGGATCGGGGCACTTGTTATTTTCACAAAAAGTGATCGTTCGTTAAAGAAAATGGGGGGGCAAACAAACTCGAATCACTTCGTGTCACCTGCCGATACGATTGCCTAGAAGTTCTGCACAAGCTCGTAAAATTTCTAGCGAAAAAATTTCACTTCGCATCCGACAATTTTGTTCGGCCTAGGGTTTCAGTCCTGCTTGTGAAAAAATGAAACGTCCCGAAAATTTACGAGGGTGCTCTGTGCATCGTGGCGATCATGTCGGCGGGTCTCGAAGTGTAATTCGAGTCGTTTCGGCCGGGATCGGGGCACTTGTTATTTTCACAAAAAGTTATCGTTCGTTAAAGAAAATGGGGGGGCAAACGAACTCGAATCACTTCGTGTCACCTGCCGATATGATTGCCTAGAAGTTCTGCACAAGCTCGTAAAATTTCGAGCGAAAAAATTTCACTTCGCATCCGACAATTTTGTTCGGCCTAGGGTTTCGGTCCTGGTTGTGAAAAAATGAAACGTCCCAAAAATTTACGAGGGTGCTCTGTGCATCGTGGCGATCATGTCGGCGGGTCTCGAAGTGTAATTCGAGTCGTTTCGGCCGGGATCGGGGCACTTGTAATTTTCACAAAAAGTTATCGTTCGTTAAAGAAAATGGGGGGGCAAACGAACTCGAATCACTTCGTGTCACCTGCCGATATGATTTCCTAGAAGTTCTGCACAAGCTCGTAAAATTTCGAGCGAAAAAATTTCACTTCGCATCCGACCATTTTGTTCGGCCTAGGGTTTCGGTCCTGGTTGTTAAAAGATGAAACGTCCCGAAAATTTACGAGGGTGCTCTGTGCATCGTGGCGATCATGTCGGCGGGTCTCAAAGTGTAATTCGAGTCGTTTCGGACGGGATCGGGGCACTTGTTATTTTCACAAAAAGTTATCGTTCGTTAAAGAAAATGGGGGGGCAAACGAACTCGAAGCACTTCGTGTCACCTGCCGATATGATTGCCTAGAAGTTCTGCACAAGCTCGTAAAATTTCGAGCGAAAAAATTTCACTTCGCATCCGACCATTTTGTTCGGCCTAGGGTTTCGGTCCTGGTTGTGAAAAAATGAAACGTCCCGAAAATTTACGAGGGTGCTCTGTGCATCGTGGCGATCATGTCGGCGGGTCTCGAAGTGTAATTCGAGTCGTTTCGGCCCGGATCGGGGCACTTGTTATTTTCACAAAAAGTTATCGTTAGTTAAAGAAAATGGGGGGGCAAACGAACTCGAATCACTTCGTGTCACCTGCCGATATGATTGCCGAGAAGTTCTGCACAAGCTCGTAAAATTTCGAGCGAAAAAATTTCACTTCGCATCCGACCATTTTGTTCGGCCTAGGGTTTCGGTCCTGGTTGTGAAAAAATGAAACGTCCCGAAAATTTACGAGGGTGCTCTGTGCATCGTGGCGATCATGTCGGCGGGTCTCGAAGTGTAATTCGAGTCGTTTCGGCCGGGATCGGGGCACTTGTTATTTTCACAAAAAGTTATCGTTCGTTAAAGAAAATGGGGGGGGCAAACAAACTCGAATCACTTCGTGTCACCTGCCGATACGATTGCCTAGAAGTTCTGCACAAGCTCGTAAAATTTCGAGCGAAAAAATGTCACTTCGCATCCTACCATTTTGTTCGGCCTAGGGTTTCGGTCCTGGTTGCGAAAAAATGAAACGTCCCGAAAATTTACGAGGGTGCTCTGTGCATCGTGGCGATCATGTCGGCGGGTCTCGAAGTGTAATTCGAGTCGTTTCGGCCGGGTTCGGGGCACTTGTTATTTTCACAAAAAGTTATCGTTCGTTAAAGAAAATGGGGGGGCAAACGAACTCGAGTCACTTCGTGTCACCTGCCGATACGATTGCCTAGAAGTTCTGCACAAGCTCGTAAAATTTCGAGCGAAAAAATTTCACTTCGCATCCGACCATTTTTTTCGGCCTAGGGTTTCGGTCCTGGTTGTGAAAAAATGAAACGTCCCGAAAATGTACGAGGGTGCTCTGTGCATCGTGGCGATCATGTCGGTGGGTCTCGAAGTGTAATACGAGTCGTTTCGGCCGGGTTCGGGGCACTTGTTATTTTCACAAAAAGTTATCGTTCGTTAAAGAAAATGGGGGGGAAAACAAACTCGAATCACTTCGTGGCACCTGCCTATATGATTGCCTAGAAGTTCTGCACTAGCTCGTAAAATTTCGAGCGAAAAAATTTCACTTCGCATCCGACCATTTTGTTCGGCCTAGGGTTTTGGTCCTGGTTGTGAAAAAATGAAACGTCCCGAAAAGTTACGAGGGTGCTCTGTGCATCGTGGCGATCATGTCGGCGGGTCTCGAAGTGTAATTCGAGTCGTTTCGGCCTTGATCGGGGCACTTGTTATTTTCACAAAAAGTTATCGTTCGTTAAAGATAATGGGGGGGCAAACAAACTCGAATCACTTCGTGTCACCTGCCGATATGATTTCCGAGAAGTTCTGCACAAGCTCGTAAAATTTCGAGCGAAAAAATTTCACTTCGCATCCGACCATTTTGTTCGGCCTAGGGTTTCGGTCCTGGTTGTGAAAAAATGACACGTCCCGAAAATTTACGAGGGTGCTCTGTGCATCGTGGCGATCATGTCGGCGACTCTCGAAGTGTAATTCGAGTCGTTTCGGCCGGGTTCGGGGCACTTGTTATTTTCACAAAAAGTTATCGTTCGTTAAAGAAAATGGGGGGGCAAACGAACTCGAATCACTTCGTGTCACCTGCCGATATGATTTCCCAGAAGTTCTGCACAAGCTCGTAAAATTTCGAGCGAAAAAATTTGACTTCGCATCCGACCATTTTGTTCGGCCTAGGGTTTCGGTCCTGCTTGTGAAAAAATGAAACGTCCCGAAAATTTACGAGGGTGCTCTGTGCATCGTGGCGATCATGTCGGCGGGTCTCGAAGTGTAATTCGAGTCGTTTCGGCCGGGTTCGGGGCACTTGTTATTTTCACAAAAAGTTATCGTTCGTTAAAGAAAATGGGGGGGCAAACGAACTCGAATCACTTCGTGTCACCTGCCGATACGATTGCCTAGAAGTTCTGCACCAGCTCGTAAAATTTCGAGCGAAAAAATTTCACTTCGCATCCGACCATTTTTTTCGGCCTAGGGTTTTGGTCCTGGTTGTGAAAAAATGAAACGTCCCGAAAATTTACGAGGGTGCTCTGTGCATCGTGGCGATCATGTCGGTGGGTCTCGAAGTGTAATACGAGTCGTTTCGGCCGGGTTCGGGGCACTTGTTATTTTCACAAAAAGTTATCGTTCGTTAAAGAAAATGGGGGGGAAAACAAACTCGAATCACTTCGTGGCACCTGCCTATATGATTGCCTAGAAGTTCTGCACAAGCTCGTAAAATTTCGAGCGAAAAAATTTCACTTCGCATCCGACCATTTTGTTCGGCCTAGGGTTTCGGTCCTGGTTGTGAAAAAATGAAACGTCCCGAAAAGTTACGAGGGTGCTCTGTGCATCGTGGCGATCATGTCGGCGGGTCTCGAAGTGTAATTCGAGTCGTTTCGGCCGGGATCGGGGCACTTGTTATTTTCACAAAAAGTTATCGTTCGTTAAAGAAAATGGGGGGGCAAACGAACTCGAATCACTTCGTGTCACCTGCCGATATGATTTCCGAGAAGTTCTGCACAAGCTCGTAAAATTTCGAGCGAAAAAATTTCACTTCGCATCCGACCATTTTGTTCGGCCTAGGGTTTCGGTCCTGGTTGGGAAAAAATGACACGTCCCGAAAATTTACGAGGGTGCTCTGTGCATCGTGGCGATCATGTCGGCGGGTCTCGAAGTGTAATTCGAGTCGTTTCGGCCGGTTCGGGGCACTTGTTATTTTCACAAAAAGTTATCGTTCGTTAAAGAAAATGGGGGGGCAAACGAACTCGAATCACTTCGTGTCACCTGCCGATATGATTTCCCAGAAGTTCTGCACAAGCTCGTAAAATTTCGAGCGAAAAAATTTGACTTCGCATCCGACCATTTTGTTCGGCCTAGGGTTTCGGTCCTGGTTGTGAAAAAATCAAAACGTCCCGAAAATTTTCGAGGGTGCTCTGTGCATCGTGGCGATCATGTCGGCGGGTCTCGAAGTGCAATTCGAGTCGTTTCGGCCGGGATCGGGGCACTTGTTATTTTCACAAAAAGTTATCGTTCGTTAAAGAAAATGGGGGGGGGGGGGGGGCAAACAAACTCGAATCACTTCGTGTCACCTGCCGATACGATTGCCTAGAAGTTCTGCACAAGCTCGTAAAATTTCGAGCGAAAAAATTTCACTTCGCATCCGACAATTTTGTTCGGCCTAGGGTTTCGGTCCTGCTTGTGAAAAAATGAAACGTCCCGAAAATTTACGAGGGTGCTCTGTGCATCGTGGCGATCATGTCGGCGGGTCTCGAAGTGTAATTCGAGTCGTTTCGGCCGGGATCGGGGCACTTGTAATTTTCACAAAAAGTTATCGTTCGTTAAAGAAAATGGGGGGGCAAACGAACTCGAATCACTTCGTGTCACCTGCCGATATGATTGCCTAGAAGTTCTGCACAAGCTCGTAAAATTTCGAGCGAAAAAATTTCACTTCGCATCCGACCATTTTGTTCGGCCTAGGGTTTCGGTCCTGGTTGCGAAAAAATGAAACGTCCCGAAAATTTACGAGGGTGCTTTGTGCATCGTGGCGATCATGTCGGCGGGTCTCGAAGTGTAATTCGAGTCGTTTCGGCCGGGTTCGGGGCACTTGTTATTTTCAGAAAAAGTTATCGTTCGTTAAAGAAAATGGGGGGGCAAACGAACTCGAGTCACTTCGTGTCACCTGCCGATACGATTGCCTAGAAGTTCTGCACAAGCTCGTAAAATTTCGAGCGAAAAAATTTCACTTCGCATCCGACCATTTTTTTCGGCCTAGGGTTTCGGTCCTGGTTGTGAAAAAATGAAACGTCCCGAAAATGTACGAGGGTGCTCTGTGCATCGTGGCGATCATGTCGGTGGGTCTCGAAGAGTAATACGAGTCGTTTCGGCCGGGTTCGGGGCACTTGTTATTTTCACAAAAAGTTATCGTTCGTTAAAGAAAATGGGGGGGAAAACAAACTCGAATCACTTCGTGGCACCTGCCTATATGATTGCCTAGAAGTTCTGCACTAGCTCGTAAAATTTCGAGCGAAAAAATTTCACTTCGCATCCGACCATTTTGTTCGGCCTAGGGTTTTGGTCCTGGTTGTGAAAAAATGAAACGTCCCGAAAAGTTACGAGGGTGCTCTGTGCATCGTGGCGATCATGTCGGCGGGTCTCGAAGTGTAATTCGAGTCGTTTCGGCCTTGATCGGGGCACTTGTTATTTTCACAAAAAGTTATCGTTCGTTAAAGATAATGGGGGGGCAAACAAACTCGAATCACTTCGTGTCACCTGCCGATATGATTTCCGAGAAGTTCTGCACAAGCTCGTAAAATTTCGAGCGAAAAAATTTCACTTCGCATCCGACCATTTTGTTCGGCCTAGGGTTTCGGTCCTGGTTGCGAAAAAATGAAACGTCCCGAAAATTTACGAGGGTGCTCTGTGCATCGTGGCGATCATGTCGGCGGGTCTCGAAGTGTAATTCGAGTCGTTTCGGCCGGGTTCGGGGCACTTGTTATTTTCACAAAAAGTTATCGTTCGTTAAAGAAAATGGGGGGGCAAACGAACTCGAGTCACTTCGTGTCACCTGCCGATACGATTGCCTAGAAGTTCTGCACAAGCTCGTAAAATTTCGAGCGAAAAAATTTCACTTCGCATCCGACCATTTTTTTCGGCCTAGGGTTTCGGTCCTGGTTGTGAAAAAATGAAACGTCCCGAAAATGTACGAGGGTGCTCTGTGCATCGTGGCGATCATGTCGGTGGGTCTCGAAGAGTAATACGAGTCGTTTCGGCCGGGTTCGGGGCACTTGTTATTTTCACAAAAAGTTATCGTTCGTTAAAGAAAATGGGGGGGAAAACAAACTCGAATCACTTCGTGGCACCTGCCTATATGATTGCCTAGAAGTTCTGCACTAGCTCGTAAAATTTCGAGCGAAAAAATTTCACTTCGCATCCGACCATTTTGTTCGGCCTAGGGTTTTGGTCCTGGTTGTGAAAAAATGAAACGTCCCGAAAAGTTACGAGGGTGCTCTGTGCATCGTGGCGATCATGTCGGCGGGTCTCGAAGTGTAATTCGAGTCGTTTCGGCCTTGATCGGGGCACTTGTTATTTTCACAAAAAGTTATCGTTCGTTAAAGATAATGGGGGGGCAAACAAACTCGAATCACTTCGTGTCACCTGCCGATATGATTTCCGAGAAGTTCTGCACAAGCTCGTAAAATTTCGAGCGAAAAAATTTCACTTCGCATCCGACCATTTTGTTCGGCCTAGGGTTTCGGTCCTGGTTGTGAAAAAATGACACGTCCCGAAAATTTACGAGGGTGCTCTGTGCATCGTGGCGATCATGTCGGCGACTCTCGAAGTGTAATTCGAGTCGTTTCGGCCGGGTTCGGGGCACTTGTTATTTTCACAAAAAGTTATCGTTCGTTAAAGAAAATGGGGGGGCAAACGAACTCGAATCACTTCGTGTCACCTGCCGATATGATTTCCCAGAAGTTCTGCACAAGCTCGTAAAATTTCGAGCGAAAAAATTTGACTTCGCATCCGACCATTTTGTTCGGCCTAGGGTTTCGGTCCTGCTTGTGAAAAAATGAAACGTCCCGAAAATTTACGAGGGTGCTCTGTGCATCGTGGCGATCATGTCGGCGGGTCTCGAAGTGTAATTCGAGTCGTTTCGGCCGGGTTCGGGGCACTTGTTATTTTCACAAAAAGTTATCGTTCGTTAAAGAAAATGGGGGGGCAAACGAACTCGAATCACTTCGTGTCACCTGCCGATACGATTGCCTAGAAGTTCTGCACCAGCTCGTAAAATTTCGAGCGAAAAAATTTCACTTCGCATCCGACCATTTTTTTCGGCCTAGGGTTTTGGTCCTGGTTGTGAAAAAATGAAACGTCCCGAAAATTTACGAGGGTGCTCTGTGCATCGTGGCGATCATGTCGGTGGGTCTCGAAGTGTAATACGAGTCGTTTCGGCCGGGTTCGGGGCACTTGTTATTTTCACAAAAAGTTATCGTTCGTTAAAGAAAATGGGGGGGAAAACAAACTCGAATCACTTCGTGGCACCTGCCTATATGATTGCCTAGAAGTTCTGCACAAGCTCGTAAAATTTCGAGCGAAAAAATTTCACTTCGCATCCGACCATTTTGTTCGGCCTAGGGTTTCGGTCCTGGTTGTGAAAAAATGAAACGTCCCGAAAAGTTACGAGGGTGCTCTGTGCATCGTGGCGATCATGTCGGCGGGTCTCGAAGTGTAATTCGAGTCGTTTCGGCCGGGATCGGGGCACTTGTTATTTTCACAAAAAGTTATCGTTCGTTAAAGAAAATGGGGGGGCAAACGAACTCGAATCACATCGTGTCACCTGCCGATATGATTTCCGAGAAGTTCTGCACAAGCTCGTAAAATTTCGAGCGAAAAAATTTCACTTCGCATCCGACCATTTTGTTCGGCCTAGGGTTTCGGTCCTGGTTGGGAAAAAATGACACGTCCCAAAAATTTACGAGGGTGCTCTGTGCATCGTGGCGATCATGTCGGCGGGTCTCGAAGTGTAATTCGAGTCGTTTCGGCCGGTTCGGGGCACTTGTTATTTTCACAAAAAGTTATCGTTCGTTAAAGAAAATGGGGGGGCAAACGAACTCGAATCACTTCGTGTCACCTGCCGATATGATTTCCCAGAAGTTCTGCACAAGCTCGAAAAATTTCGAGCGAAAAAATTTGACTTCGCATCCGACCATTTTGTTCGGCCTAGGGTTTCGGTCCTGGTTGTGAAAAAATCAAAACGTCCCGAAAATTTTCGAGGGTGCTCTGTGCATCGTGGCGATCATGTCGGCGGGTCTCGAAGTGCAATTCGAGTCGTTTCGGCCGGGATCGGGGCACTTGTTATTTTCACAAAAAGTTATCGTTCGTTAAAGAAAATGGGGGGGCAAACGAACTCGAATCACATCGTGTCACCTGCCGATATGATTTCCGAGAAGTTCTGCACAAGCTCGTAAAATTTCGAGCGAAAAAATTTCACTTCGCATCCGACCATTTTGTTCGGCCTAGGGTTTCGGTCCTGGTTGGGAAAAAATGACACGTCCCGAAAATTTACGAGGGTGCTCTGTGCATCGTGGCGATCATGTCGGCGGGTCTCGAAGTGTAATTCGAGTCGTTTCGGCCGGTTCGGGGCACTTGTTATTTTCACAAAAAGTTATCGTTCGTTAAAGAAAATGGGGGGGCAAACGAACTCGAATCACTTCGTGTCACCTGCCGATATGATTTCCCAGAAGTTCTGCACAAGCTCGTAAAATTTCGAGCGAAAAAATTTGACTTCGCATCCGACCATTTTGTTCGGCCTAGGGTTTCGGTCCTGGTTGTGAAAAAATCAAAACGTCCCGAAAATTTTCGAGGGTGCTCTGTGCATCGTGGCGATCATGTCGGCGGGTCTCGAAGTGCAATTCGAGTCGTTTCGGCCGGGATCGGGGCACTTGTTATTTTCACAAAAAGTTATCGTTCGTTAAAGAAAATGGGGGGGCAAACGAACTCGAAACACTTCGTGTCACCTGCCGATATGATTTCCTAGAAGTTCTGCACAAGCTCGTAAAATTTCGAGCGAAAAAATTTCACCTCGCATCCGACCATTTTGTTCGGCCTAGGGTTTCGGTCCTGGTTGTGAAAAAATGAAACGTCCCGAAAATTTACGAGGGTGCTCTGTGCATCGTGGCGATCATGTCGGCGGGTCTCGAAGTGTAATTCGAGTCGTTTCGGCCGGTTCGGGGCACTTGTTATTTTCACAAAAAGTTATCGTTCGTTAAAGAAAATGGGGGGGCAAACGAACTCGAATCACTTCGTGTCACCTGCCGATATGATTTCCCAGAAGTTCTGCACAAGCTCGTAAAATTTCGAGCGAAAAAATTTGACTTCGCATCCGACCATTTTGTTCTGCCTAGGGTTTCGGTCCTGGTTGTGAAAAAATCAAAACGTCCCGAAAATTTTCGAGGGTGCTCTGTGCATCGTGGCGATCATGTCGGCGGGTCTCGAAGTGTAATTCGAGTCGTTTCGGCCGGGTTCGGGGCACTTGTTATTTTCACAAAAAGTTATCGTTCGTTACAAAAAATGGGGGGGCAAACGAACTCGAATCACTTCGTGTCACCTGCCGACATGATTGCCTAGAAGTTCTGCACAAGCTCGTCAAATTTTTAGCAAAAAAAATTCACTTCGCATCCGACCATTTTGTTCGGCCTAGGGTTTCGGTCCTGTTTGTGAAAAAATGAAACGTCCCGAAAATTTACGAGGGTGCTCTGTGCATCGTGGCGATCATGTCGGCGGGTCTCGAAGTGTAATTCGAGTCGTTTCGGCCGGGTTCGGGGCACTTGTTATTTTCACAAAAAGTTATCGTTCGTTAAAGAAAATGGGGGGGAAAACAAACTCGAATCACTTCGTGGCACCTGCCTATATGATTGCCTAGAAGTTCTGCACAAGCTCGTAAAATTTCGAGCGAAAAAATTTCACTTCGCATCCGACCATTTTGTTCGGCCTAGGGTTTCGGTCCTGATTGTGAAAAAATGAAACGTCCCGAAAATTTACGAGGGTGCTCTGTGCATCGTGGCGATCATGTCGGCGGGTCTCGAAGTGTAATTCAAGTCGTTTCGGCCGGGATCGGGGCACTTGTTATTTTCACAAAAAGTTATCGTTCGTTAAAGAAAATGGGGGGGCAAACGAACTCGAATCACTTCGTGTCACCTGCCGATATGATTTCCTAGAAGTTCTGCACATGCTCGTAAAATTTCGAGCGAAAAAATTTCACTTCGCATCCGACCATTTTGTTCGGCCTAGGGTTTCGGTCCTGGTTGTGAAAAAATCAAAACGTCCCGAAAATTTACGAGGGTGCTCTGTGCATCGTGGCGATCATGTCGGCGGGTCTCGAAGTGTAATTCGAGTCGTTTCGGCCGGGTTCGGGGCACTTGTTATTTTCACAAAAAGTTATCGTTCGTTACAGAAAATGGGGGGGGCAAACGAACTCGAATCACTTCGTGTCACCTGCCGATATGACTGCCTAGAAGTTCTGCACAAGCTCGTAAAATTTCGAGCGAAAAAATTTCACTTCGCATCCGACCATTTTGTTCGGCCTAGGGTTTCGGTCCTGGTTGGGAAAAAATGACACGTCCCGAAAATTTACGAGGGTGCTCTGTGCATCGTGGCGATCATGTCGGCGGGTCTCGAAGTGTAATTCGAGTCGTTTCGGCCGGTTCGGGGCACTTGTTATTTTCACAAAAAGTTATCGTTCGTTAAAGAAAATGGGGGGGCAAACGAACTCGAAACACTTCGTGTCACCTGCCGATATGATTTCCCAGAAGTTCTGCACAAGCTCGTAAAATTTCGAGCGAAAAAATTTGACTTCGCATCCGACCATTTTGTTCGGCCTAGGGTTTCGGTCCTGGTTGTGAAAAAATGAAACGTCCCGAAAATTTACGAGGGTGCTCTGTGCATCGTGACGATCATGTCGGCGGGTCTCGAAGTGTAATTCGAGTCGTTTCGGCCGGGTTCGGGGCACTTGTTATTTTCACAAAAAGTTATCGTTCGTTAAAGAAAATGGGGGGGAAAACAAACTCGAATCACTTCGTGGCACCTGCCTATATGATTGCCTAGAAGTTTTGCACAAGCTCGTAAAATTTCGAGCGAAAAAATTTCACTTCGCATCCGACCATTTTGTTCGGCCTAGGGTTTCGGTCCTGATTGTGAAAAAATGAAACGTCCCGAAAATTTACGAGGGTGCTCTGTGCATCGTGGCGATCTTGTCGGCGGGTCTCGAAGTGTAATTCGAGTCGTTTCGGCCGGGTTCGGGGCACTTGTTATTTTCACAAAAAGTTATCGTTCGTTACAGAAAATGGGGGGGGCAAACGAACTCGAATCACTTCGTGTCACCTGCCGATATGACTGCCTAGAAGTTCTGCACAAGCTCGTAAAATTTCGAGCGAAAAAATTTCACTTCGCATCCGACCATTTTGTTCGGCCTAGGGTTTCGGTCCTGGTTGGGAAAAAATGACACGTCCCGAAAATTTACGAGGGTGCTCTGTGCATCGTGGCGATCATGTCGGCGGGTCTCGAAGTGTAATTCGAGTCGTTTCGGCCGGTTCGGGGCACTTGTTATTTTCACAAAAAGTTATCGTTCGTTAAAGAAAATGGGGGGGCAAACGAACTCGAAACACTTCGTGTCACCTGCCGATATGATTTCCCAGAAGTTCTGCACAAGCTCGTAAAATTTCGAGCGAAAAAATTTGACTTCGCATCCGACCATTTTGTTCGGCCTAGGGTTTCGGTCCTGGTTGTGAAAAAATGAAACGTCCCGAAAATTTACGAGGGTGCTCTGTGCATCGTGACGATCATGTCGGCGGGTCTCGAAGTGTAATTCGAGTCGTTTCGGCCGGGTTCGGGGCACTTGTTATTTTCACAAAAAGTTATCGTTCGTTAAAGAAAATGGGGGGGAAAACAAACTCGAATCACTTCGTGGCACCTGCCTATATGATTGCCTAGAAGTTTTGCACAAGCTCGTAAAATTTCGAGCGAAAAAATTTCACTTCGCATCCGACCATTTTGTTCGGCCTAGGGTTTCGGTCCTGATTGTGAAAAAATGAAACGTCCCGAAAATTTACGAGGGTGCTCTGTGCATCGTGGCGATCTTGTCGGCGGGTCTCGAAGTGTAATTCGAGTCGTTTCGGCCGGGTTCGGGGCACTTGTTATTTTCACAAAAAGTTATCGTTCGTTACAGAAAATGGGGGGGGCAAACGAACTCGAATCACTTCGTGTCACCTGCCGATATGACTGCCTAGAAGTTCTGCACAAGCTCGTAAAATTTCGAGCGAAAAAATTTCACTTCGCATCCGACCATTTTGTTCGGCCTAGGGTTTCGGTCCTGGTTGGGAAAAAATGACACGTCCCGAAAATTTACGAGGGTGCTCTGTGCATCGTGGCGATCATGTCGGCGGGTCTCGAAGTGTAATTCGAGTCGTTTCGGCCGGTTCGGGGCACTTGTTATTTTCACAAAAAGTTATCGTTCGTTAAAGAAAATGGGGGGGCAAACGAACTCGAAACACTTCGTGTCACCTGCCGATATGATTTCCCAGAAGTTCTGCACAAGCTCGTAAAATTTCGAGCGAAAAAATTTGACTTCGCATCCGACCATTTTGTTCGGCCTAGGGTTTCGGTCCTGGTTGTGAAAAAATGAAACGTCCCGAAAATTTACGAGGGTGCTCTGTGCATCGTGACGATCATGTCGGCGGGTCTCGAAGTGTAATTCGAGTCGTTTCGGCCGGGTTCGGGGCACTTGTTATTTTCACAAAAAGTTATCGTTCGTTAAAGAAAATGGGGGGGAAAACAAACTCGAATCACTTCGTGGCACCTGCCTATATGATTGCCTAGAAGTTTTGCACAAGCTCGTAAAATTTCGAGCGAAAAAATTTCACTTCGCATCCGACCATTTTGTTCGGCCTAGGGTTTCGGTCCTGATTGTGAAAAAATGAAACGTCCCGAAAATTTACGAGGGTGCTCTGTGCATCGTGGCGATCTTGTCGGCGGGTCTCGAAGTGTAATTCGAGTCGTTTCGGCCGGGTTCGGGGCACTTGTTATTTTAACAAAAAGTTATCGTTCGTTAAAGAAAATGGGGGGGCAAACGAACTCGAATCACTTCGTGTCACCTGCCGATACGATTGCCTAGAAGTTCTGCACAAGCTCGTAAAATTTCGAGCGAAAAAATTTCACTTCGCATCCGACCATTTTGTTCGGCCTAGGGTTTCGGTCCTGGTTGTGAAAAAATGAAACGTCCCGAAAATTTACGAGGGTGCTCTGTGCATCGTGGCGATCATGTCGGCGGGTCTCGAAGTGTAATTCGAGTCGTTTCGGCCGGGTTCGGGGCACTTGTTATTTTCACAAAAAGTTATCGTTCGTTACAGAAAATGGGGGGGCAAACGAACTCGAATCACTTCGTGTCACCTGCCGATATGACTGCCTAGAAGTTCTGCACAAGCTCGTAAAATTTCGAGCGAAAAAATTTCACTTCGCATCCGACCATTTTGTTCGGCCTAGGGTTTCGGTCCTGGTTGTGAAAAAATGAAACGTCCCGAAAATTTACGAGGGTGCTCTGTGCATCGTGGCGATCATGTCGGCGGGTCTCGAAGTGTAATTCGAGTCGTTTCGGCCGGGATCGGGGCACATGTTATTTTCACAAAAAGTTATCGTTCGTTAAAGAAAATGGGGGGGCAAACGAACTCGAATCACTTCGTGTCACCTGCCGATATGATTGCCTAGAAGTTCTGCACAAGCTCGTCAAATTTCGAGCGAATAAAATTCCCTTCGCATCCGACCATTTTGTTCGGCCTAGGGTTTCGGTTCTGGTTGTGAAAAAATGAAACGTCCCGAAAATTTACGAGGGTGCTCTGTGCATCGTGGCGATCATGTCGGCGGGTCTCGTAGTTGAATTCGAGTCGTTTCGGCCGGGATCGGGGCACTTGTTATTTTCACAAAAAGTTATCGTTCGTTAAAGAAAATGGGGGGGCAAACGAACTCGAATCACTTCGTGTCACCTGCCGATATGATTGCCTAGAAGTTCTGCACAAGCTCGTAAAATTTCGAGCGAAAAAATTTGACTTCGCATCCGACCATTTTGATCGGCCTAGGGTTTCGGTCCTGGTTGTGAAAAAATGAAACGTCCCGAAAATTTACGAGGGTGCTCTGTGCATCGTGGCGATCATGTCGGCGGGTCTCGAAGTGTAATTCGAGTCGTTTCGGCCGGGTTCGGGGCACTTGTTATTTTCACAAAAAGTTATCGTTCGTTACAAAAAATGGGGGGGCAAACGAACTCGAATCACTTCGTGTCACCTGCCGATATGATTGCCTAGAAGTTCTGCACAAGCTCGTCAAATTTTTGGCAAAAAAAATTCACTTCGCATCCGACCATTTTGTTCGGCCTAGGGTTTCGGTCCTGGTTGTGAAAAAATGAAACGTCCCGAAAATTTACGAGGGTGCTCTGTGCATCGTGGCGATCATGTCGGCGGGTCTCGAAGTGTAATTCGAGTCGTTTCGGCCGGGTTCGGGGCACTTGTAATTTTCAGAAAAAGTTATCGTTCGTTACAGAAAATGGGGGGGCAAACGAACTGGAATCACTTCGTGTCACCTGCCGATATGATTGCCTAGAAGTTCTGCACATGCTCGTAAAATTTCGAGCGAAAAAATTTGACTTCGCATCCGACCATTTTGTTCGGCCTAGGGTTTCGGTCCTGGTTGTGAAAAAATGAAACGTGCCGAAAATTTACGAGGGTGCTCTGTGCATCGTGGCGATCATGTCGGCGGGTCTCGAAGTGTAATTCGAGTCGTTTCGGCCGGGATTGGGGCACTTGTTATTTTCACAAAAAGTTATCGTTCGTTAAAGAAAATGGGGCGGCAAACGAACTCGAATCACTTCGTGTCACCTGCCGATATGATTGCCTAGAAGTTCTGCACAAGCTCGTAAAATTTCGAGCGAAAAAATTTCACTTCGCATCCGACCATTTTGTTCGGCCTAGGGTTTCGGTCCTGGTTGTGAAAAAATGAAACGTCCCGAAAATTTACGAGGGTGCTCTGTGCATCGTGGCGATCATGTCGGCGGGTCTCGAAGTGTAATTCGAGTCGTTTCGGCCGGGTTCGGGGCACTTGTTATTTTCACAAAAAGTTATCGTTCGTTACAGAAAATGGGGGGGCAAACGAACTCGAATCACTTCGTGTCACCTGCCGATATGATTGTCTAGAAGTTCTGCACAAGCTCGTAAAATTTAGGGCGAAAAAATTTCACTTCGCATCCGACCATTTTGTTCGGCCTAGGGTTTCGGTCCTGGTTGTGAAAAAATGAAACGTCCCGAAAATTTACGAGGGTGCTCTGTGCATCGTGGCGATCATGTCGGCGGGTCTCGAAGTGTAATTCGAGTCGTTTCGGCCGGGATCGGGGCACTTGTTATTTTCACAAAAAGTTACCGTTCGTTAAAGAAAATGGGGCGGCAAACGAACTCGAATCACTTCGTGTCACCTGCCGATATGATTGCCTAGAAGTTCTGCACAAGCTCGTAAAATTTCGGGCGAAAAAATTTCACTTCGCATCCGACCATTTTGTTCGGCCTAGGGTTTCGGTCCTGGTTGTGAAAAAATGAAACGTCCCGAAAATTTACGAGGGTGCTCTGTGCATCGTGGCGATCATGTCGGCGGGTCTCGAAGTGTAATTCGAGTCGTTTCGGCCGGGATCGGGGCACTTGTTATTTTCACAAAAAGTTATCGTTCGTTAAAGAAAATGGGGCGGCAAACGAACTCGAATCACTTCGTGTCACCTGCCGATATGATTGCCTAGAAGTTCTGCACAAGCTCGTCAAATTTTTAGCGAAAAAAATTCACTTCGCATCCGACCATTTTGTTCGGCCTAGAGTTTCGGTCCTGGTTGTGAAAAAATGAAACGTCCCGAAAATTTACGAGGGTGCTCTGTGCATCGTGGCGATCATGTCGGCGGGTCTCAAACTGTAATTCGAGTCGTTTCGCCCGGGATCGGGGCACTTGTTATTTTCACAAAAAGTTATAGTTCGTTAAAGAAAATGGGGCGGCAAACGAACTCGAATCACTTCGTGTCACCTGCCGATATGATTGCCTAGAAGTTCTGCACAAGCTCGTCAAATTTTTAGCGAAAAAAATTCACTTCGCATCCGACCATTTTGTTCGGCATAGGGTTTCGGTCCTGGTTGTGAAAAAATGAAACGTCCCGAAAAGTTACGAGGGTGCTCTGTGCATCGTGGCGATCATGTCGGCGGGTCTCGAAGTGTAATTCGAGTCGTTTCGGCCGGGATCGGGGCACTTGTTATTTTCACAAAAAGTTATCGTTCGTTAAAGAAAATGGGGGGGCAAACGAACTCGAATCACTTCGTGTCACCTGCCGATATGATTTCCGAGAAGTTCTGCACAAGCTCGTAAAATTTCGAGCGAAAAAATTTCACTTCGCATCCGACCATTTTGTTCGGCCTAGGGTTTCGGTCCTGGTTGGGAAAAAATGACACGTCCCGAAAATTTACGAGGGTGCTCTGTGCATCGTGGCGATCATGTCGGCGGGTTTCGAAGTGTAATTCGAGTCGTTTCGGCCGGTTCGGGGCACTTGTTATTTTCACAAAAAGTTATCGTTCGTTAAAGAAAATGGGGGGGCAAACGAATTCGAATCACTTCGTGTCACCTGCCGATATGATTTCCCAGAAGTTCTGCACAAGCTCGTAAAATTTCGAGCGAAAAAATTTGACTTCGCATCCGACCATTTTGTTCGGCCTAGGGTTTCGGTCCTGGTTGTGAAAAAATCAAAACGTCCCGAAAATTTTCGAGGGTGCTCTGTGCATCGTGGCGATCATGTCGGCGGGTCTCGAAGTGCAATTCGAGTCGTTTCGGCCGGGATCGGGGCACTTGTTATTTTCACAAAAAGTTATCGTTCGTTAAAGAAAATGGGGGGGCAAACGAACTCGAAACACTTCGTGTCACCTGCCGATATGATTTCCTAGAAGTTCTGCACAAGCTCGTAAAATTTCGAGCGAAAAAATTTCACCTCGCATCCGACCATTTTGTTCGGCCTAGGGTTTCGGTCCTGGTTGTGAAAAAATGAAACGTCCCGAAAATTTACGAGGGTGCTCTGTGCATCGTGGCGATCATGTCGGCGGGTCTCGAAGTGTAATTCGAGTCGTTTCGGCCGGTTCGGGGCACTTGTTATTTTCACAAAAAGTTATCGTTCGTTAAAGAAAATGGGGGGGCAAACGAACTCGAATCACTTCGTGTCACCTGCCGATATGATTTCCCAGAAGTTCTGCACAAGCTCGTAAAATTTCGAGCGAAAAAATTTGACTTCGCATCCGACCATTTTGTTCGGCCTAGGGTTTCGGTCCTGGTTGTGAAAAAATCAAAACGTCCCGAAAATTTTCGAGGGTGCTCTGTGCATCGTGGCGATCATGTCGGCGGGTCTCGAAGTGTAATTCGAGTCGTTTCGGCCGGGTTCGGGGCACTTGTTATTTTCACAAAAAGTTATCGTTCGTTACAAAAAATGGGGGGGCAAACGAACTCGAATCACTTCGTGTCACCTGCCGATATGATTGCCTAGAAGTTCTGCACAAGCTCGTCAAATTTTTAGCAAAAAAAATTCACTTCGCATCCGACCATTTTGTTCGGCCTAGGGTTTCGGTCCTGGTTGTTAAAAAATGAAACGTCCCGAAAATTTACGAGGGTGCTCTGTGCATCGTGGCGATCATGTCGGCGGGTCTCGAAGTGTAATTCGAGTCGTTTCGGCCGGGTTCGGGGCACTTGTTATTTTCACAAAAAGTTATCGTTCGTTAAAGAAAATGGGGGGGAAAACAAACTCGAATCACTTCGTGGCACCTGCCTATATGATTGCCTAGAAGTTCTGCACAAGCTCGTAAAATTTCGAGCGAAAAAATTTCACTTCGCATCCGACCATTTTGTTCGGCCTAGGGTTTCGGTCCTGATTGTGAAAAAATGAAACGTCCCGAAAATTTACGAGGGTGCTCTGTGCATCGTGGCGATCATGTCGGCGGGTCTCGAAGTGTAATTCAAGTCGTTTCGGCCGGGATCGGGGCACTTGTTATTTTCACAAAAAGTTATCGTTCGTTAAAGAAAATGGGGGGGCAAACGAACTCGAATCACTTCGTGTCACCTGCCGATATGATTTCCTAGAAGTTCTGCACATGCTCGTAAAATTTCGAGCGAAAAAATTTCACTTCGCATCCGACCATTTTGTTCGGCCTAGGGTTTCGGTCCTGGTTGTGAAAAAATCAAAACGTCCCGAAAATTTACGAGGGTGCTCTGTGCATCGTGGCGATCTTGTCGGCGGGTCTCGAAGTGTAATTCGAGTCGTTTCGGCCGGGTTCGGGGCACTTGTTATTTTCACAAAAAGTTATCGTTCGTTACAGAAAATGGGGGGGGCAAACGAACTCGAATCACTTCGTGTCACCTGCCGATATGACTGCCTAGAAGTTCTGCACAAGCTCGTAAAATTTCGAGCGAAAAAATTTCACTTCGCATCCGACCATTTTGTTCGGCCTAGGGTTTCGGTCCTGGTTGTGAAAAAATGAAACGTCCCGAAAATTTACGAGGGTGCTCTGTGCATCGTGGCGATCATGTCGGCGGGTCTCGAAGTGTAATTCGAGTCGTTTCGGCCGGGATCGGGGCACATGTTATTTTCACAAAAAGTTATCGTTCGTTAAAGAAAATGGGGGGGAAAACAAACTCGAATCACTTCGTGGCACCTGCCTATATGATTGCCTAGAAGTTCTGCACAAGCTCGTAAAATTTCGAGCGAAAAAATTTGACTTCGCATCCGACCATTTTGTTCGGCCTAGGGTTTCGGTCCTGGTTGTGAAAAAATCAAAACGTCCCGAAAATTTTCGAGGGTACTCTGTGCATCGTGGCGATCATGTCGGCGGGTCTCGAAGTGTAATTCGAGTCGTTTCGGCCGGGTTCGGGGCACTTGTTATTTTCACAAAAAGTTATCGTTCGTTAAAGAAAATGGGGGGGAAAACAAACTCGAATCACTTCGTGGCACCTGCCTATATGATTGCCTAGAAGTTCTGCACAAGCTCGTAAAATTTCGAGCGAAAAAATTTCACTTCGCATCCGACCATTTTGTTCGGCCTAGGGTTTCGGTCCTGATTGTGAAAAAATGAAACGTCCCGAAAATTTACGAGGGTGCTCTGTGCATCGTGGCGATCATGTCGGCGGGTCTCGAAGTGTAATTCGAGTCGTTTCGGCCGGGTTCGGGGCACTTGTTATTTTCACAAAAAGTTATCGTTCGTTAAAGAAAATGGGGGGGAAAACAAACTCGAATCACTTCGTGGCACCTGCCTATATGATTGCCTAGAAGTTCTGCACAAGCTCGTAAAATTTCGAGCGAAAAAATTTCACTTCGCATCCGACCATTTTGTTCGGCCTAGGGTTTCGGTCCTGGTTGTGAAAAATGAAACGTCCCGAAAATTTACGAGGGTGCTCTGTGCATCGTGGCGATCAAGTCGGCGGGTCTCGAAGTGTAATTCGAGTCGTTTCGGCCGGGTTCGGGGCACTTGTTATTTTCACAAAAAGTTATCGTTCGTTACAGAAAATGGGGGGGCAAACGAACTCGAATCACTTCGTGTCACCTGCCGATATGATTGTCTAGAAGTTCTGCACAAGCTCGTAAAATTTAGGGCGAAAAAATTTCACTTCGCATCCGACCATTTTGTTCGGCCTAGGGTTTCGGTCCTGGTTGTGAAAAAATGAAACGTCCCGAAAATTTACGAGGGTGCTCTGTGCATCGTGGCGATCATGTCGGCGGGTCTCGAAGTGTAATTCGAGTCGTTTCGGCCGGGATCGGGGCACTTGTTATTTTCACAAAAAGTTACCGTTCGTTAAAGAAAATGGGGGGGCAAACGAACTCGAATCACTTCGTGTCACCTGCCGATATGATTTCCCAGAAGTTCTGCACAAGCTCGTAAAATTTCGAGCGAAAAAATTTGACTTCGCATCCGACCATTTTGTTCGGCCTAGGGTTTCGGTCTTGGTTGTGAAAAAATCAAAACGTCCCGAAAATTTTCGAGGGTGCTCTGTGCATCGTGGCGATCATGTCGGCGGGTCTCGAAGTGTAATTCGAGTCGTTTCGGCCGGGTTCGGGGCACTTGTTATTTTCACAAAAAGTTATCGTTCGTTACAAAAAATGGGGGGGCAAACGAACTCGAATCACTTCGTGTCACCTGCCGATATGATTGCCTAGAAGTTCTGCACAAGCTCGTCAAATTTTTAGCAAAAAAAATTCACTTCGCATCCGACCATTTTGTTCGGCCTAGGGTTTCGGTCCTGGTTGTTAAAAAATGAAACGTCCCGAAAATTTACGAGGGTGCTCTGTGCATCGTGGCGATCATGTCGGCGGGTCTCGAAGTGTAATTCGAGTCGTTTCGGCCGGTTCGGGGCACTTGTTATTTTCACAAAAAGTTATCGTTCGTTAAAGAAAATGGGGGGGAAAACAAACTCGAATCACTTCGTGGCACCTGCCTATATGATTGCCTAGAAGTTCTGCACAAGCTCGTAAAATTTCGAGCGAAAAAATTTCACTTCGCATCCGACCATTTTGTTCGGCCTAGGGTTTCGGTCCTGATTGTGAAAAAATGAAACGTCCCGAAAATTTACGAGGGTGCTCTGTGCATCGTGGCGATCATGTCGGCGGGTCTCGAAGTGTAATTCCAGTCGTTTCGGCCGGGATCGGGGCACTTGTTATTTTCACAAAAAGTTATCGTTCGTTAAAGAAAATGGGGGGGCAAACGAACTCGAATCACTTCGTGTCACCTGCCGATATGATTTCCTAGAAGTTCTGCACATGCTCGTAAACTTTCGAGCGAAAAAATTTCACTTCGCATCCGACCATTTTGTTCGGCCTAGGGTTTCGGTCCTGGTTGTGAAAAAATCAAAACGTCCCGAAAATTTACGAGGGTGCTCTGTGCATCGTGGCGATCATGTCGGCGGGTCTCGAAGTGTAATTCGAGTCGTTTCGGCCGGGTTCGGGGCACTTGTTATTTTCACAAAAAGTTATCGTTCGTTACAGAAAATGGGGGGGGCAAACGAACTCGAATCACTTCGTGTCACCTGCCGATATGACTGCCTAGAAGTTCTGCACAAGCTCGTAAAATTTCGAGCGAAAAAATTTCACTTCGCATCCGACCATTTTGTTCGGCCTAGGGTTTCGGTCCTGGTTGTGAAAAAATGAAACGTCCCGAAAATTTACGAGGGTGCTCTGTGCATCGTGGCGATCATGTCGGCGGGTCTCGAAGTGTAATTCGAGTCGTTTCGGCCGGGATCGGGGCACATGTTATTTTCACAAAAAGTTATCGTTCGTTAAAGAAAATGGGGGGGCAAACGAACTCGAATCACTTCGTGTCACCTGCCGATATGATTGCCTAGAAGTTCTGCACAAGCTCGTCAAATTTCGAGCGAAAAAAATTCACTTCGCATCCGACCATTTTGTTCGGCCTAGGGTTTCGGTTCTGGTTGTGAAAAAATGAAACGTTCCGAAAATTTACGAGGGTGCTCTGTGCATCGTGGCGATCATGTCGGCGGGTCTCGTAGTTGAATTCGAGTCGTTTCGGCCGGGATCGGGGCACTTGTTATTTTCACAAAAAGTTATCGTTCGTTAAAGAAAATGGGGGGGCAAACGAACTCGAATCACTTCGTGTCACCTGCCGATATGATTGCCTAGAAGTTCTGCACAAGCTCGTAAAATTTCGAGCGAAAAAATTTGACTTCGCATCCGACCATTTTGTTCGGCCTAGGGTTTCGGTCCTGGTTGTGAAAAAATCAAAACGTCCCGAAAATTTACGAGGGTGCTCTGTGCATCGTGGCGATCATGTCGGCGGGTCTCGAAGTTTAATTCGAGTCGTTTCGGCCGGGATCGGGGCACTTGTTATTTTCACAAAAAGTTATCGTTCGTTAAAGAAAATGGGGGGGCAAACGAACTCGAATCACTTCGTGTCACCTGCCGATATGATTGCCTAGAAGTTCTGCACAAGCTCGTCAAATTTCGAGCGAAAAAAATTCACTTCGCATCCGACCATTTTGTTCGGCCTAGGGTTTCGGTTCTGGTTGTGAAAAAATGAAACGTCCCGAAAATTTACGAGGGTGCTCTGTGCATCGTGGCGATCATGTCGGCGGGTCTCGTAGTTGAATTCGAGTCGTTTCGGCCGGGATCGGGGCACTTGTTATTTTCACAAAAAGTTATCGTTCGTTAAAGAAAATGGGGGGGCAAACGAACTCGAATCACTTCGTGTCACCTGCCGATATGATTGCCTAGAAGTTCTGCACAAGCTCGTAAAATTTCGAGCGAAAAAATTTGACTTCGCATCCGACCATTTTGATCGGCCTAGGGTTTCGGTCCTGGTTGTGAAAAAATGAAACGTCCCGAAAATTTACGAGGGTGCTCTGTGCATCGTGGCGATCATGTCGGCGGGTCTCGAAGTGTAATTCGAGTCGTTTCGGCCGGGTTCGGGGCACTTGTTATTTTCACAAAAAGTTATCGTTCGTTACAAAAAATGGGGGGGCAAACGAACTCGAATCACTTCGTGTCACCTGCCGATATGATTGCCTAGAAGTTCTGCACAAGCTCGTCAAATTTTTAGCAAAAAAAATTCACTTCGCATCCGACCATTTTGTTCGGCCTAGGGTTTCGGTCCTGGTTGTGAAAAAATGAAACGTCCCGAAAATTTACGAGGGTGCTCTGTGCATCGTGGCGATCATGTCGGCGGGTCTCGAAGTGTAATTCGAGTCGTTTCGGCCGGGTTCGGGGCACTTGTTATTTTCAGAAAAAGTTATCGTTCGTTACAGAAAATGGGGGGGCAAACGAACTGGAATCACTTCGTGTCACCTGCCGATATGATTGCCTAGAAGTTCTGCACATGCTCGTAAAATTTCGAGCGAAAAAATTTGACTTCGCATCCGACCATTTTGTTCGGCCTAGGGTTTCGGTCCTGGTTGTGAAAAAATGAAACGTGCCGAAAATTTACGAGGGTGCTCTGTGCATCGTGGCGATCATGTCGGCGGGTCTCGAAGTGTAATTCGAGTCGTTTCGGCCGGGATTGGGGCACTTGTTATTTTCACAAAAAGTTATCGTTCGTTAAAGAAAATGGGGCGGCAAACGAACTCGAATCACTTCGTGTCACCTGCCGATATGATTGCCTAGAAGTTCTGCACAAGCTCGTAAAATTTCGAGCGAAAAAATTTGACTTCGCATCCGACCATTTTGATCGGCCTAGGGTTTCGGTCCTGGTTGTGAAAAAATGAAACGTCCCGAAAATTTACGAGGGTGCTCTGTGCATCGTGGCGATCATGTCGGCGGGTCTCGAAGTGTAATTCGAGTCGTTTCGGCCGGGTTCGGGGCACTTGTTATTTTCACAAAAAGTTATCGTTCGTTACAAAAAATGGGGGGGCAAACGAACTCGAATCACTTCGTGTCACCTGCCGATATGATTGCCTAGAAGTTCTGCACAAGCTCGTCAAATTTTTAGCAAAAAAAATTCACTTCGCATCCGACCATTTTGTTCGGCCTAGGGTTTCGGTCCTGGTTGTGAAAAAATGAAACGTCCCGAAAATTTACGAGGGTGCTCTGTGCATCGTGGCGATCATGTCGGCGGGTCTCGAAGTGTAATTCGAGTCGTTTCGGCCGGGTTCGGGGCACTTGTTATTTTCAGAAAAAGTTATCGTTCGTTACAGAAAATGGGGGGGCAAACGAACTGGAATCACTTCGTGTCACCTGCCGATATGATTGCCTAGAAGTTCTGCACATGCTCGTAAAATTTCGAGCGAAAAAATTTGACTTCGCATCCGACCATTTTGTTCGGCCTAGGGTTTCGGTCCTGGTTGTGAAAAAATGAAACGTCCCGAAAATTTACGAGGGTGCTCTGTGCATCGTGGCGATCATGTCGGCGGGTCTCGAAGTGTAATTCGAGTCGTTTCGGCCGGGATTGGGGCACTTGTTATTTTCACAAAAAGTTATCGTTCGTTAAAGAAAATGGGGCGGCAAACGAACTCGAATCACTTCGTGTCACCTGCCGATATGATTGCCTAGAAGTTCTGCACAAGCTCGTAAAATTTCGAGCGAAAAAATTTCACTTCGCATCCGACCATTTTGTTCGGCCTAGGGTTTCGGTCCTGGTTGTGAAAAAATGAAACGTCCCGAAAATTTACGAGGGTGCTCTGTGCATCGTGGCGATCATGTCGGCGGGTCTCGAAGTGTAATTCGAGTCGTTTCGGCCGGGTTCGGGGCACTTGTTATTTTCACAAAAAGTTATCGTTCGTTACAGAAAATGGGGGGGCAAACGAACTCGAATCACTTCGTGTCACCTGCCGATATGATTGCCTAGAAGTTCTGCACAAGCTCGTAAAATTTCGGGCGAAAAAATTTCACTTCGCATCCGACCATTTTGTTCGGCCTAGGGTTTCGGTCCTGGTTGTGAAAAAATGAAACGTCCCGAAAATTTACGAGGGTGCTCTGTGCATCGTGGCGATCATGTCGGCGGGTCTCGAAGTGTAATTCGAGTCGTTTCGGCCGGGATCGGGGCACTTGTTATTTTCACAAAAAGTTATCGTTCGTTAAAGAAAATGGGGCGGCAAACGAACTCGAATCACTTCGTGTCACCTGCCGATATGATTGCCTAGAAGTTCTGCACAAGCTCGTAAAATTTCATGCGAAAAAATTTCACTTCGCATCCGACCATTTTGTTCGGCCTAGGGTTTCGGTCCTGGTTGTGAAAAAATGAAACGTCCCGAAAATTTACGAGGGTGCTCTGTGCATCGTGGCGATCATGTCGGCGGGTCTCGAAGTGTAATTCGAGTCGTTTCGGCCGGGATCGGGGCACTTGTTATTTTCACAAAAAGTTATCGTTCGTTAAAGAAAATGGGGCGGCAAACGAACTCGAATCACTTCGTGTCACCTGCCGATATGATTGCCTAGAAGTTCTGCACAAGCTCGTCAAATTTTTAGCGAAAAAAATTCACTTCGCATCCGACCATTTTGTTCGGCCTAGGGTTTCTGTCCTGGTTGTGAAAAAATGAAACGTCCCGAAAATTTACGAGGGTGCTCTGTGCATCGTGGCGATCATGTCGGCGGGTCTCAAAGTGTAATTCGAGTCGTTTCGCCCGGGATCGGGGCACTTGTTATTTTCACAAAAAGTTATAGTTCGTTAAAGAAAATGGGGCGGCAAACGAACTCGAATCACTTCGTGTCACCTGCCGATATGATTGCCTAGAAGTTCTGCACAAGCTCGTCAAATTTTTAGCGAAAAAAATTCACTTCGCATCCGACCATTTTGTTCGGCCTAGGGTTTCGGTCCTGGTTGTGAAAAAATGAAACGTCCCGAAAATTTACGAGGGTGCTCTGTGCATCGTGGCGATCATGTCGGCGGGTCTCAAAGTGTAATTCGAGTCGTTTCGGCCGGGTTCGGGGCACTTGTTATTTTCATAAAAAGTTATCGTTCGTTACAGAAAATGGGGGGGCAAACGAACTTGAATCACTTCGTGTCACCTGCCGATATGATTGCCTAGAAGTTCTGCACATGCTCGTACAATTTCGAGCGGAAAAATTTGACTTCGCATCCGACCATTTTGTTCGGCCTAGGGTTTCGGTCCGGGTTGTGAAAAAATGAAACGTGCCGAAAATTTACGAGGGTGCTCTGTGCATCGTGGCGATCATGTCGGCGGGTCTCGAAGTGTAATTCGAGTCGTTTCGGCCGGGATCGGGGCACTTGTTATTTTCACAAAAAGTTATCGTTCGTTAAAGAAAATGGGGCGGCAAACGAACTCGAATCACTTCGTGTCACCTGCCGATATGATTGCCTAGAAGTTCTGCACAAGCTCGTAAAATTTCGGGCGAAAAAATTTCACTTCGCATCCGACCATTTTGTTCGGCCTAGGGTTTCGGTCCTGGTTGTGAAAAAATGAAACGTCCCGAAAATTTACGAGGGTGCTCTGTGCATCGTGGCGATCATGTCGGCGGGTCTCGAAGTGTAATTCGAGTCGTTTCGGCCGGGATCGGGGCACTTGTTATTTTCACAAAAAGTTATCGTTCGTTAAAGAAAATGGGGCGGCAAACGAACTCGAATCACTTCGTGTCACCTGCCGATATGATTGCCTAGAAGTTCTGCACAAGCTCGTCAAATTTTTAGCGAAAAAAATTCACTTCGCATCCGACCATTTTGTTCGGCCTAGGGTTTCGGTCCTGGTTGTGAAAAAATGAAACGTCCCGAAAATTTACGAGGGTGCTCTGTGCATCGTGGCGATCATGTCGGCGGGTCTCAAAGTGTAATTCGAGTCGTTTCGGCCGGGTTCGGGGCACTTGTTATTTTCATAAAAAGTTATCGTTCGTTACAGAAAATGGGGGGGCAAACGAACTTGAATCACTTCGTGTCACCTGCCGATATGATTGCCTAGAAGTTCTGCACATGCTCGTAAAATTTCGAGCGGAAAAATTTGACTTCGCATCCGACCATTTTGTTCGGCCTAGGGTTTCGGTCCTGGTTGTGAAAAAATGAAACGTGCCGAAAATTTACGAGGGTGCTCTGTGCATCGTGGCGATCATGTCGGCGGGTCTCGAAGTGTAATTCGAGTCGTTTCGGCCGGGATCGGGGCACTTGTTATTTTCACAAAAAGTTATCGTTCGTTAAAGAAAATGGGGCGGCAAACGAACTCGAATCACTTCGTGTCACCTGCCGATATGATTGCCTAGAAGTTCTGCACAAGCTCGTAAAATTTCGGGCGAAAAAATTTCACTTCGCATCCGACCATTTTGTTCGGCCTAGGGTTTCGGTCCTGGTTGTGAAAAAATGAAACGTCCCGAAAATTTACGAGGGTGCTCTGTGCATCGTGGCGATCATGTCGGCGGGTCTCGAAGTGTAATTCGAGTCGTTTCGGCCGGGATCGGGGCACTTGTTATTTTCACAAAAAGTTATCGTTCGTTAAAGAAAATGGGGCGGCAAACGAAATCGAATCACTTCGTGTCACCTGCCGATATGATTGCCTAGAAGTTCTGCACAAGCTCGTCAAATTTTTAGCGAAAAAAATTCACTTCGCATCCGACCATTTTGTTCGGCCTAGGGTTTCGGTCCTGGTTGTGAAAAAATGAAACGTCCCGAAAATTTACGAGGGTGCTCTGTGCATCGTGGCGATCATGTCGGCGGGTCTCAAAGTGTAATTCGAGTCGTTTCGCCCGGGATCGGGGCACTTGTTATTTTCACAAAAAGTTATCGTTCGTTAAAGAAAATGGGGCGGCAAACGAACTCGAATCACTTCGTGTCACCTGCCGATATGATTGCCTAGAAGTTCTGCACAAGCTCGTCAAATTTTTAGCGAAAAAAATTCACTTCGCATCCGACCATTTTGTTCGGCCTAGGGTTTCGGTCCGGGTTGTGAAAAAATGAAACGTCCCGAAAATTTACGAGGGTGCTCTGTGCATCGTGGCGATCATGTCGGCGGGTCTCAAAGTGTAATTCGAGTCGTTTCGGCCGGGTTCGGGGCACTTGTTATTTTCATAAAAAGTTATCGTTCGTTACAGAAAATGGGGGGGCAAACGAACTTGAATCACTTCGTGTCACCTGCCGATATGATTGCCTAGAAGTTCTGCACATGCTCGTAAAATTTCGAGCGGAAAAATTTGACTTCGCATCCGACCATTTTGTTCGGCCTAGGGTTTCGGTCCTGGTTGTGAAAAAATGAAACGTGCCGAAAATTTACGAGGGTGCTCTGTGCATCGTGGCGATCATGTCGGCGGGTCTCGAAGTGTAATTCGAGTCGTTTCGGCCGGGATCGGGGCACTTGTTATTTTCACAAAAAGTTATCGTTCGTTACAGAAAATGGGGGGGCAAACGAACTCGAATCACTTCGTGTCACCTGCCGATATGATTGCCTAGAAGTTCTGCACAAGCTCGTAAAATTTCGGGCGAAAAAATTTCACTTCGCATCCGACCATTTTGTTCGGCCTAGGGTTTCGGTCCTGGTTGTGAAAAAATGAAACGTCCCGAAAATTTACGAGGGTGCTCTGTGCATCGTGGCGATCATGTCGGCGGGTCTCGAAGTGTAATTCGAGTCGTTTCGGCCGGGATCGGGGCACTAGTTATTTTCACAAAAAGTTATCGTTCGTTAAAGAAAATGGGGCGGCAAACGAACTCGAATCACTTCGTGTCACCTGCCGATATGATTGCCTAGAAGTTCTGCACAAGCTCGTCAAATTTTTAGCGAAAAAAATTCACTTCGCATCCGACCATTTTGTTCGGCCTAGGGTTTCGGTCCTGGTTGTGAAAAAATGAAACGTCCCGAAAATTTACGAGGGTGCTCTGTGCATCGTGGCGATCATGTCGGCGGGTCTCGAAGTGTAATTCGAGTCGTTTCGGCCGGGATCGGGGCACTTGTTATTTTCACAAAAAGTTATCGTTCGTTAAAGAAAATGGGGCGGCAAACGAACTCGAATCACTTCGTGTCACCTGCCGATATGATTGCCTAGAAGTTCTGCACAAGCTCGTCAAATTTTTAGCGAAAAAAATTCACTTCGCATCCGACCATTTTGTTCGGCCTAGGGTTTCGGTCCTGGTTGTGAAAAAATGAAACGTCCCGAAAATTTACGAGGGTGCTCTGTGCATCGTGGCGATCATGTCGGCGGGTCTCAAAGTGTAATTCGAGTCGTTTCGGCCGGGTTCGGGGCACTTGTTATTTTCATAAAAAGTTATCGTTCGTTACAGAAAATGGGGGGGCAAACGAACTTGAATCACTTCGTGTCACCTGCCGATATGATTGCCTAGAAGTTCTGCACATGCTCGTAAAATTTCGAGCGGAAAAATTTGACTTCGCATCCGACCATTTTGTTCGGCCTAGGGTTTCGGTCCTGGTTGTGAAAAAATGAAACGTGCCGAAAATTTACGAGGGTGCTCTGTGCATCGTGGCGATCATGTCGGCGGGTCTCGAAGTGTAATTCGAGTCGTTTCGGCCGGGATCGGGGCACTTGTTATTTTCACAAAAAGTTATCGTTCGTTAAAGAAAATGGGGCGGCAAACGAACTCGAATCACTTCGTGTCACCTGCCGATATGATTGCCTAGAAGTTCTGCACAAGCTCGTAAAATTTCGGGCGAAAAAATTTCACTTCGCATCCGACCATTTTGTTCGGCCTAGGGTTTCGGTCCTGGTTGTGAAAAAATGAAACGTCCCGAAAATTTACGAGGGTGCTCTGTGCATCGTGGCGATCATGTCGGCGGGTCTCGAAGTGTAATTCGAGTCGTTTCGGCCGGGATCGGGGCACTTGTTATTTTCACAAAAAGTTATCGTTCGTTAAAGAAAATGGGGCGGCAAACGAACTCGAATCACTTCGTGTCACCTGCCGATATGATTGCCTAGAAGTTCTGCACAAGCTCGTCAAATTTTTAGCGAAAAAAATTCACTTCGCATCCGACCATTTTGTTCGGCCTAGGGTTTCGGTCCTGGTTGTGAAAAAATGAAACGTCCCGAAAATTTACGAGGGTGCTCTGTGCATCGTGGCGATCATGTCGGCGGGTCTCAAAGTGTAATTCGAGTCGTTTCGCCCGGGATCGGGGCACTTGTTATTTTCACAAAAAGTTATCGTTCGTTAAAGAAAATGGGGCGGCAAACGAACTCGAATCACTTCGTGTCACCTGCCGATATGATTGCCTAGAAGTTCTGCACAAGCTCGTCAAATTTTTAGCGAAAAAAATTCACTTCGCATCCGACCATTTTGTTCGGCCTAGGGTTTCGGTCCTGGTTGTGAAAAAATGAAACGTCCCGAAAATTTACGAGGGTGCTCTGTGCATCGTGGCGATCATGTCGGCGGGTCTCAAAGTGTAATTCGAGTCGTTTCGGCCGGGTTCGGGGCACTTGTTATTTTCATAAAAAGTTATCGTTCGTTACAGAAAATGGGGGGGCAAACGAACTTGAATCACTTCGTGTCACCTGCCGATATGATTGCCTAGAAGTTCTGCACATGCTCGTAAAATTTCGAGCGGAAAAATTTGACTTCGCATCCGACCATTTTGTTCGGCCTAGGGTTTCGGTCCTGGTTGTGAAAAAATGAAACGTGCCGAAAATTTACGAGGGTGCTCTGTGCATCGTGGCGATCATGTCGGCGGGTCTCGAAGTGTAATTCGAGTCGTTTCGGCCGGGATCGGGGCACTTGTTATTTTCACAAAAAGTTATCGTTCGTTACAGAAAATGGGGGGGCAAACGAACTCGAATCACTTCGTGTCACCTGCCGATATGATTGCCTAGAAGTTCTGCACAAGCTCGTAAAATTTCGGGCGAAAAAATTTCACTTCGCATCCGACCATTTTGTTCGGCCTAAGGTTTCGGTCCTGGTTGTGAAAAAATGAAACGTCCCGAAAATTTACGAGGGTGCTCTGTGCATCGTGGCGATCATGTCGGCGGGTCTCGAAGTGTAATTCGAGTCGTTTCGGCCGGGATCGGGGCACTAGTTATTTTCACAAAAAGTTATCGTTCGTTAAAGAAAATGGGGCGGCAAACGAACTCGAATCACTTCGTGTCACCTGCCGATATGATTGCCTAGAAGTTCTGCACAAGCTCGTCAAATTTTTAGCGAAAAAAATTCACTTCGCATCCGACCATTTTGTTCGGCCTAGGGTTTCGGTCCTGGTTGTGAAAAAATGAAACGTCCCAAAAATTTACGAGGGTGCTCTGTGCATCGTGGCGATCATGTCGGCGGGTCTCGAAGTGTAATTCGAGTCGTTTCGGCCGGGATCGGGGCACTTGTTATTTTCACAAAAAGTTATCGTTCGTTACAGAAAATGGGGGGGCAAACGAACTCGTATCACTTCGTGTCACCTGCCGATATGAGTGCCTAGAAGTTCTGCACAAGCTCGTAAAATTTCGAGCGAAAAAATTTGACTTCGCATCCGACCATTTTGTTCGGCCTAGGGTTTCGGTCCTGGTTGTGAAAAAATGAAACGTCCCGAAACTTTACGAGGGTGCTCTGTGCATCGTGGCGATCATGTCGGCGGGTCTCAAAGTGTAATTCGAGTCGTTTCGGCCGGGATCGGGGCACTTGTTATTTTCACAAAAAGTTATCGTTCGTTAAAGAAAATGGGGCGGCAAACGAACTCGAATCACTTCGTGTCACCTGCCGATATGATTGCCTAGAAGTTCTGCACAAGCTCGTCAAATTTTTAGCGAAAAAAATTCACTTCGCATCCGACCATTTTGTTCGGCCTAGGGTTTCGGTCCTGGTTGTGAAAAAATGAAACGTCCCGAAAATTTACGAGGGTGCTCTGTGCATCGTGGCGATCATGTCGGCGGGTCTCAAAGTGTAATTCGAGTCGTTTCGCCCGGGATCGGGGCACTTGTTATTTTCACAAAAAGTTATCGTTCGTTAAAGAAAATGGGGCGGCAAACGAACTCGAATCACTTCGTGTCACCTGCCGATATGATTGCCTAGAAGTTCTGCACAAGCTCGTCAAATTTTTAGCGAAAAAAATTCACTTCGCATCCGACCATTTTGTTCGGCCTAGGGTTTCGTTCCTGGTTGTGAAAAAAATGAAACGTCCCGAAAATTTACGAGGGTGCTCTGTGCATCGTGGCGATCATGTCGGCGGGTCTCAAAGTGTAATTCGAGTCGTTTCGGCCGGGTTCGGGGCACTTGTTATTTTCATAAAAAGTTATCGTTCGTTACAGAAAATGGGGGGGCAAACGAACTTGAATCACTTCGTGTCACCTGCCGATATGATTGCCTAGAAGTTCTGCACATGCTCGTAAAATTTCGAGCGGAAAAATTTGACTTCGCATCCGACCATTTTGTTCGGCCTAGGGTTTCGGTCCTGGTTGTGAAAAAATGAAACGTGCCGAAAATTTACGAGGGTGCTCTGTGCATCGTGGCGATCATGTCGGCGGGTCTCGAAGTGTAATTCGAGTCGTTTCGGCCGGGATCGGGGCACTAGTTATTTTCACAAAAAGTTATCGTTCGTTAAAGAAAATGGGGCGGCAAACGAACTCGAATCACTTCGTGTCACCTGCCGATATGATTGCCTAGAAGTTCTGCACAAGCTCGTCAAATTTTTAGCGAAAAAAATTCACTTCGCATCCGACCATTTTGTTCGGCCTAGGGTTTCGGTCCTGGTTGTGAAAAAATGAAACGTCCCGAAAATTTACGAGGGTGCTCTGTGCATCGTGGCGATCATGTCGGCGGGTCTCGAAGTGTAATTCGAGTCGTTTCGGCCGGGATCGGGGCACTTGTTATTTTCACAAAAAGTTATCGTTCGTTACAGAAAATGGGGGGGCAAACGAACTCGTATCACTTCGTGTCACCTGCCGATATGAGTGCCTAGAAGTTCTGCACAAGCTCGTAAAATTTCGAGCGAAAAAATTTGACTTCGCATCCGACCATTTTGTTCGGCCTAGGGTTTCGGTCCTGGTTGTGAAAAAATGAAACGTGCCGAAAATTTACGAGGGTGCTCTGTGCATCGTGGCGATCATGTCGGCGGGTTTCGAAGTGTAATTCGAGTCGTTTCGGCCGGGATCGGGGCACTTGTTATTTTCACAAAAAGTTATCGTTCGTTACAGAAAATGGGGGGGCAAACGAACTCGTATCACTTCGTGTCACCTGCCGATATGAGTGCCTAGAAGTTCTGCACAAGCTCGTAAAATTTCGAGCGACAAAATTTCACTTCGCATCCGACCATTTTGTTCGGCCTAGGGTTTCGGTCCTGGTTGTGAAAAAATGAAACGTCCCGAAAATTTACGAGGGTGCTCTGTGCATCGTGGCGATCATGTCGGCGGGTCTCCAAGTGTAATTCGAGTCGTTTCGGCCGGGATCGGGGCACTAGTTATTTTCACAAAAAGTTATCGTTCGTTAAAGAAAATGGGGCGGCAAACGAACTCGAATCACTTCGTGTCACCTGCCGATATGATTGCCTAGAAGTTCTGCACAAACTCGTCAAATTTTTAGCGAAAAAAATTCACTTCGCATCCGACCATTTTGTTCGGCCTAGGGTTTCGGTCCTGGTTGTGAAAAAATGAAACGTCCCGAAAATTTACGAGGGTGCTCTGTGCATCGTGGCGATCATGTCGGCGGGTCTCAAAGTGTAATTCGAGTCGTTTCGGCCGGGTTCGGGGCACTTGTTATTTTCACAAAAAGTTATCGTTCGTTACAGAAAATGGGGGGGCAAACGAACTTGAATCACTTCGTGTCACCTGCCGATATGATTGCCTAGAAGTTCTGCACATGCTCGTAAAATTTCGAGCGGAAAAATTTGACTTCGCATCCGACCATTTTGTTCGGCCTTGGGTTTCGGTCCTGGTTGTGAAAAAATGAAACGTGCCGAAAATTTACGAGGGTGCTCTGTGCATCGTGGCGATCATGTCGGCGGGTCTCGAAGTGTAATTCGAGTCGTTTCGGCCGGGATCGGGGCACTTGTTATTTTCACAAAAAGTTATCGTTCGTTACAGAAAATGGGGGGGCAAACGAACTCGAATCACTTCGTGTCACCTGCCGATATGATTGCCTAGAAGTTCTGCACAAGCTCGTAAAATTTCGAGCGAAAAAATTTCACTTCGCATCCGACCATTTTGTTCGGCCTAGGGTTTCGGTCCTGGTTGTGAAAAAATGAAACGTCCCGAAAATTTACGAGGGTGCTCTGTGCATCGTGGCGATCATGTCGGCGGGTCTCGAAGTGTAATTCGAGTCGTTTCGGCCGGGTTCGGGGCACTTGTTATTTTCACAAAAAGTTATCGTTCTTTACAGAAAATGGGGGGGCAAACGAACTCGAATCACTTCGTGTCACCTGCCGATATGATTGCCTAGAAGTTCTGCACAAGCTCGTAAAATTTTTAGCGAAAAAAATTCACTTCGCATCCGACCATTTTGTTCGGCCTAGGGTTTCGGTCCTGGTTGTGAAAAAATGAAACGTCCCGAAAATTTACGAGGGTGCTCTGTGCATCGTGGCGATCATGTCGGCGGGTCTCAAAGTGTAATTCGAGTCGTTTCGGCCGGGTTCGGGGCACTTGTTATTTTCACAAAAAGTTATCGTTCGTTACAGAAAATGGGGGGGCAAACGAACTGGAATCACTTCGTGTCACCTGCCGATATGATTGCCTAGAAGTTCTGCACATGCTCGTAAAATTTCGAGCGGAAAAATTTGACTTCGGATCCGACCATTTTGTTCGGCCTAGGGTTTCGGTCCTGGTTGTGAAAAAATGAAACGTGCCGAAAATTTACGAGGGTGCTCTGTGCATCGTGGCGATCATGTCGGCGGGTCTCGAAGTGTAATTCGAGTCGTTTCGGCCGGGATCGGGGCACTTGTTATTTTCACAAAAAGTTATCGTTCGTTACAGAAAATGGGGCGGCAAACGAACTCGAATCATTTCGTGTCACCTGCCGATATGATTGCCTAGAAGTTCTGCACAAGCTCGTAAAATTTCGAGCGAAAAAATTTCACTTCGCATCCGACCATTTTGTTCGGCCTAGGGTTTCGGTCCTGGTTGTGAAAAAATGAAACGTCCCGAAAATTTACGAGGGTGCTCTGTGCATCGTGGCGATCATGTCGGCGGGTCTCGAAGTTTAATTCGAGTCGTTTCGGCCGGGATCGGGGCACTTGTTATTTTCACAAAAAGATATCGTTCGTTAAAGAAAATGGGGGGGCAAACGAACTCGAATCACTTCGTGTCACCTGCCGATATGATTGCCTAGAAGTTCTGCACAAGCTCGTCAAATTTCGAGCGAAAAAAATTCACTTCGCATCCGACCATTTTGTTCGGCCTAGGGTTTCGGTTCTGGTTGTGAAAAAATGAAACGTCCCGAAAATTTACGAGGGTGCTCTGTGCATCGTGGCGATCATGTCGGCGGGTCTCGAAGTTTAATTCGAGTCGTTTCGGCCGGGATCGGGGCACTTGTTATTTTCACAAAAAGTTATCGTTCGTTAAAGAAAATGGGGGGGCAAACGAACTCGAATCACTTCGTGTCACCTGCCGATATGATTGCCTAGAAGTTCTGCACAAGCTCGTAAAATTTCGAGCGAAAAAATTTCACTTCGCATCCGACCATTTTGATCGGCCTAGGGTTTCGGTCCTGGTTGTGAAAAAATGAAACGTCCCGAAAATTTACGAGGGTGCTCTGTGCATCGTGGCGATCATGTCGGCGGGTCTCGAAGTGTAATTCGAGTCGTTTCGGCCGGGTTCGGGGCACTTGTTATTTTCAGAAAAAGTTATCGTTCGTTACAGAAAATGGGGGGGCAAACGAACTGGAATCACTTCGTGTCACCTGCCGATATGATTGCCTAGAAGTTCTGCACATGCTCGTAAAATTTCGAGCGAAGAAATTTGACTTCGCATCCGACCATTTTGTTCGGCCTAGGGTTTCGGTCCTGGTATTGAAAAAATGAAACGTCCCGAAAATTTTCGAGGGTGCTCTGTGCGTCGTGGCGATCATGTCGGCGGGTCTCGAAGTGTAATTCGAGTCGTTTCGGCCAGGATCGGGGCACTTGTTATTTTCACAAAAAGTTATCGTTCGTTAAAGAAAATGGGGCGGCAAACGAACTCGAATCACTTCGTGTCACCTGCCGATATGATTGCCTAGAAGTTCTGCACAAGCTCGTAAAATTTCGAGCGAAAAAATTTCACTTCGCATCCGACCATTTTGTTCGGCCTAGGGTTTCGGTCCTGGTTGTGAAAAAATGAAACGTCCCGAAAATTTACGAGGGTGCTCTGTGCATCGTGGCGATCATGTCGGCGGGTCTCGAAGTGTAATTCGAGTCGTTTCGGCCGGGTTCGGGGCACTTGTTATTTTCACAAAAAGTTATCGTTCTTTACAGAAAAGGGGGGGCAAACGAACTCGAATCACTTCGTGTCACCTGCCGATATGATTGCCTAGAAGTTCTGCACAAGCTCGTCAAATTTCGAGCGAAAAAAATTCACTTCGCATCCGACCATTTTGTTCGGCCTAGGGTTTCGGTTCTGGTTGTGAAAAAATGAAACGTCCCGAAAATTTACGAGGGTGCTCTGTGCATCGTGGCGATCATGTCGGCGGGTCTCGAAGTTTAATTCGAGTCGTTTCGGCCGGGATCGGGGCACTTGTTATTTTCACAAAAAGTTATCGTTCGTTAAAGAAAATGGGGGGGCAAACGAACTCGAATCACTTCGTGTCACCTGCCGATATGATTGCCTAGAAGTTCTGCACAAGCTCGTAAAATTTCGAGCGAAAAAATTTCACTTCGCATCCGACCATTTTGATCGGCCTAGGGTTTCGGTCCTGGTTGTGAAAAAATGAAACGTCCCGAAAATTTACGAGGGTGCTCTGTGCATCGTGGCGATCATGTCGGCGGGTCTCGAAGTGTAATTCGAGTCGTTTCGGCCGGGTTCGGGGCACTTGTTATTTTCACAAAAAGTTATCGTTCGTTACAAAAAATGGGGCGGCAAACGAACTCGAATCACTTCGTGTCACCTGCCGATATGATTGCCTAGAAGTTCTGCACAAGCTCGTCAAATTTTTAGCAAAAAAAATTCACTTCGCATCCGACCATTTTGTTCGGCCTAGGGTTTCGGTCCTGGTTGTGAAAAAATGAAACGTCCCGAAAATTTACGAGGGTGCTCTGTGCATCGTGGCGATCATGTCGGCGGGTCTCGAAGTGTAATTCGAGTCGTTTCGGCCGGGTTCGGGGCACTTGTTATTTTCAGAAAAAGTTATCGTTCGTTACAGAAAATGGGGGGGCAAACGAACTGGAATCACTTCGTGTCACCTGCCGATATGATTGCCTAGAAGTTCTGCACATGCTCGTAAAATTTCGAGCGAAAAAATTTGACTTCGCATCCGACCATTTTGTTCGGCCTAGGGTTTCGGTCCTGGTATTGAAAAAATGAAACGTCCCGAAAATTTTCGAGGGTGCTCTGTGCATCGTGGCGATCATGTCGGCGGGTCTCGAAGTGTAATTCGAGTCGTTTCGGCCGGGATCGGGGCACTTGTTATTTTCACAAAAAGTTATCGTTCGTTAAAGAAAATGGGGCGGCAAACGAACTCGAATCACTTCGTGTCACCTGCCGATATGATTGCCAAGAAGTTCTGCACAAGCTCGTAAAATTTCGAGCGAAAAAATTTCACTTCGCATCCGACCATTTTGTTCGGCCTAGGGTTTCGGTCCTGGTTGTGAAAAAATGAAACGTCCCGAAAATTTACGAGGGTGCTCTGTGCATCGTGGCGATCATGTCGGCGGGTCTCGAAGTGTAATTCGAGTCGTTTCGGCCGGGTTCGGGGCACATGTTATTTTCACAAAAAGTTATCGTTCGTTACAGAAAATGGGGGGGAAACGAACTCGAATCACTTCGTGTCACCTGCCGATATGACTGCCTAGAAGTTCTGCACAAGCTCGTAAAATTTCGAGCGAAAAAATTTCACTTCGCATCCGACCATTTTGTTCGGCCTAGGGTTTCGGTCCTGGTTGTGAAAAAATGAAACGTCCCGAAAATTTACGAGGGTGCTCTGTGCATCGTGGCGATCATGTCGGCGGGTCTCGAAGTGTAATTCGAGTCGTTTCGGCCGGGTTCGGGGCACTTGTTATTTTCAGAAAAAGTTATCGTTCGTTACAGAAAATGGGGGGGCAAACGAACTGGAATCACTTCGTGTCACCTGCCGATATGATTGCCTAGAAGTTCTGCACATGCTCGTAAAATTTCGAGCGAAAAAATTTGACTTCGCATCCGACCATTTTGTTCGGCCTAGGGTTTCGGTCCTGGTATTGAAAAAATGAAACGTCCCGAAAATTTTCGAGGGTGCTCTGTGCATCGTGGCGATCATGTCGGCGGGTCTCGAAGTGTAATTCGAGTCGTTTCGGCCGGGATCGGGGCACTTGTTATTTTCACAAAAAGTTATCGTTCGTTAAAGAAAATGGGGCGGCAAACGAACTCGAATCACTTCGTGTCACCTGCCGATATGATTGCCAAGAAGTTCTGCACAAGCTCGTAAAATTTCGAGCGAAAAAATTTCACTTCGCATCCGACCATTTTGTTCGGCCTAGGGTTTCGGTCCTGGTTGTGAAAAAATGAAACGTCCCGAAAATTTACGAGGGTGCTCTGTGCATCGTGGCGATCATGTCGGCGGGTCTCGAAGTGTAATTCGAGTCGTTTCGGCCGGGTTCGGGGCACATGTTATTTTCACAAAAAGTTATCGTTCGTTACAGAAAATGGGGGGGAAACGAACTCGAATCACTTCGTGTCACCTGCCGATATGACTGCCTAGAAGTTCTGCACAAGCTCGTAAAATTTCGAGCGAAAAAATTTCACTTCGCATCCGACCATTTTGTTCGGCCTAGGGTTTCGGTCCTGGTTGTGAAAAAATGAAACGTCCCGAAAATTTACGAGGGTGCTCTGTGCATCGTGGCGATCATGTCGACGGGTCTCGAAGTGTAATTCGAGTCGTTTCGGCCGGGATCGGGGCACATGTTATTTTCACAAAAAGTTATCGTTCGTTAAAGAAAATGGGGGGGCAAACGAACTCGAATCACTTCGTGTCACCAGCCGATATGATTGCCTAGAAGTTCTGCACAAGCTCGTCAAATTTCGAGCGAAAAAAATTCACTTCGCATCCGACCATTTTGTTCGGCCTAGGGTTTCGGTTCTGGTTGTGAAAAAATGAAACGTCCCGAAAATTTACGAGGGTGCTCTGTGCATCGTGGCGATCATGTCGGCGGGTCTCGAAGTTTAATTCGAGTCGTTTCGGCCGGGATCGGGGCACTTGTTATTTTCACAAAAAGTTATCGTTCGTTAAAGAAAATGGGGGGGCAAACGAACTCGAATCACTTCGTGTCACCTGCCGATATGATTGCCTAGAAGTTCTGCACAAGCTCGTAAAATTTCGAGCGAAAAAATTTCACTTCGCATCCGACCATTTTGTTCGGCCTAGGGTTTCGGTCCTGGTTGTGAAAAAATGAAACGTCCCGAAAATTTACGAGGGTGCTCTGTGCATCGTGGCGATCATGTCGGCGGGTCTCGAAGTGTAATTCGAGTCGTTTCGGCCGGGATCGGGGCACATGTTATTTTCACAAAAAGTTATCGTTCGTTAAAGAAAATGGGGGGGCAAACGAACTCGAATCACTTCGTGTCACCTGCCGATATGATTGCCTAGAAGTTCTGCACAAGCTCGTCAAATTTCGAGCGAAAAAAATTCACTTCGCATCCGACCATTTTGTTCGGCCTAGGGTTTCGGTTCTGGTTGTGAAAAAATGAAACGTCCCGAAAATTTACGAGGGTGCTCTGTGCATCGTGGCGATCATGTCGGCGGGTCTCGAAGTTTAATTCGAGTCGTTTCGGCCGGGATCGGGGCACTTGTTATTTTCACAAAAAGTTATCGTTCGTTACAAAAAATGGGGGGGCAAACGAACTCGAATCACTTCGTGTCACCTGCCGATATGATTGCCTAGAAGTTCTGCACAAGCTCGTCAAATTTTTAGCAAAAAAAATTCACTTCGCATCCGACCATTTTGTTCGGCCTAGGGTTTCGGTCCTGGTTGTGAAAAAATGAAACGTCCCGAAAATTTACGAGGGTGCTCTGTGCATCGTGGCGATCATGTCGGCGGGTCTCGAAGTGTAATTCGAGTCGTTTCGGCCGGGTTCAGGGCACTTGTTATTTTCAGAAAAAGTTATCGTTCGTTACAGAAAATGGGGGGGCAAACGAACTCGAATCACTTCGTGTCACCTGCCGATATGATTGCCTAGAAGTTCTGCACATGCTCGTAAAATTTCGAGCGAAAAAATTTGACTTCGCATCCGACCATTTTGTTCGGCCTAGGGTTTCGGTCCTGGTTGTGAGAAAATGAAACGTGCCGAAAATTTACGAGTGTGCTCTGTGCATCGTGGCGATCATGTCGGCGGGTCTCGAAGTGTAATTCGAGTCGTTTCGGCCGGGATTGGGGCACTTGTTATTTTCACAAAAAGTTATCGTTCGTTAAAGAAAATGGGGCGGCAAACGAACTCGAATCACTTCGTGTCACCTGCCGATATGATTGCCTAGAAGTTCTGCACAAGCTCGTAAAATTTCGAGCGAAACAATTTCACTTCGCATCCGACCATTTTGTTCGGCCTAGGGTTTCGGTCCTGGTTGTGAAAAAATGAAACGTCCCCAAAATTTACGAGGGTGCTCTGTGCATCGTGGCGATCATGTCGGCGGGTCTCGAAGTGTAATTCGAGTCGTTTCGGCCGGGTTCGGGGCACTTGTTATTTTCACAAAAAGTTATCGTTCGTTACAAAAAATGGGGCGGCAAACGAACTCGAATCACTTCGTGTCACCTGCCGATATGATTGCCTAGAAGTTCTGCACAAGCTCGTCAAATTTTTAGCAAAAAAAATTCACTTCGCATCCGACCATTTTGTTCGGCCTAGGGTTTCGGTCCTGGTTGTGAAAAAATGAAACGTCCCGAAAATTTACGAGGGTGCTCTGTGCATCGTGGCGATCATGTCGGCGGGTCTCGAAGTGTAATTCGAGTCGTTTCGGCCGGGTTCGGGGCACTTGTTATTTTCAGAAAAAGTTATCGTTCGTTACAGAAAATGGGGGGGCAAACGAACTGGAATCACTTCGTGTCACCTGCCGATATGATTGCCTAGAAGTTCTGCACATGCTCGTAAAATTTCGAGCGAAAAAATTTGACTTCGCATCCGACCATTTTGTTCGGCCTAGGGTTTCGGTCCTGGTATTGAAAAAATGAAACGTCCCGAAAATTTTCGAGGGTGCTCTGTGCATCGTGGCGATCATGTCGGCGGGTCTCGAAGTGTAATTCGAGTCGTTTCGGCCGGGATCGGGGCACTTGTTATTTTCACAAAAAGTTATCGTTCGTTAAAGAAAATGGGGCGGCAAACGAACTCGAATCACTTCGTGTCACCTGCCGATATGATTGCCAAGAAGTTCTGCACAAGCTCGTAAAATTTCGAGCGAAAAAATTTCACTTCGCATCCGACCATTTTGTTCGGCCTAGGGTTTCGGTCCTGGTTGTGAAAAAATGAAACGTCCCGAAAATTTACGAGGGTGCTCTGTGCATCGTGGCGATCATGTCGGCGGGTCTCGAAGTGTAATTCGAGTCGTTTCGGCCGGGTTCGGGGCACATGTTATTTTCACAAAAAGTTATCGTTCGTTACAGAAAATGGGGGGGAAACGAACTCGAATCACTTCGTGTCACCTGCCGATATGACTGCCTAGAAGTTCTGCACAAGCTCGTAAAATTTCGAGCGAAAAAATTTCACTTCGCATCCGACCATTTTGTTCGGCCTAGGGTTTCGGTCCTGGTTGTGAAAAAATGAAACGTCCCGAAAATTTACGAGGGTGCTCTGTGCATCGTGGCGATCATGTCGGCGGGTCTCGAAGTGTAATTCGAGTCGTTTCGGCCGGGATCGGGGCACATGTTATTTTCACAAAAAGTTATCGTTCGTTAAAGAAAATGGGGGGGCAAACGAACTCGAATCACTTCGTGTCACCAGCCGATATGATTGCCTAGAAGTTCTGCACAAGCTCGTCAAATTTCGAGCGAAAAAAATTCACTTCGCATCCGACCATTTTGTTCGGCCTAGGGTTTCGGTTCTGGTTGTGAAAAAATGAAACGTCCCGAAAATTTACGAGGGTGCTCTGTGCATCGTGGCGATCATGTCGGCGGGTCTCGAAGTTTAATTCGAGTCGTTTCGGCCGGGATCGGGGCACTTGTTATTTTCACAAAAAGTTATCGTTCGTTAAAGAAAATGGGGGGGCAAACGAACTCGAATCACTTCGTGTCACCTGCCGATATGATTGCCTAGAAGTTCTGCACAAGCTCGTAAAATTTCGAGCGAAAAAATTTCACTTCGCATCCGACCATTTTGTTCGGCCTAGGGTTTCGGTCCTGGTTGTGAAAAAATGAAACGTCCCGAAAATTTACGAGGGTGCTCTGTGCATCGTGGCGATCATGTCGGCGGGTCTCGAAGTGTAATTCGAGTCGTTTCGGCCGGGATCGGGGCACATGTTATTTTCACAAAAAGTTATCGTTCGTTAAAGAAAATGGGGGGGCAAACGAACTCGAATCACTTCGTGTCACCTGCCGATATGATTGCCTAGAAGTTCTGCACAAGCTCGTCAAATTTCGAGCGAAAAAAATTCACTTCGCATCCGACCATTTTGTTCGGCCTAGGGTTTCGGTTCTGGTTGTGAAAAAATGAAACGTCCCGAAAATTTACGAGGGTGCTCTGTGCATCGTGGCGATCATGTCGGCGGGTCTCGAAGTTTAATTCGAGTCGTTTCGGCCGGGATCGGGGCACTTGTTATTTTCACAAAAAGTTATCGTTCGTTACAAAAAATGGGGGGGCAAACGAACTCGAATCACTTCGTGTCACCTGCCGATATGATTGCCTAGAAGTTCTGCACAAGCTCGTCAAATTTTTAGCAAAAAAAATTCACTTCGCATCCGACCATTTTGTTCGGCCTAGGGTTTCGGTCCTGGTTGTGAAAAAATGAAACGTCCCGAAAATTTACGAGGGTGCTCTGTGCATCGTGGCGATCATGTCGGCGGGTCTCGAAGTGTAATTCGAGTCGTTTCGGCCGGGTTCAGGGCACTTGTTATTTTCAGAAAAAGTTATCGTTCGTTACAGAAAATGGGGGGGCAAACGAACTCGAATCACTTCGTGTCACCTGCCGATATGATTGCCTAGAAGTTCTGCACATGCTCGTAAAATTTCGAGCGAAAAAATTTGACTTCGCATCCGACCATTTTGTTCGGCCTAGGGTTTCGGTCCTGGTTGTGAGAAAATGAAACGTGCCGAAAATTTACGAGTGTGCTCTGTGCATCGTGGCGATCATGTCGGCGGGTCTCGAAGTGTAATTCGAGTCGTTTCGGCCGGGATTGGGGCACTTGTTATTTTCACAAAAAGTTATCGTTCGTTAAAGAAAATGGGGCGGCAAACGAACTCGAATCACTTCGTGTCACCTGCCGATATGATTGCCTAGAAGTTCTGCACAAGCTCGTAAAATTTCGAGCGAAACAATTTCACTTCGCATCCGACCATTTTGTTCGGCCTAGGGTTTCGGTCCTGGTTGTGAAAAAATGAAACGTCCCCAAAATTTACGAGGGTGCTCTGTGCATCGTGGCGATCATGTCGGCGGGTCTCGAAGTGTAATTCGAGTCGTTTCGGCCGGGTTCGGGGCACTTGTTATTTTCACAAAAAGTTATCGTTCGTTACAAAAAATGGGGGGGCAAACGAACTCGAATCACTTCGTGTCACCTGCCGATATGATTGCCTAGAAGTTCTGCACAAGCTCGTCAAATTTTTAGCAAAAAAAATTCACTTCGCATCCGACCATTTTGTTCGGCCTAGGGTTTCGGTCCTGGTTGTGAAAAAATGAAACGTCCCGAAAATTTACGAGGGTGCTCTGTGCATCGTGGCGATCATGTCGGCGGGTCTCGAAGTGTAATTCGAGTCGTTTCGGCCGGGTTCGGGGCACTTGTTATTTTCAGAAAAAGTTATCGTTCGTTACAGAAAATGGGGGGGCAAACGAACTTGAATCACTTCGTGTCACCTGCCGATATGATTGCCTAGAAGTTCTGCACATGCTCGTAAAATTTCGAGCGAAAAAATTTGACTTCGCATCCGACCATTTTGTTCGGCCTAGGGTTTCGGTCCTGGTTGTGAGAAAATGAAACGTGCCGAAAATTTACGAGGGTGCTCTGTGCATCGTGGCGATCATGTCGGTGGGTCTCGAAGTGTAATTCGAGTCGTTTCGGCCGGGATTGGGGCACTTGTTATTTTCACAAAAAGTTATCGTTCGTTAAAGAAAATGGGGCGGCAAACGAACTCGAATCACTTCGTGTCACCTGCCGATATGATTGCCTAGAAGTTCTGCACAAGCTCGTAAAATTTCGAGCGAAAAAATTTCACTTCGCATCCGACCATTTTGTTCGGCCTAGGGTTTCGGTCCTGGTTGTGAAAAAATGAAACGTCCCGAAAATTTACGAGGGTGCTCTGTGCATCGTGGCGATCATGTCGGCGGGTCTCGAAGTGTAATTCGAGTCGTTTCGGCCGGGTTCGGGGCACTTGTTATTTTCAGAAAAAGTTATCGTTCGTTACAGAAAATGGGGGGGCAAACGAACTCGAATCACTTCGTGTCACCTGCCGATATGATTGCCTAGAAGTTCTGCACAAGCTCGTAAAATTTCGAGCGAAAAAATTTCACTTCGCATCCGACCATTTTGTTCGGCCTAGGGTTTCGGTCCTGGTTGTGAAAAAATGAAACGTCCCGAAAATTTACGAGGGTGCTCTGTGCATCGTGGCGATCATGTCGGCGGGTCTCGAAGTGTAATTCGAGTCGTTTCGGCCGGGATCGGGGCACTTGTTATTTTCACAACAAGTTATCGTTCGTTAAAGAAAATGGGGCGGCAAACGAACTCGAATCACTTCGTGTCACCTGCCGATATGATTGCCTAGAAGTTCTGCACAAGCTCGTCAAATTTTTAGCAAAAAAAATTCACTTCGCATCCGACCATTTTGTTCGGCCTAGGGTTTCGGTCCTGGTTGTGAAAAAATGAAACGTCCCGAAAATTTACGAGGGTGCTCTGTGCATCGTGGCGATCATGTCGGCGGGTCTCGAAGTGTAATTCGAGTCGTTTCGGCCGGGTTCGGGGCACTTGTTATTTTCAGAAAAAGTTATCGTTCGTTACAGAAAATGGGGGGGCAAACGAACTCGAATCACTTCGTGTCACCTGCCGATATGATTGCCTAGAAGTTCTGCACATGCTCGTAAAATTTCGAGCGAAAAAATTTGACTTCGCATCCGACCATTTTGTTCGGCCTAGGGTTTCGGTCCTGGTATTGAAAAAATGAAACGTCCCGAAAATTTACGAGGGTGCTCTGTGCATCGTGGCGATCATGTCGGCGGGTCTCGAAGTGTAATTCGAGTCGTTTCGGCCGGGATCGGGGCACTTGTTATTTTCACAAAAAGTTATCGTTTGTTAAAGAAAATGGGGCGGCAAACGAACTCGAATCACTTCGTGTCACCTGCCGATATGATTGCCTAGAAGTTCTGCACAAGCTCGTCAAATTTTTAGCAAAAAAAATTCACTTCGCATCCGACCATTTTGTTCGGCCTAGGGTTTCGGTCCTGGTTGTGAAAAAATGAAACGTCCCGAAAATTTACGAGGGTGCTCTGTGCATCGTGGCGATCATGTCGGCGGGTCTCGAAGTGTAATTCGAGTCGTTTCGGCCGGGTTCGGGGCACTTGTTATTTTCAGAAAAAGTTATCGTTCGTTACAGAAAATGGGGGGGCAAACGAACTCGAATCACTTCGTGTCACCTGCCGATATGATTGCCTAGAAGTTCTGCACATGCTCGTAAAATTTCGAGCGAAAAAATTTGACTTCGCATCCGACCATTTTGTTCGGCCTAGGGTTTCGGTCCTGGTTGTGAGAAAATGAAACGTGCCGAAAATTTACGAGGGTGCTCTGTGCATCGTGGCGATCATGTCGGCGGGTCTCGAAGTGTAATTCGAGTCGTTTCGGCCGGGATTGGGGCACTTGTTATTTTCACAAAAAGTTATCGTTCGTTAAAGAAAATGGGGCGGCAAACGAACTCGAATCACTTCGTGTCACCTGCCGATATGATTGCCTAGAAGTTCTGCACAAGCTCGTAAAATTTCGAGCGAAACAATTTCACTTCGCATCCGACCATTTTGTTCGGCCTAGGGTTTCGGTCCTGGTTGTGAAAAAATGAAACGTCCCCAAAATTTACGAGGGTGCTCTGTGCATCGTGGCGATCATGTCGGCGGGTCTCGAAGTGTAATTCGAGTCGTTTCGGCCGGGTTCGGGGCACTTGTTATTTTCACAAAAAGTTATCGTTCGTTACAAAAAATGGGGGGGCAAACGAACTCGAATCACTTCGTGTCACCTGCCGATATGATTGCCTAGAAGTTCTGCACAAGCTCGTCAAATTTTTAGCAAAAAAAATTCACTTCGCATCCGACCATTTTGTTCGGCCTAGGGTTTCGGTCCTGGTTGTGAAAAAATGAAACGTCCCGAAAATTTACGGTGGTGCTCTGTGCATCGTGGCGATCATGTCGGCGGGTCTCGAAGTGTAATTCGAGTCGTTTCGGCCGGGTTCGGGGCACTTGTTATTTTCAGAAAAAGTTATCGTTCGTTACAGAAAATGGGGGGGCAAACGAACTTGAATCACTTCGTGTCACCTGCCGATATGATTGCCTAGAAGTTCTGCACATGCTCGTAAAATTTCGAGCGAAAAAATTTGACTTCGCATCCGACCATTTTGTTCGGCCTAGGGTTTCGGTCCTGGTTGTGAGAAAATGAAACGTGCCGAAAATTTACGAGGGTGCTCTGTGCATCGTGGCGATCATGTCGGCGGGTCTCGAAGTGTAATTCGAGTCGTTTCGGCCGGGATTGGGGCACTTGTTATTTTCACAAAAAGTTATCGTTCGTTAAAGAAAATGGGGCGGCAAACGAACTCGAATCACTTCGTGTCACCTGCCGATATGATTGCCTAGAAGTTCTGCACAAGCTCGTAAAATTTCGAGCGAAAAAATTTCACTTCGCATCCGACCATTTTGTTCGGCCTAGGGTTTCGGTCCTGGTTGTGAAAAAATGAAACGTCCCGAAAATTTACGAGGGTGCTCTGTGCATCGTGGCGATCATGTCGGCGGGTCTCGAAGTGTAATTCGAGTCGTTTCGGCCGGGTTCGGGGCACTTGTTATTTTCAGAAAAAGTTATCGTTCGTTACAGAAAATGGGGGGGCAAACGAACTCGAATCACTTCGTGTCACCTGCCGATATGATTGCCTAGAAGTTCTGCACATGCTCGTAAAATTTCGAGCGAAAAAATTTGACTTCGCATCCGACCATTTTGTTCGGCCTAGGGTTTCGGTCCTGGTATTGAAAAAATGAAACGTCCCGAAAATTTACGAGGGTGCTCTGTGCATCGTGGCGATCATGTCGGCGGGTCTCGAAGTGTAATTCGAGTCGTTTCGGCCGGGATCGGGGCACTTGTTATTTTCACAAAAAGTTATCGTTCGTTGAAGAAAATGGGGCGGCAAACGAACTCGAATCACTTCGTGTCACCTGCCGATATGATTGCCTAGAAGTTCTGCACAAGCTCGTCAAATTTTTAGCAAAAAAAATTCACTTCGCATCCGACCATTTTGTTCGGCCTAGGGTTTCGGTCCTGGTTGTGAAAAAATGAAACGTCCCGAAAATTTACGAGGGTGCTCTGTGCATCGTGGCGATCATGTCGGCGGGTCTCGAAGTGTAATTCGAGTCGTTTCGGCCGGGTTCGGGGCACTTGTTATTTTCAGAAAAAGTTATCGTTCGTTACAGAAAATGGGGGGGCAAACGAACTCGAATCACTTCGTGTCACCTGCCGATATGATTGCCTAGAAGTTCTGCACATGCTCGTAAAATTTCGAGCGAAAAAATTTGACTTCGCATCCGACCATTTTGTTCGGCCTAGGGTTTCGGTCCTGGTATTGAAAAAATGAAACGTCCCGAAAATTTTCGAGGGTGCTCTGTGCGTCGTGGCGATCATGTCGGCGGGTCTCGAAGTGTAATTCGAGTCGTTTCGGCCGGGATCGGGGCACTTGTTATTTTCACAACAAGTTATCGTTCGTTAAAGAAAATGGGGCGGCAAACGAACTCGAATCACTTCGTGTCACCTGCCGATATGATTGCCTAGAAGTTCTGCACAAGCTCGTCAAATTTTTAGCAAAAAAAATTCACTTCGCATCCGACCATTTTGTTCGGCCTAGGGTTTCGGTCCTGGTTGTGAAAAAATGAAACGTCCCGAAAATTTACGAGGGTGCTCTGTGCATCGTGGCGATCATGTCGGCGGGTCTCGAAGTGTAATTCGAGTCGTTTCGGCCGGGTTCGGGGCACTTGTTATTTTCAGAAAAAGTTATCGTTCGTTACAGAAAATGGGGGGGCAAACGAACTCGAATCACTTCGTGTCACCTGCCGATATGATTGCCTAGAAGTTCTGCACATGCTCGTAAAATTTCGAGCGAAAAAATTTGACTTCGCATCCGACCATTTTGTTCGGCCTAGGGTTTCGGTCCTGGTATTGAAAAAATGAAACGTCCCGAAAATTTACGAGGGTGCTCTGTGCATCGTGGCGATCATGTCGGCGGGTCTCGAAGTGTAATTCGAGTCGTTTCGGCCGGGATCGGGGCACTTGTTATTTTCACAAAAAGTTATCGTTTGTTAAAGAAAATGGGGCGGCAAACGAACTCGAATCACTTCGTGTCACCTGCCGATATGATTGCCTAGAAGTTCTGCACAAGCTCGTCAAATTTTTAGCAAAAAAAATTCACTTCGCATCCGACCATTTTGTTCGGCCTAGGGTTTCGGTCCTGGTTGTGAAAAAATGAAACGTCCCGAAAATTTACGAGGGTGCTCTGTGCATCGTGGCGATCATGTCGGCGGGTCTCGAAGTGTAATTCGAGTCGTTTCGGCCGGGTTCGGGGCACTTGTTATTTTCAGAAAAAGTTATCGTTCGTTACAGAAAATGGGGGGGCAAACGAACTCGAATCACTTCGTGTCACCTGCCGATATGATTGCCTAGAAGTTCTGCACATGCTCGTAAAATTTCGAGCGAAAAAATTTGACTTCGCATCCGACCATTTTGTTCGGCCTAGGGTTTCGGTCCTGGTTGTGAGAAAATGAAACGTGCCGAAAATTTACGAGGGTGCTCTGTGCATCGTGGCGATCATGTCGGCGGGTCTCGAAGTGTAATTCGAGTCGTTTCGGCCGGGATTGGGGCACTTGTTATTTTCACAAAAAGTTATCGTTCGTTAAAGAAAATGGGGCGGCAAACGAACTCGAATCACTTCGTGTCACCTGCCGATATGATTGCCTAGAAGTTCTGCACAAGCTCGTAAAATTTCGAGCGAAACAATTTCACTTCGCATCCGACCATTTTGTTCGGCCTAGGGTTTCGGTCCTGGTTGTGAAAAAATGAAACGTCCCCAAAATTTACGAGGGTGCTCTGTGCATCGTGGCGATCATGTCGGCGGGTCTCGAAGTGTAATTCGAGTCGTTTCGGCCGGGTTCGGGGCACTTGTTATTTTCACAAAAAGTTATCGTTCGTTACAAAAAATGGGGGGGCAAACGAACTCGAATCACTTCGTGTCACCTGCCGATATGATTGCCTAGAAGTTCTGCACAAGCTCGTCAAATTTTTAGCAAAAAAAATTCACTTCGCATCCGACCATTTTGTTCGGCCTAGGGTTTCGGTCCTGGTTGTGAAAAAATGAAACGTCCCGAAAATTTACGGTGGTGCTCTGTGCATCGTGGCGATCATGTCGGCGGGTCTCGAAGTGTAATTCGAGTCGTTTCGGCCGGGTTCGGGGCACTTGTTATTTTCAGAAAAAGTTATCGTTCGTTACAGAAAATGGGGGGGCAAACGAACTTGAATCACTTCGTGTCACCTGCCGATATGATTGCCTAGAAGTTCTGCACATGCTCGTAAAATTTCGAGCGAAAAAATTTGACTTCGCATCCGACCATTTTGTTCGGCCTAGGGTTTCGGTCCTGGTTGTGAGAAAATGAAACGTGCCGAAAATTTACGAGGGTGCTCTGTGCATCGTGGCGATCATGTCGGCGGGTCTCGAAGTGTAATTCGAGTCGTTTCGGCCGGGATTGGGGCACTTGTTATTTTCACAAAAAGTTATCGTTCGTTAAAGAAAATGGGGCGGCAAACGAACTCGAATCACTTCGTGTCACCTGCCGATATGATTGCCTAGAAGTTCTGCACAAGCTCGTAAAATTTCGAGCGAAAAAATTTCACTTCGCATCCGACCATTTTGTTCGGCCTAGGGTTTCGGTCCTGGTTGTGAAAAAATGAAACGTCCCGAAAATTTACGAGGGTGCTCTGTGCATCGTGGCGATCATGTCGGCGGGTCTCGAAGTGTAATTCGAGTCGTTTCGGCCGGGTTCGGGGCACTTGTTATTTTCAGAAAAAGTTATCGTTCGTTACAGAAAATGGGGGGGCAAACGAACTCGAATCACTTCGTGTCACCTGCCGATATGATTGCCTAGAAGTTCTGCACATGCTCGTAAAATTTCGAGCGAAAAAATTTGACTTCGCATCCGACCATTTTGTTCGGCCTAGGGTTTCGGTCCTGGTATTGAAAAAATGAAACGTCCCGAAAATTTACGAGGGTGCTCTGTGCATCGTGGCGATCATGTCGGCGGGTCTCGAAGTGTAATTCGAGTCGTTTCGGCCGGGATCGGGGCACTTGTTATTTTCACAAAAAGTTATCGTTCGTTGAAGAAAATGGGGCGGCAAACGAACTCGAATCACTTCGTGTCACCTGCCGATATGATTGCCTAGAAGTTCTGCACAAGCTCGTCAAATTTTTAGCAAAAAAAATTCACTTCGCATCCGACCATTTTGTTCGGCCTAGGGTTTCGGTCCTGGTTGTGAAAAAATGAAACGTCCCGAAAATTTACGAGGGTGCTCTGTGCATCGTGGCGATCATGTCGGCGGGTCTCGAAGTGTAATTCGAGTCGTTTCGGCCGGGTTCGGGGCACTTGTTATTTTCAGAAAAAGTTATCGTTCGTTACAGAAAATGGGGGGGCAAACGAACTCGAATCACTTCGTGTCACCTGCCGATATGATTGCCTAGAAGTTCTGCACATGCTCGTAAAATTTCGAGCGAAAAAATTTGACTTCGCATCCGACCATTTTGTTCGGCCTAGGGTTTCGGTCCTGGTATTGAAAAAATGAAACGTCCCGAAAATTTTCGAGGGTGCTCTGTGCGTCGTGGCGATCATGTCGGCGGGTCTCGAAGTGTAATTCGAGTCGTTTCGGCCCGGATCGGGGCACTTGTTATTTTCACAAAAAGTTATCGTTCGTTAAAGAAAATGGGGCGGCAAACGAACTCGAATCACTTCGTGTCACCTGCCGATATGATTGCCTAGAAGTTCTGCACAAGCTCGTCAAATTTTTAGCAAAAAAAATTCACTTCGCATCCGACCATTTTGTTCGGCCTAGGGTTTCGGTCCTGGTTGTGAAAAAATGAAACGTCCCGAAAATTTACGAGGGTGCTCTGTGCATCGTGGCGATCATGTCGGCGGGTCTCGAAGTGTAATTCGAGTCGTTTCGGCCGGGTTCGGGGCACTTGTTATTTTCAGAAAAAGTTATCGTTCGTTACAGAAAATGGGGGGGCAAACGAACTTGAATCACTTCGTGTCACCTGCCGATATGATTGCCTAGAAGTTCTGCACATGCTCGTAAAATTTCGAGCGAAAAAATTTGACTTCGCATCCGACCATTTTGTTCGGCCTAGGGTTTCGGTCCTGGTTGTGAGAAAATGAAACGTGCCGAAAATTTACGAGGGTGCTCTGTGCATCGTGGCGATCATGTCGGCGGGTCTCGAAGTGTAATTCGAGTCGTTTCGGCCGGGATTGGGGCACTTGTTATTTTCACAAAAAGTTATCGTTCGTTAAAGAAAATGGGGCGGCAAACGAACTCGAATCACTTCGTGTCACCTGCCGATATGATTGCCTAGAAGTTCTGCACAAGCTCGTAAAATTTCGAGCGAAAAAATTTCACTTCGCATCCGACCATTTTGTTCGGCCTAGGGTTTCGGTCCTGGTTGTGAAAAAATGAAACGTCCCGAAAATTTACGAGGGTGCTCTGTGCATCGTGGCGATCATGTCGGCGGGTCTCGAAGTGTAATTCGAGTCGTTTCGGCCGGGTTCGGGGCACTTGTTATTTTCAGAAAAAGTTATCGTTCGTTACAGAAAATGGGGGGGCAAACGAACTCGAATCACTTCGTGTCACCTGCCGATATGATTGCCTAGAAGTTCTGCACATGCTCGTAAAATTTCGAGCGAAAAAATTTGACTTCGCATCCGACCATTTTGTTCGGCCTAGGGTTTCGGTCCTGGTATTGAAAAAATGAAACGTCCCGAAAATTTACGAGGGTGCTCTGTGCATCGTGGCGATCATGTCGGCGGGTCTCGAAGTGTAATTCGAGTCGTTTCGGCCGGGATCGGGGCACTTGTTATTTTCACAAAAAGTTATCGTTCGTTGAAGAAAATGGGGCGGCAAACGAACTCGAATCACTTCGTGTCACCTGCCGATATGATTGCCTAGAAGTTCTGCACAAGCTCGTCAAATTTTTAGCAAAAAAAATTCACTTCGCATCCGACCATTTTGTTCGGCCTAGGGTTTCGGTCCTGGTTGTGAAAAAATGAAACGTCCCGAAAATTTACGAGGGTGCTCTGTGCATCGTGGCGATCATGTCGGCGGGTCTCGAAGTGTAATTCGAGTCGTTTCGGCCGGGTTCGGGGCACTTGTTATTTTCAGAAAAAGTTATCGTTCGTTACAGAAAATGGGGGGGCAAACGAACTTGAATCACTTCGTGTCACCTGCCGATATGATTGCCTAGAAGTTCTGCACATGCTCGTAAAATTTCGAGCGAAAAAATTTGACTTCGCATCCGACCATTTTGTTCGGCCTAGGGTTTCGGTCCTGGTTGTGAAAAAATGAAACGTCCCGAAAATTTACGAGGGTGCTCTGTGCATCGTGGCGATCATGTCGGCGGGTCTCGAAGTGTAATTCGAGTCGTTTCGGCCGGGATTGGGGCACTTGTTATTTTCACAAAAAGTTATCGTTCGTTAAAGAAAATGGGGCGGCAAACGAACTCGAATCACTTCGTGTCACCTGCCGATATGATTGCCTAGAAGTTCTGCACAAGCTCGTAAAATTTCGAGCGAAAAAATTTCACTTCGCTTCCGACCATTTGTTCGGCCTAGGGTTTCGGTCCTGGTTGTGAAAAAATGAAACGTCCCGAAAATTTACGAGGGTGCTCGGTGCATCGTGGCGATCATGTCGGCGGGTCTCGAAGTGTAATTCGAGTCGTTTCGGCCGGGTTCGGGGCACTTGTTATTTTCAGAAAAAGTTATCGTTCGTTACAGAAAATGGGGGGGCAAACGAACTCGAATCACTTCGTGTCACCTGCCGATATGATTGCCTAGAAGTTCTGCACATGCTCGTAAAATTTCGAGCGAAAAAATTTGACTTCGCATCCGACCATTTTGTTCGGCCTAGGGTTTCGGTCCTGGTATTGAAAAAATGAAACGTCCCGAAAATTTTCGAGGGTGCTCTGTGCGTCGTGGCGATCATGTCGGCGGGTCTCGAAGTGTAATTCGAGTCGTTTCGGCCCGGATCGGGGCACTTGTTATTTTCACAAAAAGTTATCGTTCGTTAAAGAAAATGGGGCGGCAAACGAACTCGAATCACTTCGTGTCACCTGCCGATATGATTGCCTAGAAGTTCTGCACAAGCTCGTCAAATTTTTAGCAAAAAAAATTCACTTCGCATCCGACCATTTTGTTCGGCCTAGGGTTTCGGTCCTGGTTGTGAAAAAATGAAACGTCCCGAAAATTTACGAGGGTGCTCTGTGCATCGTGGCGATCATGTCGGCGGGTCTCGAAGTGTAATTCGAGTCGTTTCGGCCGGGTTCGGGGCACTTGTTATTTTCAGAAAAAGTTATCGTTCGTTACAGAAAATGGGGGGGCAAACGAACTTGAATCACTTCGTGTCACCTGCCGATATGATTGCCTAGAAGTTCTGCACATGCTCGTAAAATTTCGAGCGAAAAAATTTGACTTCGCATCCGACCATTTTGTTCGGCCTAGGGTTTCGGTCCTGGTTGTGAGAAAATGAAACGTGCCGAAAATTTACGAGGGTGCTCTGTGCATCGTGGCGATCATGTCGGCGGGTCTCGAAGTGTAATTCGAGTCGTTTCGGCCGGGATTGGGGCACTTGTTATTTTCACAAAAAGTTATCGTTCGTTAAAGAAAATGGGGCGGCAAACGAACTCGAATCACTTCGTGTCACCTGCCGATATGATTGCCTAGAAGTTCTGCACAAGCTCGTAAAATTTCGAGCGAAAAAATTTCACTTCGCTTCCGACCATTTTGTTCGGCCTAGGGTTTCGGTCCTGGTTGTGAAAAAATGAAACGTCCCGAAAATTTACGAGGGTGCTCTGTGCATCGTGGCGATCATGTCGGCGGGTCTCGAAGTGTAATTCGAGTCGTTTCGGCCGGGTTCGGGGCACTTGTTATTTTCACAAAAAGTTATCGTTCGTTACAGAAAATGGGGGGGCAAACGAACTCGAATCACTTCGTGTCACCTGCCGATATGATTGCCTAGAAGTTCTGCACATGCTCGTAAAATTTCGAGCGAAAAAATTTGACTTCGCATCCGACCATTTTGTTCGGCCTAGGGTTTCGGTCCTGGTATTGAAAAAATGAAACGTCCCGAAAATTTTCGAGGGTGCTCTGTGCGTCGTGGCGATCATGTCGGCGGGTCTCGAAGTGTAATTCGAGTCGTTTCGGCCCGGATCGGGGCACTTGTTATTTTCACAAAAAGTTATCGTTCGTTAAAGAAAATGGGGCGGCAAACGAACTCGAATCACTTCGTGTCACCTGCCGATATGATTGCCTAGAAGTTCTGCACAAGCTCGTCAAATTTTTAGCAAAAAAAATTCACTTCGCATCCGACCATTTTGTTCGGCCTAGGGTTTCGGTCCTGGTTGTGAAAAAATGAAACGTCCCGAAAATTTACGAGGGTGCTCTGTGCATCGTGGCGATCATGTCGGCGGGTCTCGAAGTGTAATTCGAGTCGTTTCGGCCGGGTTCGGGGCACTTGTTATTTTCACAAAAAGTTATCGTTCGTTACAGAAAATGGGGGGGCAAACGAACTTGAATCACTTCGTGTCACCTGCCGATATGATTGCCTAGAAGTTCTGCACATGCTCGTAAAATTTCGAGCGAAAAAATTTGACTTCGCATCCGACCATTTTGTTCGGCCTAGGGTTTCGGTCCTGGTTGTGAGAAAATGAAACGTGCCGAAAATTTACGAGGGTGCTCTGTGCATCGTGGCGATCATGTCGGCGGGTCTCGAAGTGTAATTCGAGTCGTTTCGGCCGGGTTCGGGGCACTTGTTATTTTCACAAAAAGTTATCGTTCGTTAAAGAAAATGGGGCGGCAAACGAACTCGAATCACTTCGTGTCACCTGCCGATATGATTGCCTAGAAGTTCTGCACATGCTCGTAAAATTTCGAGCGGAAAAATTTGACTTCGCATCCGACCATTTTGTTCGGCCTAGGGTTTCGGTCCTGGTTGTGAAAAAATGAAACGTGCCGAAAATTTACGAGGGTGCTCTGTGCATCGTCGCGATCATGCCGGCGGGTCTCGAAGTGTAATTCGAGTCGTTTCGGCCGGGATCGGGGCATTTGTTATTTTCACAAAAAGTTATCGTTCGTTACAGAAAATGGGGGGGCAAACGAACTCGAATCACTTCGTGTCACCTGCCGATATGATTGCCTAGAAGTTCTGCACAAGCTCGTAAAATTTCGAGCGAAAAAATTTCACTTCGCATCCGACCATTTTGTTCGGCCTAGGGTTTCGGTCCTGGTTGTGAAAAAATGAAACGTCCCGAAAATTTACGAGGGTGCTCTGTGCATCGTGGCGATCATGTCGGCGGGTCTCGAAGTGTAATTCGAGTCGTTTCGGCCGGGTTCGGGGCACTTGTTATTTTCACAAAAAGTTATCGTTCGTTACAGAAAATGGGGGGGCAAACGAACTCGAATCACTTCGTGTCACCTGCCGATATGATTGCCTAGAAGTTCTGCACAAGCTCGTCAAATTTCGAGCGAAAAAAATTCACTTCGCATCCGACCATTTTGTTCGGCCTAGGGTTTCGGTCCTGGTTGTGAAAAAATGAAACGTCCCGAAAATTTACGAGGGTGCTCTGTGCATCGTGGCGATCATGTCGGCGGGTCTCAAAGTGTAATTCGAGTCGTTTCGGCCGGGTTCGGGGCACTTGTTATTTTCACAAAAAGTTATCGTTCGTTACAGAAAATGGGGGGGCAAACGAACTTGAATCACTTCGTGTCACCTGCCGATATGATTGCCTAGAAGTTCTGCACATACTCGTAAAATTTCGAGCGGAAAAATTTGACTTCGCATCCGACCATTTTGTTCGGCCTAGGGTTTCGGTCCTGGTTGTGAAAAAATGAAACGTCCCGAAAATTTACGAGGGTGCTCTGTGCATCGTGGCGATCATGTCGGCGGGTCTCGAAGTGTAATTCGAGTCGTTTCGGCCGGGATCGGGGCACTTGTTATTTTCACAAAAAGTTATCGTTCGTTACAGAAAATGGGGGGGCAAACGAACTCGAATCACTTCGTGTCACCTGCCGATATGATTGCCTAGAAGTTCTGCACAAGCTCGTAAAATTTCGAGCGAAAAAATTTCACTTCGCATCCGACCATTTTGTTCGGCCTAGGGTTTCGGTCCTGGTTGTGAAAAAATGAAACGTCCCGAAAATTTACGAGGGTGCTCTGTGCATCGTGGCGATCATGTCGGCGGGTCTCAAAGTGTAATTCGAGTCGTTTCGGCCGGGTTCGGGGCACTTGTTATTTTCACAAAAAGTTATCGTTCGTTACAGAAAATGGGGGGGCAAACGAACTTGAATCACTTCGTGTCACCTGCCGATATGATTGCCTAGAAGTTCTGCACATGCTCGTAAAATTTCGAGCGGAAAAATTTGACTTCGCATCCGACCATTTTGTTCGGCCTAGGGTTTCGGTCCTGGTTGTGAAAAAATGAAACGTCCCGAAAATTTACGAGGGTCCTCTGTGCATCGTGGCGATCATGTCGGCGGGTCTCGAAGTGTAATTCGAGTCGTTTCGGCCGGGATCGGGGCACTTGTTATTTTCACAAAAAGTTATCGTTCGTTACAGAAAATGGGGGGGCAAACGAACTCGAATCACTTCGTGTCACCTGCCGATATGATTGCCTAGAAGTTCTGCACAAGCTCGTAAAATTTCGAGCGAAAAAATTTCACTTCGCATCCGACCATTTTGTTCGGCCTAGGGTTTCGGTCCTGGTTGTGAAAAAATGAAACGTCCCGAAAATTTACGAGGGTGCTCTGTGCATCGTGGCGATCATGTCGGCGGGTCTCAAAGTGTAATTCGAGTCGTTTCGGCCGGGATCGGGGCACTTGTTATTTTCACAAAAAGTTATCGTTCGTTAGAGAAAATGGGGCGGCAAACGAACTCGAATCACTTCGTGTCACCTGCCGATATGATTGCCTAGAAGTTCTGCACAAGCTCGTCAAATTTCGAGCGAAAAAAATTCACTTCGCATCCGACCATTTTGTTCGGCCTAGGGTTTCGGTTCTGGTTGTGAAAAAATGAAACGTCCCGAAAATTTACGAGGGTGCTCTGTGCATCGTGGCGATCATGTCGGCGGGTCTCGAAGTTTAATTCGAGTCGTTTCGGCCGGGATCGGGGCACTTGTTATTTTCACAAAAAGTTATCGTTCGTTAAAGAAAATGGGGGGGCAAACGAACTCGAATCACTTCGTGTCACCTGCCGATATGATTGCCTAGAAGTTCTGCACAAGCTCGTCAAATTTCGAGCGAAAAAAATTCACTTCGCATCCGACCATTTTGTTCGGCCTAGGGTTTCGGTCCTGGTTGTGAAAAAATGAAACGTCCCGAAAATTTACGAGGGTGCTCTGTGCATCGTGGCGATCATGTCGGCGGGTCTCGAAGTGTAATTCGAGTCGTTTCGGCCGGGTTCGGGGCACTTGTTATTTTCACAAAAAGTTATCGTTCGTTACAGAAAATGGGGGGGCAAACGAACTCGAATCACTTCGTGTCACCTGCCGATATGATTGCCTAGAAGTTCTGCACAAGCTCGTCAAATTTTTAGCAAAAAAAATTCACTTCGCATCCGACCATTTTGTTCGGCCTAGGGTTTCGGTCCTGGTTGTGAAAAAATGAACCGTCCCAAAAATTTACGAGGGTGCTCTGTGCATCGTGGCGATCATGTCGGCGGGTCTCGAAGTGTAATTCGACTCGTTTCGGCCGGGATCGGGGCACTTGTTATTTTCACAAAAAGTTGTCGTTCGTTAAAGAAAATGGGGGGGCAAACGAACTCGAATCACTTCGTGTCACCTGCCGATATGATTGCCTAGAACTTCTGCACAAGCTCGTAAAATTTCGAGCGAAAAAAATTGACTTCGCATCCGACCATTTTGTTCGGCCTAGGGTTTTGGTCCTGGTTGTGAAAAAATGAAACGTTCCGAAAATTTACGAGGGTGCTCTGTGCATCGTGGCGATCATGTCGGCGGGTCTCGAAGTGTAATTCGAGTCGTTTCGGCCGGGATCGGGGCACTTGTTATTTTCACAAAAAGTTATCGTTCGTTAAAGAAAATGGGGGGGCAAACGAACTCGAATCACTTCGTGTCACCTGCCGATATGATTGCCTAGAACTTCTGCACAAGCTCGTAAAATTTCGAGCAAAAAAAATTCACTTCGCATCCGACGATTTTGTTCGGGCCTAGGGTTTCGGTCCTGGTTGTGAAAAAATGAAACGTCCCGAAAATTTACGAGGGTGCTCTGTGCATCGCGGCGATCATGTCGGCGGGTCTCGAAGTGTAATTCGAGTCGTTTCGGCCGGGATCGGGGCACTTGTTATTTTCACAAAAAGTTATCGTTCGTTAAAGAAAATGGGGGGGCAAACGAACTTGAATCACTTCGTGTCACCTGCCGATATGATTGCCTAGAAGTTCTGCACAAGCTCGTAAAATTTCGAGCGAAAAAAATTGACTTCGCATCCGACCATTTTGTTCGGCCTAGGGTTTCGGTCCTGGTTGTAAAAAAATGAAACGTCCCGAAAATTTACGAGGGTGCTCTGTGCATCGTGGCGATCATGTCGGCGGGTCTCGAAGTGTAATTCGAGTCGTTTCGGCCGGGATCGGGGCACTTGTTATTTTCACAAAAAGTTATCGTTCGTTAAAGAAAATGGGGGGGCAAACGAACTCGAATCACTTCGTGTCACCTGCCGATTTGAGTGACTAGAAGTTCTGCACAAGCTCGTGAAATTTCGAGCGAAAAAATTTCACTTCGCATCCAACCATTTTGTTCGACCTAGGGTTTCGGTCCTGGTTGTGAAAAAATGAAACGTCCCGAAAATTTACGAGGGTGCTCTGTGCATCGTGGCGATCATGTTGGCGGGTCTCGAAGTGTAATTCGAGTCGTTTCGGCCGGGATCGGGGCACTTGTTATTTTCACAAAAAGTTATCATTCGTTAAAGAAAATGGGGGGGCAAACGAACTCGAATGACTTCATGTCACCTGCCGATATGATTGCGTAGAACTTCTGCACAAGCTCGTAAAATTTCGAGCGAAAAAATTGCACTTCGCATCCGACCATTTTGTTCGGCCTAGGGTTTCGGTCCTGGTTGTGAAAAAATGAAACGTGCCGAAAATTTACGAGGGTGCTCTGTGCATCGTGGCGATCACGTCGGCGGGTCTCGAAGTGTAATTCGAGTCGTTTCGGCCGGGATCGGGGCACTTGTTATTTTCACAAAAAGTTATCGTTCGTTAAAGAAAATGGGGGGGCAAACGAACTCGAATCACTTCGTGTCACCTGCCGATATGATTGCCTAGAAGTTCTGCACAAGCTCGTAAAATTTCGAGCGAAAAAAATTGACTTCGCATCCGACCATTTTGTTCGGCCTAGGGTTTCGGTCCTGGTTGTAAAAAAATGAAACGTCCCGAAAATTTACGAGGGTGCTCTGTGCATCGTGGCGATCATGTCGGCGGGTCTCGAAGTGTAATTCGAGTCGTTTCGGCCGGGATCGGGGCACTTGTTATTTTCACAAAAAGTTATCGTTCGTTAAAGAAAATGGGGGGGCAAACGAACTCGAATCACTTCGTGTCACCTGCCGATTTGAGTGCCTAGAAGTTCTGCACAAGCTCGTGAAATTTCGAGCGAAAAAATTTCACTTCGCATCCGACCATTTTGTTCGACCTAGGGTTTCGGTCCTGGTTGTGAAAAAATGAAACGTCCCGAAAATTTACGAGGGTGCTCTGTGCATCGTGGCGATCATGTTGGCGGGTCTCGAAGTGTAATTCGAGTCGTTTCGGCAGGGATCGGGGCACTTGTTATTTTCACAAAAAGTTATCATTCGTTAAAGAAAATGGGGGGGCAAACGAACTCGAATGACTTCATGTCACCTGCCGATATGATTGCGTAGAACTTCTGCACAAGCTCGTAAAATTTCGAGCGAAAAAATTGCACTTCGCATCCGACCATTTTGTTCGGCCTAGGGTTTCGGTCCTGGTTGTGAAAAAATGAAACGTGCCGAAAATTTACGAGGGTGCTCTGTGCATCGTGGCGATCACGTCGGCGGGTCTCGAAGTGTAATTCGAGTCGTTTCGGCCGGGATCGGGGCACTTGTTATTTTCACAAAAAGTTATCGTTCGTTAAAGAAAATGGGGGGGCAAACGAACTCGAATCACTTCGTGTCACCTGCCGATATGATTGCCTAGAAGTTCTGCACAAGCTCGTAAAATTTCGAGCGAAAAAAATTCACTTCGCATCCGACCATTTTGTTCGGCCTAGGGTTTCGGTCCTGGTTGTGAAAAAATGAAACGTTCCGAAAATTTACGAGGGTGCTCTGTGCATCGTGGCGATCATGTCGGCGGGTCTCGAAGTGTAATTCGTGTCGTTTCGGCCGGGATCGGGGCACTTGTTATTTTCACAAAAAGTTATCGTTCGTTAATGAAAATGGAGGGGCAAACGAACTCGAATCACTTCGTGTCACCTGCCGATATGATTGCCTAGAAGTTCCGCACATGCTCGTAAAATTTCGAGCGAAAAAATTTTACTTCGCATCCGACCATTTTGTTTGGCCTAGGGTTTCGGTCCTGATTGTGAAAAAATCCAACGTCCCGAAAATTTACGAGGGTTCTCTGTGCATCGTGGCGATCATGTCGGCGGGTCTCGAAGTGTAATTCGAGTCGTTTCGGCCGGGATCGGGGCACTTGTTATTTTCACAAAAAGTTGTCGTTCGTTAAAGAAAATGGGGGGGCAAACGAACTCGAATCACTTCGTGTCACCTGCCGATATGATTGCCTAGAACTTCTGCACAAGCTCGTAAAATTTCGAGCGAAAAAATTTCACTTCGCATCCGACCATTTTGTTCGGCCTAGGGTTTTGGTCCTGGTTGTGAAAAAATGAAACGTCCCGAAAATTTACGAGGGTGCTCTGTGCATCGTGGCGATCATGTCGGCGGGTCTCGAAGTGTAATTCGAGTCGTTTCGGCCGGGATCGGGGCAGTTGTTATTTTCACAAAAAGTTATCGTTCGTTAAAGAAAATGGGGGGGCAAACGAACTCGAATCACTTCGTGTCACCTGCCGATATGATTGCCTAGAACTTCTGCACAAGCTCGTAAAATTTCGAGCGAAAAAAATTCACTTCGCATCCGACCATTTTGTTCGGGCCTAGGGTTTCGGTCCTGGTTGTGAAAAAATGAAACGTCCCGAAAATTTACGAGGGTGCTCTATGCATCGTGGCGATCATGTCGGCGGGTCTCGAAGTGTAATTCGAGTCGTTTCGGCCGGGATCGGGGCACTTGTTATTTTCACAAAAAGTTATCGTGCGTTAAAGAAAATGGGGGGGCAAACGAACTCGAATCACTTCGTGTCACCTGCCGATATGATTGCCTAGAACTTCTGCACAAGCTCGTAAAATTTCGAGCGAAAAAAATTGACTTCGCATCCGACCATTTTGTTCGGCCTAGGGTTTCGGTCCTGGTTGTGAAAAAATGAAACGTCCCGAAAATTTACGAGGGTGCTCTGTGCATCGTGGCGATCATGTCGGCGGGTCTCGAAGTGTAATTCGAGTCGTTTCGGCCGGGATCGGGGCACTTGTTATTTTCACAAAAAGTTATCGTTCGTTAAAGAAAATGGGGGGGCAAACGAACTCGAATCACTTCGTGTCACCTGCCGATATGATTGCCTAGAACTTCTGCACAAGCTCGTAAAATTTCGAGCGAAAAAAATTCACTTCGTATCCGACCATTTTGTTCGGCCTAGGGTTTCGGTCCTGGTTGTGAAAAAATGAAACGTCCCGAAAATTTACGAGGGTGCTCTGTGCATCGTGGCGATCATGTCGGCGGGTCTCGAAGTGTAATTCGAGTCGTTTCGGCCGGGATCGGGGCACTTGTTATTTTCACAAAAAGTTATCGTTCGCTAAAGAAAATGGGGGGGCAAACGAACTCGAATCACTTCGTGTCACCTGCCGATATGATTGCCTAGAACTTCTGCACAAGCTCGTAAAATTTCGAGCGAAAAAAATTCACTTCGTATCCGACCATTTTGTTCGGCCTAGGGTTTCGGTCCTGGTTGTGAAAAAATGAAACGTCCCGAAAATTTACGAGGGTGCTCTGTGCATCGTGGCGATCATGTCGGCGGGTCTCGAAGTGTAATTCGAGTCGTTTCGGCCGGGATCGGGGCACTTGTTATTTTCACAAAAAGTTGTCGTTCGTTAAAGAAAATGGGGGGGCAAACGAACTCGAATCACTTCGTGTCACCTGCCGATATGATTGCCTAGAACTTCTGCACAAGCTCGTAAAATTTCGAGCGAAAAAATTTCACTTCGCATCCGACCATTTTGTTCGGCCTAGGGTTTTGGTCCTGGTTGTGAAAAAATGAAACGTCCCGAAAATTTACGAGGGTGCTCTGTGCATCGTGGCGATCATGTCGGCGGGTCTCGAAGTGTAATTCGAGTCGTTTCGGCCGGGATCGGGGCACTTGTTATTTTCACAAAAAGTTATCGTTCGTTAAAGAAAATGGGGGGGCAAACGAACTCGAATCACTTCGTGTCACCTGCCGATATGATTGCCTAGAAGTTCTGCACAAGCTCGTAAAATTTCGAGCGTAAAAAATTCACTTCGCATCCGACCATTTTGTTCGGCCTAGGGTTTCGGTCCTGGTTGTGAAAAAATGAAACGTCCCGAAAATTTACGAGGGTGCTCTGTGCATCGTGGCGATCATGTCGGCGGGTCTCGAAGTGTAATTCGTGTCGTTTCGGCCGGGATCGGGGCACTTGTTATTTTCACAAAAAGTTATCGTTCGTTAAAGAAAATGGAGGGGCAAACGAACTCGAATCACTTCGTGTCACCTGCCGATATGATTGCCTAGAAGTTCCGCACATGCTCGTAAAATTTCGAGCGAAAAAATTTTACTTCGCATCCGACCATTTTGTTTGGCCTAGGGTTTCGGTCCTGATTGTGAAAACTTCCAACGTCCCGAAAATTTACGAGGGTTCTCTGTGGATCGTGGCGATCATGTCGGCGGGTCTCGAAGTGTAATTAGAGTCGTTTCGGCCGGGATCGGGGCACTTGTTATTTTCACAAAAAGTTATCGTTCGTTAAAGAAAATGGGGGGGCAAATGAACTCGAATCACTTCGTGTCACCTGCCGATATGATTGCCTAGAAGTTCTGCACAAGCTCGTCAAATTTCGAGCGAAAAAATTGCACTTCGCATCCGACCATTTTGTTCGGGCCTAGGGTTTCGGTCCTGATTGTGAAAAAATGAAACGTCCCGAAAATTTACGAGGGTGCTCTGTGCATCGTGGCGATCATGTCAGCGGGTCTCGAAGTGTAATTCGAGTCGTTTCGGCCGGGATCGGGGCACTTGTTATTTTCACAAAAAGTTATCGTTCGTTAAAGAAAATGGGGGGGCAAACGAACTCGAATCACTTCGTGTCACCTGCCGATATGATTGCCTAGAACTTCTGCACAAGCTCGTAAAATTTCGAGCGAAAAAAATTGACTTCGCATCCGACCATTTTGTTCGGCCTAGGGTTTCGGTCCTGGTTGTGAAAAAATGAAACGTCCCGAAAATTTACGAGGGTGCTCTGTGCATCGTGGCGATCATGTCGGCGGGTCTCGAAGTGTAATTCGAGTCGTTTCGGCCGGGATCGGGGCACTTGTTATTTTCACAAAAAGTTATCGTTCGTTAAAGAAAATGGGGGGGCAAACGAACTCGAATCACTTCGTGTCACCTGCCGATATGATTGCCTAGAACTTCTGCACAAGCTCGTAAAATTTCGAGCGAAAAAAATTCACTTCGTATCCGACCATTTTGTTCGGCCTAGGGTTTCGGTCCTGGTTGTGAAAAAATGAAACGTCCCCAAAATTTACGAGGGTGCTCTGTGCATCGTGGCGATCATGTCGGCGGGTCTCGAAGTGTAATTCGAGTCGTTTCGGCCGGGATCGGGGCACTTGTTATTTTCACAAAAAGTTGTCGTTCGTTAAAGAAAATGGGGGGGCAAACGAACTCGAATCACTTCGTGTCACCTGCCGATATGATTGCCTAGAACTTCTGCACAAGCTCGTAAAATTTCGAGCGAAAAAATTTCACTTCGCATCCGACCATTTTGTTCGGCCTAGGGTTTTGGTCCTGGTTGTGAAAAAATGAAACGTCCCGAAAATTTACGAGGGTGCTCTGTGCATCGTGGCGATCATGTCGGCGGGTCTCGAAGTGTAATTCGAGTCGTTTCGGCCGGGATCGGGGCAGTTGTTATTTTCACAAAAAGTTATCGTTCGTTAAAGAAAATGGGGGGGCAAACGAACTCGAATCACTTCGTGTCACCTGCCGATATGATTGCCTAGAAGTTCCGCACATGCTCGTAAAATTTCGAGCGAAAAAATTTTACTTCGCATCCGACCATTTTGTTTGGCCTAGGGTTTCGGTCCTGATTGTGAAAACTTCCAACGTCCCGAAAATTTACGAGGGTTCTCTGTGGATCGTGGCGATCATGTCGGCGGGTCTCGAAGTGTAATTAGAGTCGTTTCGGCCGGGATCGGGGCACTTGTTATTTTCACAAAAAGTTATCGTTCGTTAAAGAAAATGGGGGGGCAAACGAACTCGAATCACTTCGTGTCACCTGCCGATATGATTGCCTAGAAGTTCTGCACAAGCTCGTAAAATTTCGAGCGTAAAAAATTCACTTCGCATCCGACCATTTTGTTCGGCCTAGGGTTTCGGTCCTGGTTGTGAAAAAATGAAACGTCCCGAAAATTTACGAGGGTGCTCTGTGCATCGTGGCGATCATGTCGGCGGGTCTCGAAGTGTAATTCGTGTCGTTTCGGCCGGGATCGGGGCACTTGTTATTTTCACAAAAAGTTATCGTTCGTTAAAGAAAATGGAGGGGCAAACGAACTCGAATCACTTCGTGTCACCTGCCGATATGATTGCCTAGAAGTTCCGCACATGCTCGTAAAATTTCGAGCGAAAAAATTTTACTTCGCATCCGACCATTTTGTTTGGCCTAGGGTTTCGGTCCTGATTGTGAAAACTTCCAACGTCCCGAAAATTTACGAGGGTTCTCTGTGGATCGTGGCGATCATGTCGGCGGGTCTCGAAGTGTAATTAGAGTCGTTTCGGCCGGGATCGGGGCACTTGTTATTTTCACAAAAAGTTATCGTTCGTTAAAGAAAATGGGGGGGCAAATGAACTCGAATCACTTCGTGTCACCTGCCGATATGATTGCCTAGAAGTTCTGCACAAGCTCGTCAAATTTCGAGCGAAAAAATTGCACTTCGCATCCGACCATTTTGTTCGGGCCTAGGGTTTCGGTCCTGATTGTGAAAAAATGAAACGTCCCGAAAATTTACGAGGGTGCTCTGTGCATCGTGGCGATCATGTCAGCGGGTCTCGAAGTGTAATTCGAGTCGTTTCGGCCGGGATCGGGGCACTTGTTATTTTCACAAAAAGTTATCGTTCGTTAAAGAAAATGGGGGGGCAAACGAACTCGAATCACTTCGTGTCACCTGCCGATATGATTGCCTAGAACTTCTGCACAAGCTCGTAAAATTTCGAGCGAAAAAAATTGACTTCGCATCCGACCATTTTGTTCGGCCTAGGGTTTCGGTCCTGGTTGTGAAAAAATGAAACGTCCCGAAAATTTACGAGGGTGCTCTGTGCATCGTGGCGATCATGTCGGCGGGTCTCGAAGTGTAATTCGAGTCGTTTCGGCCGGGATCGGGGCACTTGTTATTTTCACAAAAAGTTATCGTTCGTTAAAGAAAATGGGGGGGCAAACGAACTCGAATCACTTCGTGTCACCTGCCGATATGATTGCCTAGAACTTCTGCACAAGCTCGTAAAATTTCGAGCGAAAAAAATTCACTTCGTATCCGACCATTTTGTTCGGCCTAGGGTTTCGGTCCTGGTTGTGAAAAAATGAAACGTCCCCAAAATTTACGAGGGTGCTCTGTGCATCGTGGCGATCATGTCGGCGGGTCTCGAAGTGTAATTCGAGTCGTTTCGGCCGGGATCGGGGCACTTGTTATTTTCACAAAAAGTTGTCGTTCGTTAAAGAAAATGGGGGGGCAAACGAACTCGAATCACTTCGTGTCACCTGCCGATATGATTGCCTAGAACTTCTGCACAAGCTCGTAAAATTTCGAGCGAAAAAATTTCACTTCGCATCCGACCATTTTGTTCGGCCTAGGGTTTTGGTCCTGGTTGTGAAAAAATGAAACGTCCCGAAAATTTACGAGGGTGCTCTGTGCATCGTGGCGATCATGTCGGCGGGTCTCGAAGTGTAATTCGAGTCGTTTCGGCCGGGATCGGGGCAGTTGTTATTTTCACAAAAAGTTATCGTTCGTTAAAGAAAATGGGGGGGCAAACGAACTCGAATCACTTCGTGTCACCTGCCGATATGATTGCCTAGAAGTTCCGCACATGCTCGTAAAATTTCGAGCGAAAAAATTTTACTTCGCATCCGACCATTTTGTTTGGCCTAGGGTTTCGGTCCTGATTGTGAAAACTTCCAACGTCCCGAAAATTTACGAGGGTTCTCTGTGGATCGTGGCGATCATGTCGGCGGGTCTCGAAGTGTAATTAGAGTCGTTTCGGCCGGGATCGGGGCACTTGTTATTTTCACAAAAAGTTATCGTTCGTTAAAGAAAATGGGGGGGCAAACGAACTCGAATCACTTCGTGTCACCTGCCGATATGATTGCCTAGAAGTTCTGCACAAGCTCGTAAAATTTCGAGCGTAAAAAATTCACTTCGCATCCGACCATTTTGTTCGGCCTAGGGTTTCGGTCCTGGTTGTGAAAAAATGAAACGTCCCGAAAATTTACGAGGGTGCTCTGTGCATCGTGGCGATCATGTCGGCGGGTCTCGAAGTGTAATTCGTGTCGTTTCGGCCGGGATCGGGGCACTTGTTATTTTCACAAAAAGTTATCGTTCGTTAAAGAAAATGGAGGGGCAAACGAACTCGAATCACTTCGTGTCACCTGCCGATATGATTGCCTAGAAGTTCCGCACATGCTCGTAAAATTTCGAGCGAAAAAATTTTACTTCGCATCCGACCATTTTGTTTGGCCTAGGGTTTCGGTCCTGATTGTGAAAACTTCCAACGTCCCGAAAATTTACGAGGGTTCTCTGTGGATCGTGGCGATCATGTCGGCGGGTCTCGAAGTGTAATTAGAGTCGTTTCGGCCGGGATCGGGGCACTTGTTATTTTCACAAAAAGTTATCGTTCGTTAAAGAAAATGGGGGGGCAAATGAACTCGAATCACTTCGTGTCACCTGCCGATATGATTGCCTAGAAGTTCTGCACAAGCTCGTCAAATTTCGAGCGAAAAAATTGCACTTCGCATCCGACCATTTTGTTCGGGCCTAGGGTTTCGGTCCTGATTGTGAAAAAATGAAACGTCCCGAAAATTTACGAGGGTGCTCTGTGCATCGTGGCGATCATGTCAGCGGGTCTCGAAGTGTAATTCGAGTCGTTTCGGCCGGGATCGGGGCACTTGTTATTTTCACAAAAAGTTATCGTTCGTTAAAGAAAATGGGGGGGCAAACGAACTCGAATCACTTCGTGTCACCTGCCGATATGATTGCCTAGAACTTCTGCACAAGCTCGTAAAATTTCGAGCGAAAAAAATTGACTTCGCATCCGACCATTTTGTTCGGCCTAGGGTTTCGGTCCTGGTTGTGAAAAAATGAAACGTCCCGAAAATTTACGAGGGTGCTCTGTGCATCGTGGCGATCATGTCGGCGGGTCTCGAAGTGTAATTCGAGTCGTTTCGGCCGGGATCGGGGCACTTGTTATTTTCACAAAAAGTTATCGTTCGTTAAAGAAAATGGGGGGGCAAACGAACTCGAATCACTTCGTGTCACCTGCCGATATGATTGCCTAGAACTTCTGCACAAGCTCGTAAAATTTCGAGCGAAAAAAATTCACTTCGTATCCGACCATTTTGTTCGGCCTAGGGTTTCGGTCCTGGTTGTGAAAAAATGAAACGTCCCCAAAATTTACGAGGGTGCTCTGTGCATCGTGGCGATCATGTCGGCGGGTCTCGAAGTGTAATTCGAGTCGTTTCGGCCGGGATCGGGGCACTTGTTATTTTCACAAAAAGTTGTCGTTCGTTAAAGAAAATGGGGGGGCAAACGAACTCGAATCACTTCGTGTCACCTGCCGATATGATTGCCTAGAACTTCTGCACAAGCTCGTAAAATTTCGAGCGAAAAAATTTCACTTCGCATCCGACCATTTTGTTCGGCCTAGGGTTTTGGTCCAGGTTGTGAAAAAATGAAACGTCCCGAAAATTTACGAGGGTGCTCTGTGCATCGTGGCGATCATGTCGGCGGGTCTCGAAGTGTAATTCGAGTCGTTTCGGCCGGGATCGGGGCAGTTGTTATTTTCACAAAAAGTTATCGTTCGTTAAAGAAAATGGGGGGGCAAACGAACTCGAATCACTTCGTGTCACCTGCCGATATGATTGCCTAGAAGTTCCGCACATGCTCGTAAAATTTCGAGCGAAAAAATTTTACTTCGCATCCGACCATTTTGTTTGGCCTAGGGTTTCGGTCCTGATTGTGAAAACTTCCAACGTCCCGAAAATTTACGAGGGTTCTCTGTGGATCGTGGCGATCATGTCGGCGGGTCTCGAAGTGTAATTAGAGTCGTTTCGGCCGGGATCGGGGCACTTGTTATTTTCACAAAAAGTTATCGTTCGTTAAAGAAAATGGGGGGGCAAATGAACTCGAATCACTTCGTGTCACCTGCCGATATGATTGCCTAGAAGTTCTGCACAAGCTCGTCAAATTTCGAGCGAAAAAATTGCACTTCGCATCCGACCATTTTGTTCGGGCCTAGGGTTTCGGTCCTGATTGTGAAAAAATGAAACGTCCCGAAAATTTACGAGGGTGCTCTGTGCATCGTGGCGATCATGTCAGCGGGTCTCGAAGTGTAATTCGAGTCGTTTCGGCCGGGATCGGGGCACTTGTTATTTTCACAAAAAGTTATCGTTCGTTAAAGAAAATGGGGGGGCAAACGAACTCGAATCACTTCGTGTCACCTGCCGATATGATTGCCTAGAACTTCTGCACAAGCTCGTAAAATTTCGAGCGAAAAAAATTGACTTCGCATCCGACCATTTTGTTCGGCCTAGGGTTTCGGTCCTGGTTGTGAAAAAATGAAACGTCCCGAAAATTTACGAGGGTGCTCTGTGCATCGTGGCGATCATGTCGGCGGGTCTCGAAGTGTAATTCGAGTCGTTTCGGCCGGGATCGGGGCACTTGTTATTTTCACAAAAAGTTATCGTTCGTTAAAGAAAATGGGGGGGCAAACGAACTCGAATCACTTCGTGTCACCTGCCGATATGATTGCCTAGAACTTCTGCACAAGCTCGTAAAATTTCGAGCGAAAAAAATTCACTTCGCATCCGACCATTTTGTTCGGGCCTAGGGTTTCGGTCCTGGTTGTGAAAAAATGAAACGTCCCGAAAATTTACGAGGGTGCTCTGTGCATCGTGGCGATCATGTCGGCGGGTCTCGAAGTGTAATTCGAGTCGTTTCGGCCGGGATCGGGGCACTTGTTATTTTCACAAAAAGTTATCGTGCGTTAAAGAAAATGGGGGGGCAAACGAACTCGAATCACTTCGTGTCACCTGCCGATATGATTGCCTAGAACTTCTGCACAAGCTCGTAAAATTTCGAGCGAAAAAAATTGACTTCGCATCCGACCATTTTGTTCGGCCTAGGGTTTCGGTCCTGGTTGTGAAAAAACGAAACGTCCCGAAAATTTACGAGGGTGCTCTGTGCATCGTGGCGATCATGTCGGCGGGTCTCGAAGTGTAATTAGAGTCGTTTCGGCCGGGATCGGGGCACTTGTTATTTTCACAAAAAGTTATCGTTCGTTAAAGAAAATGGGGGGGCAAACGAACTCGAATCACTTCGTGTCACCTGCCGATTTGAGTGCCTAGAACTTCTGCACAAGCTCGTAAAATTTCGAGCAAAAAAAATTCACTTCGCATCCGACCATTTTGTTCGGCCTAGGGTTTCGGTCCTGGTTGTGAAAAAATGAAACGTCCCGAAAATTTACGAGGGTGCTCTGTGCATCGCGGCGATCATGTTGGCGGGTCTCGAAGTGTAATTCGAGTCGTTTCGGCCGGGGTCGGGGCACTTGTTGTTTTCACAAAAAGTTATCGTTCGTTAAAGAAAATGGGGGGGCAAACGAACTTGAATCACTTCGTGTCACCTGCCGATATGATTGCCTAGAAGTTCTGCACAAGCTCGTAAAATTTCGAGCGGAAAAAATTGACTTCGCATCCGACCATTTTGTTCGGCCTAGGGTTTCGGTCCTGGTTGTAAAAAAATGAAACGTCCCGAAAATTTACGAGGGTGCTCTGTGCATCGTGGTGATCATGTCGGCGGGTCTCGAAGTGTAATTCGAGTCGTTTCGGCCGGGATCGGGGCACTTGTTATTTTCACAAAAAGTTATCGTTCGTTAAAGAAAATGGGGGGGCAAACGAACTCGAATCACTTCGTGTCACCTGCCGATATGATTGCCTAGAACTTCTGCACAAGCTCGTAAAATTTCGAGCGAAAAAATTGCACTTCGCATCCGACCATTTTGTTCGGGCCTAGGGTTTCGGTCTTGGTTGTGAAAAAATGAAACGTCCCGAAAATTTACGAGGGTGCTCTGTGCATCGTGGCGATCATGTCGGCGGGTCTCGAAGTGTAATTCGAGTCGTTTCGGCCGGGATCGGGGCACTTGTTATTTTCACAAAAACTTATCGTTCGTTAAAAGAAATGGGGGGGCAAACGAACTCGAATCACTTCGTGTCACCTGCCGATATGATTGCCTAGAACTTCTGCACAAGCTCGTAAAATTTCAAGCAAAAAAAATTCACTTCTCATCCGACCATTTTGTTCGGCCTAGGGTTTCGGTCCTGGTTGTGAAAAAATGAAACGTCCCGAAACTTTACGAGGGTGCTCTGTGCATCGTGGCGATCATATCGGCGGGTCTCGAAGTGTAATTCGAGTCGTTTCGGCCGGGATCGAGGCACTTGTTATTTTCACAAAAAGTTGTCGTTCGTTAAAGAAAATGGGGGGGCAAACGAACTCGAATCACTTCGTGTCACCTGCCGATATGATTGCCTAGAACTTCTGCACAAGCTCGTAAAATTTCGAGCGAAAAAATTTCACTACGCATCCGACCATTTTGTTCGGCCTAGGGTTTTGGTCCTGGTTGTGAAAAAATGAAACGTCCCGAAAATTTACGAGGGTGCTCTGTGCATCGTGGCGATCATGTCGGCGGGTCTCGAAGTGTAATTCAAGTCGTTTCGGCCAGGTTCGGGGCACTTGTTATTTTCACAAAAAGTTATCGTTCGTTAAAGAAAATGGGGGGGCAAACGAACTCGAATCACTTCGTGTCACCTGCCGATATGATTGCCTAGAACTTCTGCACAAGCTCGTAAAATTTCGAGCGAAAAAATTGCACTTCGCATCCGACCATTTTGTTCGGCCTAGGGTTTCGGTCCTGGTTGTGAAAAAATGAAACGTCCCGAAAATTTACGAGGGTGCTCTGTGCATCGTGGCGATCATGTTGGCGGGTCTCGAAGTGTAATTCGAGTCGTTTCGGCCAGGATCGGGGCACTTGTTATTTTCACAAAAACTTATCGTTCGTTAAAAGAAATGGGGGGGCAAACGAACTCGAAGCACTTCGTGTCACCTGCCGATATGATTGCCTAGAACTTCTGCACAAGCTCGTAAAATTTCGAGCAAAAAAAATTCACTTCGCATCCGACCATTTTGTTCGGCCTAGGGTTTCGGTCCTGGTTGTGAAAAAATGAAACGTCCCGAAACTTTACGAGGGTGCTCTGTGCATCGTGGCAATCATGTCGGCGGGTCTCGAAGTGTAATTCGAGTCGTTTCGGCCGGGATCGAGGCACTTGTTATTTTCACAAAAAGTTGTCGTTCGTTAAAGAAAATGGGGGGGCAAACGAACTCGAATCACTTCGTGTCACCTGCCGATATGATTGCCTAGAACTTCTGCACAAGCTCGTAAAATTTCGAGCAAAAAAATTTCACTACGCATCCGACCATTTTGTTCGGCCTAGGGTTTTGGTCCTGGTTGTGTAAAAATGAAACGTCCCGAAAATTTACGAGGGTGCTCTGTGCATCGTGGCGATCATGTCGGCGGGTCTCGAAGTGTAATTCGAGTCGTTTCGGCCGGGATCGGGGCACTTGTTATTTTCACAAAAAGTTATCGTTCGTTAAAGAAAATGGGGGGGCAAACGAACTCGAATCACTTCGTGTCACCTGCCGATTTGATTGCCTAGAACTTCTGCACAAGCTCGTAAAAGTTCGAGCGAAAAAATTGCACTTCGCATCCGACCATTTTGTTCGGGCCTAGGGTTTCGGTCCTGGTTGTGAAAAAATGAAACGTCCCGAAAATTTACGAGGGTGCTCTGTCCATCGTGGCGATCATGTCGGCGGGTCTCGAAGTGTAATTCGAGTCGTTTCGGCCGGGATCGGGGCACTGGTTATTTTCGCAAAAAGTTATCGTTCGTTAAAGAAAATGGGGGGGCAAACGAACTCGAATCACTTCGTGTCACCTGCCGATATGATTGCCTAGAACTTCTGCACTAGCTCGTAAAATTTCGAGCGAAAAAAATTCACTTCGCATCCGACCATTTTCTTCGGCCTAGGGTTTCGGTCCTGGTTGTAAAAAAATGAAACGTCCCGAAAATTTACGAGGGTGCTCTGTGCATCGTGGCGATCATGTCGGCGGGTCTCGAAGTGTAATTCGACTCGTTTCGGCCGGGATCGGGGCACTTGTTATTTTCACAAAAAGTTGTCGTTCGTTAAAGAAAATGGGGGGGCAAACGAACTCGAATCACTTCGTGTCACCTGCCGATATGATTGCCTAGAACTTCTGCACAAGCTCGTAAAATTTCGAGCGAAAAAATTTCACTTCGCATCCGACCATTTTGTTTGGCCTAGGGTTTCGGTCCTGATTGTGAAAAAATACAACGTCCCGAAAATTTACGAGGGTGCTCTGTGCATCGTGGCGATCATGTCGGCGGGTCTCGAAGTGTAATTCGAGTCGTTTCGGCCGGGATCGGGGCACTTGTTATTTTCACAAAAAGTTATCGTTCGTTAAAGAAAATGGGGGGGCAAACGAACTCGAATCACTTCGTGTCACCTGCCGATATGATTGCCTAGAAGTTCCGCACGTGCTCGTAAAATTTCGAGCGAAAAAATTTCACTTCGCATCCGACCATTTTGTTCGACCTAGGGTTTCGGTCCTGGTTGTGAAAAAATGAAACGTCCCGAAAATTTACGAGGGTGCTCTGTGCATCGTGGCGATCATGTCGGCGGGTCTCGAAGTGTAATTCAAGTCGTTTCGGCCAGGTTCGGGGCACTTGTTATTTTCACAAAAAGTTATCGTTCGTTAAAGAAAATGGGGGGGCAAACGAACTCGAATCACTTCGTGTCACCTGCCGATATGATTGCCTAGAACTTCTGCACAAGCTCGTAAAATTTCGAGCGGAAAAAATTGACTTCGCATCCGACCATTTTGTTCGGCCTAGGGTTTCGGTCCTGGTTGTAAAAAAATGAAACGTCCCGAAAATTTACGAGGGTGCTCTGTGCATCGTGGTGATCATGTCGGCGGGTCTCGAAGTGTAATTCGAGTCGTTTCGGCCGGGATCGGGGCACTTGTTATTTTCACAAAAAGTTATCGTTCGTTAAAGAAAATGGGGGGGCAAACGAACTCGAATCACTTCGTGTCACCTGCCGATATGATTGCCTAGAACTTCTGCACAAGCTCGTAAAATTTCGAGCGAAAAAATTGCACTTCGCATCCGACCATTTTGTTCGGGCCTAGGGTTTCGGTCTTGGTTGTGAAAAAATGAAACGTCCCGAAAATTTACGAGGGTGCTCTGTGCATCGTGGCGATCATGTCGGCGGGTCTCGAAGTGTAATTCGAGTCGTTTCGGCCGGGATCGGGGCACTTGTTATTTTCACAAAAACTTATCGTTCGTTAAAAGAAATGGGGGGGCAAACGAACTCGAATCACTTCGTGTCACCTGCCGATATGATTGCCTAGAACTTCTGCACAAGCTCGTAAAATTTCAAGCAAAAAAAATTCACTTCTCATCCGACCATTTTGTTCGGCCTAGGGTTTCGGTCCTGGTTGTGAAAAAATGAAACGTCCCGAAACTTTACGAGGGTGCTCTGTGCATCGTGGCGATCATATCGGCGGGTCTCGAAGTGTAATTCGAGTCGTTTCGGCCGGGATCGAGGCACTTGTTATTTTCACAAAAAGTTGTCGTTCGTTAAAGAAAATGGGGGGGCAAACGAACTCGAATCACTTCGTGTCACCTGCCGATATGATTGCCTAGAACTTCTGCACAAGCTCGTAAAATTTCGAGCGAAAAAATTTCACTACGCATCCGACCATTTTGTTCGGCCTAGGGTTTTGGTCCTGGTTGTGAAAAAATGAAACGTCCCGAAAATTTACGAGGGTGCTCTGTGCATCGTGGCGATCATGTCGGCGGGTCTCGAAGTGTAATTCAAGTCGTTTCGGCCAGGTTCGGGGCACTTGTTATTTTCACAAAAAGTTATCGTTCGTTAAAGAAAATGGGGGGGCAAACGAACTCGAATCACTTCGTGTCACCTGCCGATATGATTGCCTAGAACTTCTGCACAAGCTCGTAAAATTTCGAGCGAAAAAATTGCACTTCGCATCCGACCATTTTGTTCGGCCTAGGGTTTCGGTCCTGGTTGTGAAAAAATGAAACGTCCCGAAACTTTACGAGGGTGCTCTGTGCATCGTGGCAATCATGTCGGCGGGTCTCGAAGTGTAATTCGAGTCGTTTCGGCCGGGATCGAGGCACTTGTTATTTTCACAAAAAGTTGTCGTTCGTTAAAGAAAATGGGGGGGCAAACGAACTCGAATCACTTCGTGTCACCTGCCGATATGATTGCCTAGAACTTCTGCACAAGCTCGTAAAATTTCGAGCAAAAAAATTTCACTACGCATCCGACCATTTTGTTCGGCCTAGGGTTTTGGTCCTGGTTGTGTAAAAATGAAACGTCCCGAAAATTTACGAGGGTGCTCTGTGCATCGTGGCGATCATGTCGGCGGGTCTCGAAGTGTAATTCGAGTCGTTTCGGCCGGGATCGGGGCACTTGTTATTTTCACAAAAAGTTATCGTTCGTTAAAGAAAATGGGGGGGCAAACGAACTCGAATCACTTCGTGTCACCTGCCGATTTGATTGCCTAGAACTTCTGCACAAGCTCGTAAAAGTTCGAGCGAAAAAATTGCACTTCGCATCCGACCATTTTGTTCGGGCCTAGGGTTTCGGTCCTGGTTGTGAAAAAATGAAACGTCCCGAAAATTTACGAGGGTGCTCTGTCCATCGTGGCGATCATGTCGGCGGGTCTCGAAGTGTAATTCGAGTCGTTTCGGCCGGGATCGGGGCACTGGTTATTTTCGCAAAAAGTTATCGTTCGTTAAAGAAAATGGGGGGGCAAACGAACTCGAATCACTTCGTGTCACCTGCCGATATGATTGCCTAGAACTTCTGCACTAGCTCGTAAAATTTCGAGCGAAAAAAATTCACTTCGCATCCGACCATTTTCTTCGGCCTAGGGTTTCGGTCCTGGTTGTAAAAAAATGAAACGTCCCGAAAATTTACGAGGGTGCTCTGTGCATCGTGGCGATCATGTCGGCGGGTCTCGAAGTGTAATTCGACTCGTTTCGGCCGGGATCGGGGCACTTGTTATTTTCACAAAAAGTTGTCGTTCGTTAAAGAAAATGGGGGGGCAAACGAACTCGAATCACTTCGTGTCACCTGCCGATATGATTGCCTAGAACTTCTGCACAAGCTCGTAAAATTTCGAGCGAAAAAATTTCACTTCGCATCCGACCATTTTGTTTGGCCTAGGGTTTCGGTCCTGATTGTGAAAAAATACAACGTCCCGAAAATTTACGAGGGTGCTCTGTGCATCGTGGCGATCATGTCGGCGGGTCTCGAAGTGTAATTCGAGTCGTTTCGGCCGGGATCGGGGCACTTGTTATTTTCACAAAAAGTTATCGTTCGTTAAAGAAAATGGGGGGGCAAACGAACTCGAATCACTTCGTGTCACCTGCCGATATGATTGCCTAGAAGTTCCGCACGTGCTCGTAAAATTTCGAGCGAAAAAATTTCACTTCGCATCCGACCATTTTGTTCGACCTAGGGTTTCGGTCCTGGTTGTGAAAAAATGAAACGTCCCGAAAATTTACGAGGGTGCTCTGTGCATCGTGGCGATCATGTCGGCGGGTCTCGAAGTGTAATTCAAGTCGTTTCGGCCAGGTTCGGGGCACTTGTTATTTTCACAAAAAGTTATCGTTCGTTAAAGAAAATGGGGGGGCAAACGAACTCGAATCACTTCGTGTCACCTGGCGATATGATTGCCTAGAACTTCTGCACAAGCTCGTAAAATTTCGAGCAAAAAAAATTCACTTCGCATCCGACCATTTTGTTCGGCCTAGGGTTTCGGTCCTGGTTGTGAAAAAATGAAACGTCCCGAAACTTTACGAGGGTGCTCTGTGCATCGTGGCAATCATGTCGGCGGGTCTCGAAGTGTAATTCGAGTCGTTTCGGCCGGGATCGAGGCACTTGTTATTTTCACAAAAAGTTGTCGTTCGTTAAAGAAAATGGGGGGGCAAACGAACTCGAATCACTTCGTGTCACCTACCGATATGATTGCCTAGAACTTCTGCACAAGCTCGTAAAATTTCGAGCGAAAAAATTGCACTTCGCATCCGACCATTTTGTTCGGCCTAGGGTTTCGGTCCTGGTTGTGAAAAAATGAAACGTCCCGAAAATTTACGAGGGTGCTTTGTGCATCGTGGCGATCATGTTGGCGGGTCTCGAAGTGTAATTCGAGTCGTTTCGGCCGGGATCGGGGCACTTGTTATTTTCACAAAAACTTATCGTTCGTTAAAAGAAATGGGGGGGCAAACGAACTCGAATCACTTCGTGTCACCTGCCGATATGATTGCCTAGAACTTCTGCACAAGCTCGTAAAATTTCGAGCAAAAAAATTTCACTACGCATCCGACCATTTTGTTCGGCCTAGGGTTTTGGTCCTGGTTGTGAAAAAATGAAACGTCCCGAAAATTTACGAGGGTGCTCTGTGCATCGTGGCGATCATGTCGGCGGGTCTCGAAGTGTAATTCGAGTCGTTTCGGCCGGGATCGGGGCACTTGTTATTTTCACAAAAAGTTGTCGTTCGTTAAAGAAAATGGGGGGGCAAACGAACTCGAATCACTTCGTGTCACCTGCCGATTTGATTGCCTAGAACTTCTGCACAAGCTCGTAAAAGTTCGAGCGAAAAAATTGCACTTCGCATCCGACCATTTTGTTCGGGCCTAGGGTTTCGGTCCTGGTTGTGAAAAAATGAAACGTCCCGAAAATTTACGAGGGTGCTCTGTCCATCGTGGCGATCATGTCGGCGGGTCTCGAAGTGTAATTCGAGTCGTTTCGGCCGGGATCGGGGCACTTGTTATTTTCGCAAAAAGTTATCGTTCGTTAAAGAAAATGGGGGGGGCAAACGAACTCGAATCACTTCGTGTCACCTGCCGATATGATTGCCTAGAACTTCTGCACAAGCTCGTAAAATTTCGAGCGAAAAAAATTCACTTCGCATCCGACCATTTTCTTCGGCCTAGGGTTTCGGTCCTGGTTGTAAAAAAATGAAACGTCCCGAAAATTTACGAGGGTGCTCTGTGCATCGTGGCGATCATGTCGGCGGGTCTCGAAGTGTAATTCGACTCGTTTCGGCCGGGATCGGGGCACTTGTTATTTTCACAAAAAGTTGTCGTTCGTTAAAGAAAATGGGGGGGGCAAACGAACTCGAATCACTTCTTGTCACCTGCCGATATGATTGCCTAGAACTTCTGCACAAGCTCGTAAAATTTCGAGCGAAAAAATTTCACTTCGCATCCGACCATTTTGTTCGGCCTAGGGTTTTGGTCCTGGTTGTGAAAAAATGAAACGTCCCGAAAATTTACGAGGGTGCTCTGTGCATCGTGGCGATCATGTCGGCGGGTCTCGAAGTGTAATTCGAGTCGTTTCGGCCGGGATCGGGGCGCTTGTTATTTTCACAAAAAGTTATCGTTCGTTAAAGAAAATGGGGGGGCAAACGAACTCGAATCACTTCGTGTCACCTGCCGATATGATTGCCTAGAACTTCTGCACAAGCTCGTAAAATTTCGAGCGAAAAAAAGTCACTTCGCATCCGACCATTTTGTTCGGCCTAGGGTTTCGGTCCTGGTTGTGAAAAAATGAAACGTCCCAAAAATTTACGAGGGTGCTCTGTGCATCGTGGCGATCATGTCGGCGGGTCTCGAAGTGTAATTCGAGTCGTTTCGGCCGGGATCGGGGGACTTGTTATTTTCACAAAAAGTTATCGTTCGTTAAAGAAAATGGGGGGGCAAACGAACTCGAATCACTTCGTGTCACCTGCCGATATGATTGCCTAGAACTTCTGCACAAGCTCGTAAAATTTCGAGCGAAAAAAATTTACTTCGCATCCGACCATTTTGTTCGGCCTAGGGTTTCGGTCCTGGTTGTAAAAAAATGAAACGTCCCAAAAATTTACGAGGGTGCTCTGTGCATCGTGGCGATCATGTCGGCGGGTCTCGAAGTGTAATTCGACTCGTTTCGGCCGGGATCGGGGCACTTGTTATTTTCACAAAAAGTTATCGTTCGTTAAAGAAAATGGGGGGGCAAACGAACTCGAATCACTTCGTGTCACCTGCCGATATGATTGCCTAGAACTTCTGCACAAGCTCGTAAAATTTCGAGCGAAAAAAATTTACTTCGCATCCGACCATTTTGTTCGGCCTAGGGTTTCGGTCCTGGTTGTAAAAAAATGAAACGTCCCAAAAATTTACGAGGGTGCTCTGTGCATCGTGGCGATCATGTCGGCGGGTCTCGAAGTGTAATTCGACTCGTTTCGGCCGGGATCGGGGCACTTGTTATTTTCACAAAAAGTTATCGTTCGTTAAAGAAAATGGGGGGGCAAACGAACTCGAATCACTTCGTGTCACCTGCCGATATGATTGCCTAGAACTTCTGCACAAGCTCGTAAAATTTCGACCGAAAAAATTTCACTTCGCATCCGACCATTTTGTTCGGCCTAGGGTTTTGGTCCTGGTTGTGAAAAAATGAAACGTCCCGAAAATTTACGAGGGTGCTCTGTGCATCGTGGCGATCATGTCGGCGGGTCTCGAAGTGTAATTCGAGACGTTTCGGCCGGGATCGGGGCACTTGTTATTTTCACAAAAAGTTATCGTTCGTTAAAGAAAATGGGGGGGCAAACGAACTCGAATGACTTCGTGTCACCTGCCGATATGATTGCCTAGAAGTTCTGCACAAGCTCGTAAAATTTAAAGCGAAAAAATTTCACTTCGCATCCGACCATTTTGTTCGGCCTAGGGTTTCGGTCCTGATTGTGAAAAAAGACAACGCCGTCCAATTTGCCCGAAAATTTATGAGGGTGCTCTGTGCATCGTGGCGATCATGTCGGCGGGTCTCGAAGTGTAATTCGAGTCGTTTCGGCCGGGATCGGGGCACTTGTTATTTTCACAAAAAGTTATCGTTCGTTAAAGAAAATGGGGGGGCAAACGAACTCGAATCACTTCGTGTCACCTGCCGATATGATTGCCTAGAAGTTCTGCACAAGCTCGTAAAATTTAAAGCGAAAAAATTTCACTTCGCATCCGACCATTTTGTTCGGCCTAGGGTTTCGGACCTGATTGTGAAAAAATACAACGCCGTCCAGTTTGCCCGAAAATTTATGAGGGTGCTCTGTGCATCGTGGGGATCATGTCGGCGGGTCTCGAAGTGTAATTCGAGTCGTTTCGGCCGGGATCGGGGCACTTGTTATTTTCACAAAAAGTTATCGTTCGTTAAAGAAAATGGGGGGGCAAACGAACTCGAATCACTTCGTGTCACCTGCCGATATGATTGCCTAGAAGTTCTGCACAAGCTCGTAAAATTTCGAGCGAAAAAACTTCACTTCGCATCCGACCATTTTGTTCGGCCTAGGGTTTTGGTCCTGGTTGTGAAAAAATGAAACGTCCCGAAAATTTACGAGGGTGCTCTGTGCATCGTGGCGATCATGTCGGCGGGTCTCGAAGTGTAATTCGAGTCGTTTCGGCTGGGTTCGGGGCACTTGTTATTTTCACAAAAAGTTATCGTTCGTTAAAGAAAATGGGTGGGAAAAGGAACTCGAATCACTTCGTGTCACCTGCCGATATGATTGCCTAGAACTTCTGCACAAGCTCGTCAAATTTCGAGCGAAAAAAATTCACTTCGCATCCGACCATTTTGTTCGGCCTAGGGTTTTGGTCCTGGTTGTGAAAAAATGAAACGTCCCGAAAATTTACGAGGGTGCTCTGTGCATCGTGGCGATCATGTCGGCGGGTCTCGAAGTGTAATTCGAGTCGTTTCGGCCGGGATCGGGGCACTTGTTATTTTCACAAAAACTTATCGTTCGTTAAAAGAAATGGGGGGGCAAACGAACTCGAATCACTTCGTGTCACCTGCCGATATGATTGCCTAGAACTTCTGCACAAGCTCGTAAAATTTCGAGCGAAAAAAATTCACTTCGCATCCGACCATTTTGTTCGGCCTAAGGTTTCGGTCCTGGTTGTGAAAAAATGAAACGTCCCGAAACTTTACGAGGGTGCTCTGTGCATCGTGGCGATCATGTCGGCGGGTCTCGAAGTGTAATTCGAGTCGTTTCGGCCGGGATCGGGGCACTTGTTATTTTCACAAAAACTTATCGTTCGTTAAAAGAAATGGGGGGGCAAACGAACTCGAATCACTTCGTGTCACCTGCCGATATGATTGCCTAGAACTTCTGCACAAGCTCGTAAAATTTCGAGCGAAAAAAATTCACTTCGCATCCGACCATTTTGTTCGGCCTAGGGTTTCGGTCCTGGTTGTGAAAAAATGAAACGTCCCGAAACTTTACGAGGGTGCTCTGTGCATCGTGGCGATCATGTCGGCGGGTCTCGAAGTGTAATTCGAGTCGTTTCGGCCGGGATCGAGGCACTTGTTATTTTCACAAAAAGTTGTCGTTCGTTAAAGAAAATGGGGGGGCAAACGAACTCGAATCACTTCGTGTCACCTGCCGATATGATTGCCTAGAACTTCTGCACAAGCTCGTAAAATTTCGAGCGAAAAAATTTCACTTCGCATCCGACCATTTTGTTCGGCCTAGGGTTTTGGTCCTGGTTGTGAAAAAATGAAACGTCCCGAAAATTTACGAGGGTGCTCTGTGCATCGTGGCGATCATGTCGGCGGGTCTCGAAGTGTAATTCGAGTCGTTTCGGCCGGGATCGGGGCACTTGTTATTTTCACAAAAAGTTATCGTTCGTTAAAGAAAATGGGGGGGCAAACGAACTCGAATCACTTCGTGTCACCTGCCGATATGATTGCCTAGAACTTCTGCACAAGCTCGTAAAAGTTCGAGCGAAAAAATTGCACTTCGCATCCGACCATTTTGTTCGGGCCTAGGGTTTCGGTCCTGGTTGTGAAAAAATGAAACGTCCCAAAAATTTACGAGGGTGCTCTGTGCATCGTGGCGATCATGTCGGCGGGTCTCGAAGTGTAATTCGAGTCGTTTCGGCCGGGATCGGGGCACTTGTTATTTTCACAAAAAGTTATCGTTCGTTAAAGAAAATGGGGGGGAAAACGAACTCGAATCACTTCGTGTCACCTGCCGATATGATTGCCTAGAACTTCTGCACAAGCTCGTAAAATTTCGAGCGAAAAAAATTCACTTCGCATCCGACCATTTTGTTCGGCCTAGGGTTTCGGTCCTGGTTGTAAAAAAATGAAACGTCCCAAAAATTTACGAGGGTGCTCTGTGCATCGTGGCGATCATGTCGGCGGGTCTCGAAGTGTAATTCGACTCGTTTCGGCCGGGATCGGGGCACTTGTTATTTTCACAAAAAGTTATCGTTCGTTAAAGAAAATGGGGGGGCAAACGAACTCGAATCACTTCGTGTCACCTGCCGATATGATTGCCTAGAACTTCTGCACAAGCTCGTAAAATTTCGACCGAAAAAATTTCACTTCGCATCCGACCATTTTGTTCGGCCTAGGGTTTTGGTCCTGGTTGTGAAAAAATGAAACGTCCCGAAAATTTACGAGGGTGCTCTGTGCATCGTGGCGATCATGTCGGCGGGTCTCGAAGTGTAATTCGAGTCGTTTCGGCCGGGATCGGGGCACTTGTTATTTTCACAAAAAGTTATCGTTCGTTAAAGAAAATGGGGGGGCAAACGAACTCGAATCACTTCGTGTCACCTGCCGATATGATTGCCTAGAACTTCTGCACAAGCTCGTAAAATTTCGAGCGAAAAAAATTCACTTCGCATCCGACCATTTTGTTCGGCCTAGGGTTTCGGTCCTGGTTGTGAAAAAATGAAACGTCCCAAAAATTTACGAGGGTGCTCTGTGCATCGTGGCGATCATGTCGGCGGGTCTCGAAGTGTAATTCGAGTCGTTTCGGCCGGGATCGGGGCACTTGTTATTTTCACAAAAAGTTATCGTTCGTTAAAGAAAATGGGGGGGCAAACGAACTCGAATCACTTCGTGTCATCTGCCGATATGATTGCCTAGAACTTCTGCACAAGCTCGTAAAATTTCGAGCGAAAAAAATTCTCTTCGCATCCGACCATTTTGTTCGGCCTAGGGTTTCGGTCCTGGTTGTAAAAAAATGAAACGTCCCAAAAATTTACGAGGGTGCTCTGTGCATCGTGGCGATCATGTCGGCGGGTCTCGAAGTGTAATTCGAGTCGTTTCGGCCGGGATCGGGGCACTTGTTATTTTCACAAAAAGTTATCCTTCGTTAAAGAAAATGGGGGGGCAAACGAACTCGAATCACTTCGTGTCACCTGCCGATATGATTGCCTAGAACTTCTGCACAAGCTCGTAAAATTTCGAGCGAAAAAAATTCACTTCGCATCCGACCATTTTGTTCGGACTAGGGTTTCGGTCCTGGTTGTGAAAAAATGAAACGTCCCGAAAATTTACGAGGGTGCTCTGTGCATCGTGGCGATCATGTCTGCGGGTCTCGTAGTGTAATTCGAGTCGTTTCGGCCGGGTTCGGGGCACTTGTTATTTTCACAAAAAGTTATCGTTCGTTAAAGAAAATGGGGGGGCAAACGAACTCGAATCACTTCGTGTCACCTGCCGATATGATTGCCTGGAAGTTCTGCACTAGCTCGTAAAATTTCGAGCGAAAAAACTTCACTTCGCATCCGACCATTTTGTTCGGCCTAGGGTTTCGGTCCTGGTTGTGAAAAAATGAAACGTCCCGAAAATTTACGAGGGTGCTCTGTGCATCGTGGCGATCAAGTCGGCGGGTCTCGAAGTGTAATTCGTGTCGTTTCGGCCGGGATCGGGGCACTTGTTATTTTCACAAAAAGTTATCGTTCGTTAAAGAAAATGGGGGGGCAAACGAACTCGAATCACTTCGTGTCACCTGCCGATATGATTGCCTAGAAGTTCTGCACAAGCTCGTAAAATTTAAAGCGAAAAAATTTCATTTCGCATCTGAGCATTTTGTTCGGCCTAGGGTTTCGGTCCTGATTGTGAAAAAATACAACGCCGTCCAATTTGCCCGAAAATTTACGAGGGTGCTCTGTGCATCGTGGCGATCATGTCGGCGGGTCTCGAAGTGTAATTCGAGACGTTTCGGCCGGGATCGGGGCACTTGTTATTTTCACAAAAAGTTATCGTTCGTTAAAGAAAATGGGGGGGCAAACGAACTCGAATGACTTCGTGTCACCTGCCGATATGATTGCCTAGAAGTTCTGCACAAGCTCGTAAAATTTAAAGCGAAAAAATTTCACTTCGCATCCGACCATTTTGTTCGGCCTAGGGTTTCGGTCCTGATTGTGAAAAAAGACAACGCCGTCCAATTTGCCCGAAAATTTATGAGGGTGCTCTGTGCATCGTGGCGATCATGTCGGCGGGTCTCGAAGTGTAATTCGAGTCGTTTCGGCCGGGATCGGGGCACTTGTTATTTTCACAAACAGTTATCGTTCGTTAAAGAAAATGGGGGGGCAAACGAACTCGAATCACTTCGTGTCACCTGCCGATATGATTGCCTAGAAGTTCTGCACAAGCTCGTAAAATTTAAAGCGAAAAAATTTCACTTCGCATCCGACCATTTTGTTCGGCCTAGGGTTTCGGACCTGATTGTGAAAAAATACAACGCCGTCCAGTTTGCCCGAAAATTTATGAGGGTGCTCTGTGCATCGTGGCGATCATGTCGGCGGGTCTCGAAGTGTAATTCGAGTCGTTTCGGCCGGGATCGGGGCACTTGTTATTTTCACAAAAAGTTATCGTTCGTTAAAGAAAATGGGGGGGCAAACGAACTCGAATCACTTCGTGTCACCTGCCGATATGATTGCCTAGAAGTTCTGCACAAGCTCGTAAAATTTAAAGCGAAAAAATTTCACTTCGCATCCGACCATTTTGTTCGGCCTAGGGTTTCGGACCTGATTGTGAAAAAATACAACGCCGTCCAGTTTGCCCGAAAATTTATGAGGGTGCTCTGTGCATCGTGGCGATCATGTCGGCGGGTCTCGAAGTGTAATTCGAGTCGTTTCGGCCGGGATCGGGGCACTTGTTATTTTCACAAAAAGTTATCGTTCGTTAAAGAAAATGGGGGGGCAAACGAACTCGAATCACTTCGTGTCACCTGCCGATATGATTGCCTAGAAGTTCTGCACAAGCTCGTAAAATTTCGAGCGAAAAAACTTCACTTCGCATCCGACCATTTTGTTCGGCCTAGGGTTTTGGTCCTGGTTGTGAAAAAATGAAACGTCCCGAAAATTTACGAGGGTGCTCTGTGCATCGTGGCGATCATGTCGGCGGGTCTCGAAGTGTAATTCGAGTCGTTTCGGCTGGGTTCGGGGCACTTGTTATTTTCACAAAAAGTTATCGTTCGTTAAAGAAAATGGGTGGGAAAACGAACTCGAATCACTTCGTGTCACCTGCCGATATGATTGCCTAGAAGTTCTGCACAAGCTCGTAAAATTTCGAGCGAAAAAACTTCACTTCGCATCCGACCATTTTGTTCGGCCTAGGGTTTCGGTCCTGGTTGTGAAAAAATGAAACGTCCCGAAAATTTACGAGGGTGCTCTGTGTGATGAGAATCAACAAGCACCATTAAAGAATCCATTGGATGTTCCAGTTGGGCCTATTAATAGAGCAAGATGCAAGAAATCAGAGAAGCACTTAATGGGCTGATTCCAGAGATTTGGGCTGATTCTAAAATGGGGCATTCCAAGCTTGGCCCAAAGGGAGATGAAGGCATAATAAATTTGATCCAAGCTATTCATGGAGCAGATTGCACAAAATTTCCTTAGTAATGCCATGGATTAATGGTTGATTATGGCTGATTGACTATCAAATTATATACCAATTAATTGGATGATTCACTTGCCAAATTACATGCCAATTAATTGGTTGATTGACTTAAATCAACCTTAATTTTAGGCTTTTATTAGTTAGCCCTTTTTTACTTTATTTAGTTTCCAATGATGTAAACCAATTTAATTTCCTTTCCATACTAGGTAGGTACTCTTATTTTCAGCCATGCTCTATAAATAGCATGCACTCATTGTAATGAGAGAATCATGAATGAAAATTAGAAAAAATGTGACGCTTGCGACTTCTATTGGTTCTTCAATGAACTTGTGAACTTATCAAGGATTATTCCTTGTGGCGTTCAAATTTATATACCTTCGGTTCGCGTTTCATTTATAAACGTTGGGTCGATGGTTGTTTCTTTATACCTTTAGTTCGCGTTTCATTTATAAACGTTGGGTCAATGGTTGTTACCTTATACCTTTGGTTCGCGTTTTATTTGTAAACGTTGGGTTGGGGTTTTCTATCCAAAAAAATCTGAATTTTAGCTTTCTTGGGTCCGTATTCCAATATTGTTGTTGGGTCTCAAAGCGGGTCGATTGAGGTTCGCATCAGCCTAGGGTTTCGGTCCTGGTTGTGAAAAAATGAAACGTCCCGAAAATTTACGAGGGTGCTCTGTGCATCGTGGCGATCATGTCGGCGGGTCTCGAAGTGTAATTCAAGTCGTTTCGGCCGGGTTCGGGGCACTTGTTATTTTCACAAAAAGTTATCGTTCGTTAAAGAAAATGGGGGGGCAAACGAACTCGAATCACTTCGTGTCACCTGCCGATATGATTGCCTAGAACTTCTGCACAAGCTCGTCAAATTTCGAGCGAAAAAAATTCACTTCGCATCCGACCATTTTGTTCGGCCTAGGGTTTCGGTCCTGGTTGTGAAAAAATGAAACGTCCCGAAAATTTACGAGGGTGCTCTGTGCATCGTGGCGATCATGTCGGCGGGTCTCGAAGTGTAATTCGTGTCGTTTCGGCCGGGATCGGGGCACTTGTTATTTTCATAAAAAGTTATCGTTCGTTAAAGAAAATGGGGGAGCAAACGAACTCGAATCACTTCGTGTCACCTGCCGATATGATTGCCTAGAAGTTCTGCACAAGCTCGTAAAATTTCAAGCGAAAAAAATTCACTTCGCATCCGACCATTTTGTTCGGCCTAGGGTTTCGGTCCTGGTTGTGAAAAAATGAAACGTCCCGAAAATTTACGAGGGTGCTCTGTGCATCGTGGCGATCATGTCGGCGGGTCTCGAAGTGTAATTCGTGTCGTTTCGGCCGGGATCGGGGCACTTGTTATTTTCACAAAAAGTTATCGTTCGTTAAAGAAAATGGGGGGGGCAAACGAACTCGAATCCCTTCGTGTCACCTGCCGATATGATTGCCTAGAACTTCGGCACAAGCTCGTAAAATTTCGAGCGAAAAAATTTCACTTCGCATCCGACCATTTTGTTCGGCCTAGGGTTTCGGTCCTGGTTGTGAAAAAATGAAACGTCCCGAAACTTTACGAGGGTGCTCTGTGCATCGTGGCGATCATGTCGGCGGGTCTTGAAGTGTAATTCGAGTCGTTTCGGCCGGGATCGGGGCACTTGTTATTTTCACAAAAAGTTATCGTTCGTTAAAGAAAATGGGGGGGCAAACGAACTCGAATCACTTCGTGTCACCTGCCGATATGATTGCCTAGAACTTCTGCACAAGCTCGTAAAATTTCGAGCGAAAAAATTGCACTTCGCATCCGACCATTTTGTTCGGGCCTAGGGTTTCGGTCCTGGTTGTGAAAAAATGAAACGTCCCAAAAATTTACGAGGGTGCTCTGTGCATCGTGGCTATCATGTCGGCGGGTCTCGAAGTGTAATTCGAGTCATTTCGGCCGGGATCGGGGCACTTGTTATTTTCACAAAAAGTTATCGTTCGTTAAAGAAAATGGGGGGGCAAACGAACTCGAATCACTTCGTGTCACCTGCCGATATGATTGCCTAGAAGTTCTGCACAAGCTCGTAAAATTTAAAGCAAAAAAATTTGACTTCGCATCCGACCATTTTGTTCGGCCTAGGGTTTCGGACCTGATTGTGAAAAAATACAACGCCGTCCAATTTGCCCGAAAATTTATGAGGGTGCTCTGTGCATCGTGGCGATCATGTCGGTTGGTCTCGAAGTGTAATTCGAGTCGTTTCGGCCGGGATCGGGGCACTTGTTATTTTCACAAAAAGTTATCGTTCGTTAAAGAAAATGGGGGGGAAACGAACTCGAATCACTTCGTGTCACCTGCCGATATGATTGCCTAGAAGTTGTGCACAAGCTCGTCAAATTTCGAGCGAAAAAAATTCACTTCGCATCCGACCATTTTGTTCGGCCTAGGGTTTCGGTCCTGGTTGTGAAAAAATGAAACGTCCCGAAAATTTACGAGGGTGCTCTGTGCATCGTGGCGATCATGTCGGCGGGTCTCGAAGTGTAATTCGAGTCGTTTCGGCCGGGTTCGGGGCACTTGTTATTTTCACAAAAAGTTATCGTTCGTTAAAGAAAATGGGGGGGCAAACGAACTCGAATCACTTCGTGTCACCTGCCGATATGATTGCCTAGAAGTTCTGCACAAGCTCGTAAAATTTCGAGCGAAAAAACTTCACTTCGCATCCGACCATTTTGTTCGGCCTAGGGTTTCGGTCCTGGTTGTGAAAAAATGAAACGTCCCGAAAATTTACGAGGGTGCTCTGTGCATCGTGGCATCATGTCGCTGGGTCTCGAAGTGTAATTCGAGTCGTTTCGGCCGGGATCGGGGCACTTGTTATTTTCACAAAAAGTTATCGTTTGTTAAAGAAAATGGGGGGGCAAACGAACTCGAATCACTTCGTGTCACCTGCCGATATGATTGCCTAGAACTTCTGCACAAGCTCGTAAAATTTCGAGCGAAAAAATTGCACTTCGCATCCGACCATTTTGTTCGGGCCTAGGGTTTCGGTCCTGGTTGTGAAAAAATGAAACGTCCCGAAAATTTACGAGGGTGCTCTGTGCATCGTGGCGATCATGTCGGCGGGTCTCGAAGTGTAATTCGAGTCGGTTCGGCCGGGATCGGGGCACTTGTTATTTTCACAAAAAGTTATCGTTCGTTAAAGAAAATGGGGGGGGCAAACGAACTCGAATCAATTCGTGTCACCTGCCGATATGATTGCCTAGAACTTCTGCACAAGCTCGTAAAATTTCGAGCGAAAAAAATTCACTTCGCATCCGACCATTTTGTTCGGCCTATGGTTTCGGTCCTGGTTGTGAAAAAATGAAACGTCCCGAAAATTTACGAGGGTGCTCTGTGCATCGTGGCGATCATGTCGGCGGGTCTCGAAGTGTAATTCGAGTCGTTTCGGCCGGGTTCGGGGCACTTGTTATTTTCACAAAAAGTTATCGTTCGTTAAAGAAAATGGGGGGGCAAACGAACTCGAATCACTTCGTGTCACCTGCCGATATGATTGCCTAGAACTTCTGCACAAGCTCGTAAAATTTCGAGCGAAAAAAATTCACTTCGCATCCGACCATTTTGTTCGGCCTATGGTTTCGGTCCTGGTTGTGAAAAAATGAAACGTCCCGAAAATTTACGAGGGTGCTCTGTGCATCGTGGCGATCATGTCGGCGGGTCTCGAAGTGTAATTCGAGTCGTTTCGGCCGGGTTCGGGGCACTTGTTATTTTCACAAAAAGTTATCGTTCGTTAAAGAAAATGGGGGGGCAAACGAACTCGAATCACTTCGTGTCACCTGCCGATATGATTGCCTAGAACTTCTGCACAAGCTCGTAAAATTTCGAGCGAAAAAACTTCACTTCGCATCCGACCATTTTGTTCGGCCTAGGGTTTCGGTCCTGGTTGTGAAAAAATGAAACGTCCCGAAAATTTACGAGGGTGCTCTGTGCATCGTCGCATCATGTCGGCGGGTCTCGAAGTGTAATTCGAGTCGTTTTGGCCGGGATCGGGGCACTTGTTATTTTCACAAAAAGTTATCGTTTGTTAAAGAAAATGGGGGGGCAAACGAACTCGAATCACTTCGTGTCACCTGCCGATATGATTGCCTAGAACTTCTGCACAAGCTCGTAAAATTTCGAGCGAAAAAATTGCACTTCGCATCCGACCATTTTGTTCGGGCCTAGGGTTTCGGTCCTGGTTGTGAAAAAATGAAACGTCCCGAAAATTTACGAGGGTGCTCTGTGCATCGTGGCGATCATGTCGGCGGGTCTCGAAGTGTAATTCGAGTCGTTTCGGCCGGGTTCGGGGCACTTGTTATTTTCACAAAAAGTTATCGTTCGTTAAAGAAAATGGGGGGGCAAACGAACTCGAATCACTTCGTGTCACCTGCCGATATGATTGCCTAGAAGTTCTGCACAAGCTCGTAAAATTTCGAGCGAAAAAACTTCACTTCGCATCCGACCATTTTGTTCGGCCTAGGGTTTCGGTCCTGGTTGTGAAAAAATGAAACGTCCCGAAAATTTACGAGGGTGCTCTGTGCATCGTGGCATCATGTCGGCGGGTCTCGAAGTGTAATTCGAGTCGTTTTGGCCGGGATCGGGGCACTTGTTATTTTCACAAAAAGTTATCGTTGGTCAAAGAAAATGGGGGGGCAAACGAACTCGAATCACTTCGTGTCACCTGCCGATATGATTGCCTAGAACTTCTGCACAAGCTCGTAAAATTTCGAGCGAAAAAATTGCACTTCGCATCCGACCATTTTGTTCGGGCCTAGGGTTTCGGTCCTGGTTGTGAAAAAATGAAACGTCCCGAAAATTTACGAGGGTGCTCTGTGCATCGTGGCGATCATGTCGGCGGATCTCGAAGTGTAATTCGAGTCGTTTCGGCCGGGTTCGGGGCACCTGTTATTTTCACAAAAAGTTATCGTTCGTTAAAGAAAATGGGGGGGCAAACGAACTCGAATCACTTCGTGTCACCTGCCGATATGATTGCCTAGAAGTTCTGCACAAGCTCGTAAAATTTCGAGCGAAAAAACTTCACTTCGCATCCGACCATTTTGTTCGGCCTAGGGTTTCGGTCCTGGTTGTGAAAAAATGAAACGTCCCAAAAATTTACGAGGGTGCTCTGTGCATGGCGATCATGTCGGCGGGTCTCGAAGTGTAATTCGAGTCGTTTCGGCCGGGATCGGGGCACTTGTTATTTTCACAAAAAGTTATAGTTCGTTAAAGAAAATGGGGGGGCAAACGAACTCGAATCACTTCGTGTCACCTGCCGATATGATTGCCTAGAACTTCTGCACAAGCTCGTAAAATTTCGAGCGAAAAAAATTCACTTCGCATCCGACCATTTTGTTCGGCCTAGGGTTTCGGTCCTGGTTGTGAAAAAATGAAACGTCCCGAAAATTTACGAGGGTGCTCTGTGCATCGTGGCGATCATGTCGGCGGGTCTGGAAGTGTAATTCGAGTCGTTTCGGCCGGGTTCGGGGCACTTGTTATTTTCACAAAAAGTTATCGTTCGTTAAAGAAAATGGGTGGGCAAACGAACTCGAATCACTTCGTGTCACCTGCCGATATGATTGCCTAGAAGTTCTGCACAAGCTCGTAAAATTTCGAGCGAAAAAAATTCACTTCGCATCCGACCATTTTGTTCGGCCTAGGGTTTCGGTCCTGGTTGTGAAAAAATGAAACGTCCCGAAAATTTACGAGAGTGCTCTGTGCATCGTGGCGATCATGTCGGCGGATCTCGAAGTGTAATTCGAGTCGTTTCGGCCGGGTTCGGGGCACCTGTTACTTTCACAAAAAGTTATCGTTCGTTAAAGAAAATGGGGGGGCAAACGAACTCGAATCACTTCGTGTCACCTGCCGATATGATTGCCTAGAAGTTCTGCACAAGCTCGTAAAATTTCGAGCGAAAAAACTTCACTTCGCATCCGACCATTTTGTTCGGCCTAGGGTTTCGGTCCTGGTTGTGAAAAAATGAAACGTCCCAAAAATTTACGAGGGTGCTCTGTGCATCGTGGTGATCATGTCGGCGGGTCTCGAAGTGTAATTCGAGTCGTTTCGGCCGGGATCGGGGCACTTGTTATTTTCACAAAAAGTTATAGTTCGTTAAAGAAAATGGGGGGGCAAACGAACTCGAATCACTTCGTGTCACCTGCCGATATGATTGCCTAGAACTTCTGCACAAGCTCGTAAAATTTCGAGCGAAAAAAATTCACTTCGCATCCGACCATTTTGTTCGGCCTAGGGTTTCGGTCCTGGTTGTGAAAAAATGAAACGTCCCGAAAATTTACGAGGGTGCTCTGTGCATCGTGGCGATCATGTCGGCGGGTCTCGAAGTGTAATTCGAGTCGTTTCGGCCGGGTTCGGGGCACTTGTTATTTTCACAAAAAGTTATCGTTCGTTAAAGAAAATGGGAGGGCAAACGAACTCGACTCACTTCGTGTCACCTGCCGATATGATTGCTTAGAAGTTCTGCACAAGCTCGTAAAATTTCGAGCGAAAAAACTTCACTTCGCATCCGACCATTTTGTTCGGCCTAGGGTTTCGGTCCTGGTTGTGAAAAAATGAAACGTCCCAAAAATTTACGAGGGTGCTCTGTGCATCGTGGCGATCATGTCGGCGGGTCTCGAAGTGTAATTCGAGTCGTTTCGGCCGGGATCGGGGCACTTGTTATTTTCACAAAAAGTTATCGTTCGTTAAAGAAAATGGGGGGGCAAACGAACTCGAATCACTTCGTGTCACCTGCCGATACGATTGCCTAGAAGTTCTGCACAAGCTCGTAAAATTTCGAGCGAAAAAACTTCACTTCGCATCCGACCATTTTGTTCGGCCTAGGGTTTCGGTCCTGGTTGTGAAAAAATGAAACGTCCCGAAAATTTACGAGGGTGCTCTGTGCATCGTGGCATCATGTCGGCGGGTCTCGAAGTGTAATTCGAGTCGTTTTGGCCGGGAACGGGGCACTTGTAATTTTCACAAAAAGTTATCGTTCGTTAAAGAAAATGGGGGGGCAAACGAACTCGAATCACTTCGTGTCACCTACCGATATGATTGCCTAGAAGTTTTACACAAGGTCGTAAAATTTCTAACGAAAAAATTGCACTTCGCATCCGACCATTTTGTTCGGGCCTAGGGTTTCGGTCCTGGTTGTGAAAAAATGAAACGTCCCGAAAATTTACGAGGGTGCTCTGTGCATCGTGGCGATCATGTCGGCGGGTCTCGAAGTGTAATTCGAGTCGTTTCGGCCGGGTTCGGGGCACTTGTTATTTTCACAAAAAGTTATCGTTCGTTAAAGAAAATGAGGGGGCAAACGAACTCGAATCACTTCGTGTCACCTGCCGATATGATTGCCTAGAACTTCTGCACAAGCTCGTAAAATTTCGAGCGAAAAAATTGCACTTCGCATCCGACCATTTTGTTCGGCCTAGGGTTTCGGTCCTGGTTGTGAAAAAATGAAACGTCCCAAAAATTTACGAGGGTGCTCTGTGCATCGTGGCGATCATGTCGGCGGGTCTCGAAGTGTAATTCGAGTCGTTTCGGCCGGGATCGGGGCACTTGTTATTTTCACAAAAACTTATCGTTCGTTAAAGAAAATGAGGGGGCAAACGAACTCGAATCACTTCGTGTCACCTGCCGATATGATTGCCTAGAAGTTTTACACAAGCTCGTAAAATTTCGAGCGAAAAAATTGCACTTCGCATCCGACCATTTTGTTCGGGCCTAGGGTTTCCGTCCTGGTTGTGAAAAAATGAAACGTCCCGAAAATTTAGGAGGGTGCTGTGTGCATCGTGGCGATCATGTCGGCGGGTCTCGAAGTGTAATTCGAGTCGTTTCGGCCGGGATCGGGGCACTTGTTATTTTCACAAAAAGTTATCGTTCGTTAAAGAAAATGGGGGGGCAAACGAACTCGAATCACTTCGTGTCACCTGCCGATATGATTGCCTAGAACTTCTGCACAAGCTCGTAAAATTTCGAGCGAAAAAAATTCACTTCGCATCCGACCATTTTGTTCGGCCTAGGGTTTCGGTCCTGGTTGTGAAAAAATGAAACGTCCCGAAAATTTACGAGGGTGCTCTGTGCATCGTGGCGATCATGTCGGCGGGTCTCGAAGTGTAATTCGAGTCGTTTCGGCCGGGTTCGGGGCACTTGTTATTTTCACAAAAAGTTATCGTTCGTTAAAGAAAATGGGGGGGCAAACGAACTCGAATCACTTCGTGTCACCTGCCGATATGATTGCCTAGAAGTTCTGCACAAGCTCGTAAAATTTCGAGCGAAAAAACTTCACTTCGCATCCGACCATTTTGTTCGGCCTAGGGTTTCGGTCCTGGTTGTGAAAAAATGAAACGTCCCGAAAATTTACGAGGGTGCTCTGTGCATCGTGGCATCATGTCGGCGGGTCTCGAAGTGTAATTCGAGTCGTTTTGGCCGGGATCGGGGCACTAGTTATTTTCACAAAAAGTTATCGTTTGTTAAAGAAAATGGGGGGGGCAAACGAACTCGAATCACTTCGTGTCACCTGCCGATATGATTGCCTAGAACTTCTGCACAAGCTCGTAAAATTTCGAGCGAAAAAATTGCACTTCGCATCCGACCATTTTGTTCGGGCCTAGGGTTTCGGTCCTGGTTGTGAAAAAATGAAACGTCCCGAAAATTTACGAGGGTGCTCTGTGCATCGTGGCGATCATGTCGGCGGGTCACGAAGTGTAATTCGAGTCGTTTCGGCTGGATTCGGGGCACTTGTTATTTTCACAAAAAGTTATCGTTCGTTAAAGAAAATGGGTGGGCAAACGAACTCGAATCACTTCGTGTCACCTGCCGATATGATTGCCTAGAAGTTCTGCACAAGCTCGTAAAATTTCGAGCGAAAAAAATTCACTTCGCATCCGACCATTTTGTTCGGGCCTAGGGTTTCGGTCCTGGTTGTGAAAAAATGAAACGTCCCGAAAATTTACGAGGGTGCTCTGTGCATCGTGGCGACCATGTCGGCGGATCTCGAAGTGTAATTCGAGTCGTTTCGGCCGGGTTCGGGGCACCTGTTATTTTCACAAAAAGTTATCGTTCGTTAAAGAAAATGGGGGGGCAAACGAACTCGAATCACTTCGTGTCACCTGCCGATATGATTGCCTAGAAGTTTTACACAAGCTCGTAAAATTTCGAGCGAAAAAATTGCACTTCGCATCCGACCATTTTGTTCGGCCTTGGGTTTCGGTCCTGGTTGTGAAAAAATGAAACGTCCCGAAAATTTACGAGGGTGCTCTGTGCATCGTGGCGATCATGTCGGCGGGTCTCGAAGTGTAATTCGAGTCGTTTCGGCCGGGTTCGGGGCACTTGTTATTTTCACAAAAAGTTATCGTTCGTTAAAGAAAATGGGGGGGCAAACGAACTCGACTCACTTCGTGTCACCAGCCGATATGATTGCCTAGAACTTCTGCACAAGCTCGTAAAATTTCGAGCGAAAAAAATTCACTTCGCATCCGACCATTTTGTTCGGCCTTGGGTTTCGGTCCTGGTTGTGAAAAAATGAAACGTCCCGAAAATTTACGAGGGTGCTCTGTGCATCGTGGCGATCATGTCGGCGGGTCACGAAGTGTAATTCGAGTCGTTTCGGCTGGATTCGGGGCACTTGTTATTTTCACAAAAAGTTATCGTTCGTTAAAGAAAATGGGTGGGCAAACGAACTCGAATCACTTCGTGTCACCTGCCGATATGATTGCCTAGAAGTTTTACACAAGCTCGTAAAATTTCGAGCGAAAAAATTGCACTTCGCATCCGACCATTTTGTTCGGGCCTAGGGTTTCGGTCCTGGTTGTGAAAAAATGAAACGTCCCGAAAATTTACGAGGGTGCTCTGTGCATCGTGGCGATCATGTCGGCGGGTCACGAAGTGTAATTCGAGTCGTTTCGGCTGGATTCGGGGCACTTGTTATTTTCACAAAAAGTTATCGTTCGTTAAAGAAAATGGGTGGGCAAACGAACTCGAATCACTTCGTGTCACCTGCCGATATGATTGCCTAGAAGTTCTGCACAAGCTCGTAAAATTTCGAGCGAAAAAAATTCACTTCGCATCCGACCATTTTGTTCGGGCCTAGGGTTTCGGTCCTGGTTGTGAAAAAATGAAACGTCCCGAAAATTTACGAGGGTGCTCTGTGCATCGTGGCGACCATGTCGGCGGATCTCGAAGTGTAATTCGAGTCGTTTCGGCCGGGTTCGGGGCACCTGTTATTTTCACAAAAAGTTATCGTTCGTTAAAGAAAATGGGGGGGGCAAACGAACTCGAATCACTTCGTGTCACCTGCCGATACGATTGCCTAGAAGTTCTGCACAAGCTCGTAAAATTTCGAGCGAAAAAAATTCACTTCGCATCCGACCATTTTGTTCGGCCTAGGGTTTCGGTCCTGGTTGTGAAAAAATGAAACGTCCCGAAAATTTACGGGGGTGCTCTGTGTATCGTGGCGATCATGTCGGCGGGTCTCGAAGTGTAATTCGAGTCGTTTCGGCCGGGATCGGGGCACTTGTTATTTTCACAAAAAGTTATCGTTCGTTAAAGAAAATGGGGGGGCAAACGAACTCGAATCACTTCGTGTCACCTGCCGATATGATTGCCTAGAAGTTTTACACAAGCTCGTAAAATTTCGAGCGAAAAAATTGCACTTCGCATCCGACCATTTTGTTCGGGCCTAGGGTTTCGGTCCTGGTTGTGAAAAAATGAAACGTCCCGAAAATTTACGTGGGTGCTCTGTGCATCGTGGCGATCATGTCGGCGGGTCTCGAAGTGTAATTCGAGTCGTTTCGGCCGGGATCGGGGCACTTGTTATTTTCACAAAAAGTTATCGTTCGTTAAAGAAAATGGGGGGGCAAACGAACTCGAATCACTTCGTGTCACCTGCCGATATGATTGCCTAGAAGTTTTACACAAGCTCGTAAAATTTCGAGCGAAAAAATTGCACTTCGCATCCGACCATTTTGTTCGGGCCTAGGGTTTCGGTCCTTGTTGTGAAAAAATGAAACGTCCCGAAAATTTACGAGGGTGCTCTGTGCATCGTGGCGATCATGTCGGCGGGTCTCGAAGTGTAATACGAGTCGTTTCGGCCGGGATCGGGGCACTTGTTATTTTCAAAAAAAGTTATCGTTCGTTAAAGAAAATGGGGGGGCAAACGAACTCGAATCACTTCGTGTCACCTGCCGATACGATTGCCTAGAACTTCTGCACAAGCTCGTAAAATTTCGAGCGAAAAAAATTCACTTCGCATCCGACCATTTTGTTCGGCCTAGGGTTTCGGTCCTGGTTGTGAAAAAATGATACGTCCCGAAAATGTACGAGGGTGCTCTGTGCATCGTGGCGATCATGTCGGCGGGTCTCGAAGTGTAATTCGAGTCGTTTCGGCCGGGATAGGGGCACTTGTTATTTTCACAAAAAGTTTTCGTTCGTTAAAGAAAATGGGGGGGCAAACGAACTCGAATCACTTCGTGTCACCTGCCGATATGATTGCCTAGAACTTCTGCACAAGCTCGTAAAATTTCGAGCGAAAAAAAGTCACTTCGCATCCGACCATTTTGTTCGGGCCTAGGGTTTCGGTCCTGGTTGTGAAAAAATGAAACGTCCCGAAAATTTACGAGGGTGCTCTGTGCATCGTGGCGATCATGTCGGCGGGTCTCGAAGTATAATTCGAGTCGTTTCGGCCGGGATCGGGGCACTTGTTATTTTCACAAAAAGTTATCGTTCGTTAAAGAAAATGGGGGGGCAAACGAACTCGAATCACTTCGTGTCACCTGCCGATATGATTGCCTAGAAGTTCTGCACAAGCTCGTAAAATTTCGAGCGAAAAAATTGCACTTCGCATCCGACCATTTTGTTCGGGCCTAGGGTTTCGGTCCTGGTTGTGAAAAAATGAAACGTCCCGTAAATTTACGAGGGTGCTCTGTGCATCGTGGCGATCATGTCGGCGGGTCTCGAAGTGTAATTCGAGTCGTTTCGGCCGGGATCGGGGCACTTGTTATTTTCACAAAAAGTTATCGTTCGTTAAAGAAAATGGGGGGGGGCAAACGAACTCGAATCACTTCGTGTCACCTGCCGATATGATTGCCTAGAAGTTTTACACAAGCTCGTAAAATTTCTAGCGAAAAAATTGAACTTCGCATCCGACCATTTTGTTCGGGCCTAGGGTTTCGGTCCTGGTTGTGAAAAAATGAAACGTCCCGAAAATTTACGAGGGTGCTCTGTACATCGTGGCGATCATGTCGGCGGGTCTCGAAGTGTAATTCGAGTCGTTTCGGCCGGGATCGGGGCACTTGTAATTTTCACAAAAAGTTATCGTTCGTTAAAGAAAATGGGGGGGCAAACGAACTCGAATCACTTCGTGTCACCTGCCGATATGATTGCCTAGAAGTTTTACACAAGCTCGTAAAATTTCTAACGAAAAAATTGCACTTCGCATCCGACCATTTTGTTCGGGCCTAGGGTTTCGGTCCTGGTTGTGAAAAAATGAAACGTCCCGAAAATTTACGAGGGTGCTCTGTGCATCGTGGCGATCATGTCGGCGGGTCTCGAAGTGTAATTCGAGTCGTTTCGGCCGGGTTCGGGGCACTTGTTATTTTCACAAAAAGTTATCCTTCGTTAAAGAAAATGGGGGGGCAAACGAACTCGAATCACTTCGTGTCACCTGCCGATATGATTGCCTAGAAGTTCTGAACAAGCTCGTAAAATTTCGAGCGGAAAAACTTCACTTCGCATCCGACCATTTTGTTCGGCCTAGGGTTTCGGTCCTGGTTGTGAAAAAATGAAACGTCCCAAAAATTTACGAGGGTGCTCTGTGCATCGTGGCGATCATGTCGGCGGGTCTCGAAGTGTAATTCGAGTCGTTTCGGCCGGGATCGGGGCACTTGTTATTTTCACAAAAAGTTATCGTTCGTTAAAGAAAATGAGGGGGCAAACGAACTCGAATCACTTCGTGTCACCTGCCGATATGATTGCCTAGAAGTTCTGCACAAACTCGTAAAATTTCGAGCGAAAAAATTTCACTTCGCATCCGACCATTTTGTTCGGCCTAGGGTTTCGGTCCTGGTTGTGAAAAAATGAAACGTCCCGAAAATTTACGAGGGTGCTCTGTGCATCGTGGCGATCATGTCGGCGGGTCTCGAAGTGTAATTCGAGTCGTTTCGGCCGGGATCGGGGCACTTGTTATTTTCACAAAAAGTTATCGTTCGTTAAAGAAAATGGGGGGGCAAACGAACTCGAATCACTTCGTGTCACCTGCCGATATGATTGCCTAGAAGTTCTGCACAAGCTCGTAAGATTTCGAGCGAAAAAAATTCACTTCGCATCCGACCATTTTGTTCGGCCTAAGGTTTCGGTCCTGGTTGTGAAAAAATGAAATGTCCCGAAAATTTACGAGGGTGCTCTGTGCATCGTGGCGATCATGTCGGCGGGTCTCGAAGTGTAATTCGAGTCGTTTCGGCCGGGATCGGGGCACTTGTTATTTTCACAAAAAGTTATCGTTCGTTAAAGAAAATGGGGGGGCAAACGAACTCCAATCACTTCGTGTCACCTGCCGATATGATTGCCTAGAAGTTTTACACAAGCTCGTAAAATTTCGAGGGAAAAAATTGCACTTCGCATCCGACCATTTTGTTCGGGCCTAGGGTTTCGGTCCTGGTTGTGAAAAAATGAAACGTCCCGAAAATTTACGAGGGTGCTCTATGCATCGTGGCGATCATGTCGGCGGGTCTCGAAGTGTAATTCGAGTCGTTTCGGCCGGGATCGGGGCACTTGTTATTTTCACAAAAAGTTATCGTTCGTTAAAGAAAATGGGGGGGCAAACGAACTCGAATCACTTCGTGTCACCTGCCGATATGATTGCCTAGAAGTTCTGCACAAGCTCGTAAAATTTCGAGCGAAAAAAATTCACTTCGCATCCGACCATTTTGTTCGGCCTAAGGTTTCGGTCCTGGTTGTGAAAAAATGAAATGTCCCGAAAATTTACGAGGGTGCTCTGTGCATCGTGGCGATCATGTCGGCGGGTCTCGAAGTGTAATTCGAGTCGTTTCGGCCGGGATCGGGGCACTTGTTATTTTCACAAAAAGTTATCGTTCGTTAAAGAAAATGGGGGGGCAAACGAACTCGAATCGCTTCGTGTCACCTGCCGATATGATTGCCTAGAAGTTCTGCACAAACTCGTAAAATTTCGAGCGAAAAAATTTCACTTCGCATCCGACCATTTTGTTCGGCCTAGGGTTTCGGTCCTGGTTGTGAAAAAATGAAACGTCCCGAAAATTTACGAGGGTGCTCTGTGCATCGTGGCGATCATGTCGGCGGGTCTCGAAGTGTAATTCGAGTCGTTTCGGCCGGGATCGGGGCACTTGTTATTTTCACAAAAAGTTATCGTTCGTTAAAGAAAATGGGGGGGCAAACGAACTCGAATCACTTCGTGTCACCTGCCGATATGATTGCCTAGAAGTTCTGCACAAGCTCGTAAAATTTCGAGCGAAAAAACTTCACTTCGCATCCGACCATTTTGTTCGGCCTAGGGTTTCGGTCCTGGTTGTGAAAAAATGAAACGTCCCAAAAATTTACGAGCATGCTCTGTGCATCGTGGCGATCATGTCGGCGGGTCTCGAAGTGTAATTCGAGTCGTTTCGGCCGGGATCGGGGCACTTGTTATTTTCGCAAAAAGTTATCGTTCGTTAAAGAAAATGGGGGGGCAAACGAACTCGAATCACTTCGTGTCACATGCCGATATGATTGCCTAGAAGTTCTGCACAAGCTCGTAAAATTTTGAGCGAAAAAATTGCACTTCGCATCCGACCATTTTGTTCGGGCCTAGGGTTTCGGTCCTGGTTGTGAAAAAATGAAACGTCCCGAAAATTTACGAGGGTGCTCTGCGCATCGTGGCGATCATGTCGGCGGGTCTCGAAGTGTAATTCGAGTAGTTTCGGCCGGGATCGGGGCACTTGTTATTTTCACAAAAAGTTATCGTTCGTTAAAGAAAATGGGGGGGCAAACGAACTCGAATCACTTCGTGTCACCTGCCGATATGATTGCCTAGAACTTCTGCACAAGCTCGTAAAATTTCGAGCGAAAAAATTGCACTTCGCATCCGACCATTTTGTTCGGGCCTAGGGTTTCGGTCCTGGTTGTGAGAAAATGAAACGTCCCGAAAATTTACGAGGGTGCTCTGTGCATCGTGGCAATCATGTCGGCGGGTCTCGAAGTGTAATTCGAGTCGTTTCGGCCGGGATCGGGGCACTTGTTATTTTCACAAAAAGTTATCGTTCGTTAAAGAAAAAGGGGGGGCAAACGAACTCGAATCACTTCGTGTCACCTGCCGATACGATTGCCTAGAACTTCTGCACAAGCTCGTAAAATTTCGAGCGAAAAAATTGCACTTCGCATCCGACCATTTTGTTCGGCCTAGGGTTTCGGTCCTGGTTGTGAAAAAATGAAACGTCCCGAAAATTTACGAGGGTGCTCTGTGCATCGTGGCGATCATGTCGGCGGGTCTCGAAGTGTAATTCGAGTAGTTTCGGCCGGGATCGGGGCACTTGTTATTTTCACAAAAAGTTATCGTTCGTTAAAGAAAATGGGGGGGCAAACGAACTCGAATCACTTCGTGTCACCTGCCGATATGATTGCCTAGAACTTCTGCACAAGCTCGTAAAATTTCGAGCGAAAAAATTGCACTTCGCATCCGACCATTTTGTTCGGGCCTAGGGTTTCGGTCCTGGTTGTGAAAAAATGAAACGTCCCGTAAATTTACGAGGGTGCTCTGTGCATCGTGGCGATCATGTCGGCGGGTCTCGAAGTGTAATTCGAGTCGTTTCGGCCGGGATCGGGGCACTTGTTATTTTCACAAAAAGTTATCGTTCGTTAAAGAAAATGGGGGGGGCAAACGAACTCGAATCACTTCGTGTCACCTGCCGATATGATTGCCTAGAAGTTTTACACAAGCTCGTAAAATTTCTAGCGAAAAAATTGAACTTCGCATCCGACCATTTTGTTCGGGCCTAGGGTTTCGGTCCTGGTTGTGAAAAAATGAAACGTCCCGAAAATTTACGAGGGTGCTCTGTGCATCGTGGCGATCATGTCGGCGGGTCTCGAAGTGTAATTCGAGTCGTTTCGGCCGGGATCGGGGCACTTGTAATTTTCACAAAAAGTTATCGTTCGTTAAAGAAAATGGGGGGGCAAACGAACTCGAATCACTTCGTGTCACCTGCCGATATGATTGCCTAGAAGTTTTACACAAGCTCGTAAAATTTCTAACGAAAAAATTGCACTTCGCATCCGACCATTTTGTTCGGGCCTAGGGTTTCGGTCCTGGTTGTGAAAAAATGAAACGTCCCGAAAATTTACGAGGGTGCTCTGTGCATCGTGGCGATCATGTCGGCCGGTCTCGAAGTGTAATTCGAGTCGTTTCGGCCGGGTTCGGGGCACTTGTTATTTTCACAAAAAGTTATCCTTCGTTAAAGAAAATGGGGGGGCAAACGAACTCGAATCACTTCGTGTCACCTGCCGATATGATTGCCTAGAAGTTCTGCACAAGCTCGTAAAATTTCGAGCGAAAAAAATTCACTTCGCATCCAACCATTTTGTTCGGCCTAGGGTTTCGGTCCTGGTTGTGAAAAAATGAAACGTCCCGAAAATTTACGAGGGTGCTCTGTGCATCGTGGCGATCATGTCGGCGGGTCTCGAAGTGTAATTCGAGTCGTTTCGGCCGGGATCGGGGCACTTGTTATTTTCATAAAAAGTTATCGTTCGTTAAAGAAAATGTGGGGGCAAACGAACTCGAATCACTTCGTGTCACCTGCCGATATGATTGCCTAGAACTTCTGCACAAGCTCGTAAAATTTCGAGCGAAAAAAATTCACTTCGCATCCGACCATTTTGTTCGGCCTAGGGTTTCGGTCCTGGTTGTGAAAAAATGATACGTCCCGAAAATTTACGAGGGTGCTCTGTGCATCGTGGCGATCATGTCGGCGGGTCTCGAAGTGTAATTCGAGTCGTTTCGGCCGGGATAGGGGCACTTGTTATTTTCACAAAAAGTTTTCGTTCGTTAAAGAAAATGGGGGGGCAAACGAACTCGAATCACTTCGTGTCACCTGCCGATAAGATTGCCTAGAAGTTCTGCACAAGCTCGTAAAATTTCGAGCGAAAAAATTGCACTTCGCATCCGACCATTTTGTTCGGGCCTAGGGTTTCGGTCCTTGTTGTGAAAAAATGAAACGTCTCGAAAATTTACGAGGGTGCTCTGTGCATCGTGGCGATCAAGTCGGCGGGTCTCGAAGTATAATTCGAGTCGTTTCGGCCGGGATCGGGGCACTTGTTATTTTCACAAAAAGTTATCGTTCGGTAAAGAAAATGGGGGGGCAAACGAACTCGAATCACTTCGTGTCACCTGCCGATATGATTGCCTAGAAGTTCTGCACAAGCTCGTAAAATTTCGAGCGAAAAAACTTCACTTCGCATCCGACCATTTTGTTCGGCCTAGGGTTTCGGTCCTGGTTGTGAAAAAATTAAACGTCCCAAAAATTTACGAGGGTGCTCTGTGCATCGTGGCGATCATGTCGGCGGGTCTCGAAGTGTAATTCGAGTCGTTTCGGCCGGGATCGGGGCACTTGTTATTTTCACAAAAAGTTATCGTTCGTTAAAGAAAATGGGGGGGCAAACGAACTCGAATCACTTCGTGTCACCTGCCGATATGATTGCCTAGAAGTTCTGCACAAGCTCGTAAAATTTCGAGCGAAAAAATTGCACTTCGCATCCGACCATTTTGTTCGGCCCTAGGGTTTCGGTCCTGGTTGTGAAAAAATGAAACGTCCCGAAAATTTACGAGGGTGCTCTGTGCATCGTGGCGATCATGTCGGCGGGTCTCGAAGTGTAATTCGAGTCGTTTCGGCCGGGATCGGGGCACTTGTTATTTTCACAAAAAGTTATCGTTCGTTAAAGAAAATGGGGGGGCAAACGAACTCGAATCACTTCGTGTCACCTGCCGATATGATTGCCTAGAAGTTCTGCACAAACTCGTAAAATTTCGAGCGAAAAAATTTCACTTCGCATCCGACCATTTTGTTCGGCCTAGGGTTTCGGTCCTGGTTGTGAAAAAATGAAACGTCCCGAAAATTTACGTGGGTGCTCTGTGCATCGTGGCGATCATGTCGGCGGGTCTCGAAGTGTAATTCGAGTCGTTTCGGCCGGGATCGGGGCACTTGTTATTTTCACAAAAAGTTATCGTTCGTTAAAGAAAATGGGGGGGCAAACGAACTCGAATCACTTCGTGTCACCTGCCGATATGATTGCCTAGAAGTTCTGCACAAGCTCGTAAAATTTCGAGCGAAAAAAATTCACTTCGCATCCGACCATTTTGTTCGGCCTAGGGTTTCGTTCCTGGTTGTGAAAAAATGAAACGTCCCGAAAATTTACGAGGGTGCTCTGTGCATCGTGGCGATCATGTCGGCGGGTCTCGAAGTGTAATTCGAGGCGTTTCGGCCGGGATCGGGGCACTTGTTATTTTCACAAAAAGTTATCGTTCGTTAAAGAAAATGGGGGGGCAAACGAACTCGAATCACTTCGTGTCACCTGCCGATATGGTTGCCTAGAACTTCTGCACAAGCTCGTAAAATTTCGAGCGAAAAAATTGCACTTCGCATCCGACCATTTTGTTCGGGCCTAGGGTTTCGGTCCTGGTTGTGAGAAAATGAAACGTCCCGAAAATTTACGAGGGTGCTCTGTGCATCGTGGCGATCATGTCGGCAGGTCTCGAAGTGTAATTCGAGTCGTTTCGGCCGGGATCGGGGCACTTGTTATTTTCACAAAAAGTTATCGTTCGTTAAAGAAAATGGGGGGGCAAACGAACTCGAATCACTTCGTGTCACCTGCCGATATGAATCCCTAGAACTTCTGCACAAGCTCGTAAAATTTCGAGCGAAAAAAATTCACTTCGCATCCGACCATTTTGTTCGGCCTAGGGTTTCGGTCCTGGTTGTGAAAAAATGAAACGTCCCGAAAATTTACGAGGGTGCTCTGTGCATCGTGGCGATCATGTCGGCGGGTCTCGAAGTGTAATTCGAGTCGTTTCGGCCGGGATCGGGGCACTTGTTATTTTCACAAAAAGTTATCGTTCGTTAAAGAAAATGGGGGGGCAAACGAACTCGAATCACTTCGTGTCACCTGCCGATATGATTGCCTAGAACTTCTGCACAAGCTCGTAAAATTTCGAGCGAAAAAATTGCACTTCGCATCCGACCATTTTGTTCGGGCCTAGGGTTTCGGTCCTGGTTGTGAGAAAATGAAACGTCCCGAAAATTTACGAGGGTGCTCTGTGCATCGTGGCAATCATGTCGGCGGGTCTCGAAGTGTAATTCGAGTCGTTTCGGCCGGGATCGGGGCACTTGTTATTTTCACAAAAAGTTATCGTTCGTTAAAGAAAATGGGGGGGCAAACGAACTCGAATCACTTCGTGTCACCTGCCGATATGATTGCCTAGAACTTCTGCACAAGCTCGTAAAATTTCGAGCGAAAAAATTGCACTTCGCATCCGACCATTTTGTTCGGGCCTAGAGTTTCGGTCCTGGTTGTGAGAAAATGAAACGTCCCGAAAATTTACGAGGGTGCTCTGTGCATCGTGGCGATCATGTCGGCAGGTCTCGAAGTGTAATTCGAGTCGTTTCGGCCGGGATCGGGGCACTTGTTATTTTCACAAAAAGTTATCGTTCGTTAAAGAAAATGGGGGGGCAAACGAACTCGAATCACTTCGTGTCACCTGCCGATATGATTGCCTAGAACTTCTGCACAAGCTCGTAAAATTTCGAGCGAAAAAAATTCACTTCGCATCCGACCATTTTGTTCGGCCTAGGATTTCGGTCCTGGTTGTGAAAAAATGAAACGTCCCGAAAATTTACGAGGGTGCTCTGTGCATCGTGGCGATCATGTCGGCGGGTCTCGAAGTGTAATTCGAGTCGTTTCGGCCGGGATCGGGGCACTTGTTATTTTCACAAAAAGTTATCGTTCGTTAAAGAAAATGGGGGGGCAAACGAACTCGAATCACTTCGTGTCACCTGCCGATATGATTGCCTAGAACTTCTGCACAAGCTCGTAAAATTTCGAGCGAAAAAAATTGCACTTCGCATCCGACCATTTTGTTCGGCCTAGGGTTTCGGTCCTGGTTGTGAAAAAATGAAACGTCCCGAAAATTTACGAGGGTGCTCTGTGCATCGTGGCGATCATGTCGGCGGGTCTCGAAGTGTAATTCGAGTCGTTTCGGCCGGGATCGGGGCACTTGTTATTTTCACAAAAAGTTATCGTTCGTTAAAGAAAATGGGGAGGCAAACGAACTCGAATCACTTCGTGTCACCTGCCGATATGATTGCCTAGAAGTTCTGCACAAGCTCGTAAAATTTCGAGCGAAAAAAATTCACTTCGCATCCGACCATTTTGTTCGGCCTAGGGTTTCGTTCCTGGTTGTGAAAAAATGAAACGTCCCAAAAATTTACGAGGGTGCTCTGTGCATCGTGGCGATCATGTCGGCGGGTCTCGAAGTGTAATTCGAGTCGTTTCGGCCGGGATCGGGGCACTTGTTATTTTCACAAAAAGTTATCGTTCGTTAAAGAAAATGGGGGGGCAAACGAACTCGAATCACTTCGTGTCACCTGCCGATATGAATCCCTAGAACTTCTGCACAAGCTCGTAAAATTTCGAGCGAAAAAAATTCACTTCGCATCCGACCATTTTGTTCGGCCTAGGGTTTCGGTCCTGGTTGTGAAAAAATGAAACGTCCCGAAAATTTACGAGGGTGCTCTGTGCATCGTGGCGATCATGTCGGCGGGTCTCGAAGTGTAATTCGAGTCGTTTCGGCCGGGATCGGGGCACTTGTTATTTTCACAAAAAGTTATCGTTCGTTAAAGAAAATGGGGGGGCAAACGAACTCGAATCACTTCGTGTCACCTGCCGATATGATTGCCTAGAACTTCTGCACAAGCTCGTAAAATTTCGAGCGAAAAAATTGCACTTCGCATCCGACCATTTTGTTCGGGCCTAGGGTTTCGGTCCTGGTTGTGAGAAAATGAAACGTCCCGAAAATTTACGAGGGTGCTCTGTGCATCGTGGCGATCATGTCGGCAGGTCTCGAAGTGTAATTCGAGTCGTTTCGGCCGGGATCGGGGCACTTGTTATTTTCACAAAAAGTTATCGTTCGTTAAAGAAAATGGGGGGGCAAACGAACTCGAATCACTTCGTGTCACCTGCCGATATGAATCCCTAGAACTTCTGCACAAGCTCGTAAAATTTCGAGCGAAAAAAATTCACTTCGCATCCGACCATTTTGTTCGGCCTAGGGTTTCGGTCCTGGTTGTGAAAAAATGAAACGTCCCGAAAATTTACGAGGGTGCTCTGTGCATCGTGGCGATCATGTCGGCGGGTCTCGAAGTGTAATTCGAGTCGTTTCGGCCGGGATCGGGGCACTTGTTATTTTCACAAAAAGTTATCGTTCGTTAAAGAAAATGGGGGGGCAAACGAACTCGAATCACTTCGTGTCACCTGCCGATATGATTGCCTAGAACTTCTGCACAAGCTCGTAAAATTTCGAGCGAAAAAATTGCACTTCGCATCCGACCATTTTGTTCGGGCCTAGGGTTTCGGTCCTGGTTGTGAGAAAATGAAACGTCCCGAAAATTTACGAGGGTGCTCTGTGCATCGTGGCAATCATGTCGGCGGGTCTCGAAGTGTAATTCGAGTCGTTTCGGCCGGGATCGGGGCACTTGTTATTTTCACAAAAAGTTATCGTTCGTTAAAGAAAATGGGGGGGCAAACGAACTCGAATCACTTCGTGTCACCTGCCGATATGATTGCCTAGAACTTCTGCACAAGCTCGTAAAATTTCGAGCGAAAAAATTGCACTTCGCATCCGACCATTTTGTTCGGGCCTAGAGTTTCGGTCCTGGTTGTGAGAAAATGAAACGTCCCGAAAATTTACGAGGGTGCTCTGTGCATCGTGGCGATCATGTCGGCAGGTCTCGAAGTGTAATTCGAGTCGTTTCGGCCGGGATCGGGGCACTTGTTATTTTCACAAAAAGTTATCGTTCGTTAAAGAAAATGGGGGGGCAAACGAACTCGAATCACTTCGTGTCACCTGCCGATATGATTGCCTAGAACTTCTGCACAAGCTCGTAAAATTTCGAGCGAAAAAAATTCACTTCGCATCCGACCATTTTGTTCGGCCTAGGGTTTCGGTCCTGGTTGTGAAAAAATGAAACGTCCCGAAAATTTACGAGGGTGCTCTGTGCATCGTGGCGATCATGTCGGCGGGTCTCGAAGTGTAATTCGAGTCGTTTCGGCCGGGATCGGGGCACTTGTTATTTTCACAAAAAGTTATCGTTCGTTAAAGAAAATGGGGGGGCAAACGAACTCGAATCACTTCGTGTCACCTGCCGATATGATTGCCTAGAACTTCTGCACAAGCTCGTAAAATTTCGAGCGAAAAAAATTGCACTTCGCATCCGACCATTTTGTTCGGCCTAGGGTTTCGGTCCTGGTTGTGAAAAAATGAAACGTCCCGAAAATTTACGAGGGTGCTCTGTGCATCGTGGCGATCATGTCGGCGGGTCTCGAAGTGTAATTCGAGTCGTTTCGGCCGGGATCGGGGCACTTGTTATTTTCACAAAAAGTTATCGTTCGTTAAAGAAAATGGGGGGGCAAACGAACTCGAATCACTTCGTGTCACCTGCCGATATGATTGCCTAGAAGTTCTGCACAAGCTCGTAAAATTTCGAGCGAAAAAAATTCACTTCGCATCCGAGCATTTTGTTCGGCCTAGGGTTTCGTTCCTGGTTGTGAAAAAATGAAACGTCCCAAAAATTTACGAGGGTGCTCTGTGCATCGTGGCGATCATGTCGGCGGGTCTCGAAGTGTAATTCGAGTCGTTTCGGCCGGGATCGGGGCACTTGTTATTTTCACAAAAAGTTATCGTTCGTTAAAGAAAATGGGGGGGCAAACGAACTCGAAGCACTTCGCGTCACCTGCCGATTTGATTGCCTAGAAGTTCTGCACAAGCTCGTAAAATTTCGAGCGAAAAAATTGCACTTCGCATCCGACCATTTTGTTCGGCCCTAGGGTTTCGGTCCTGGTTGTGAAAAAATGAAACGTCCCGAAAATTTACGAGGGTGCTCTGTGCATCGTGGCGATCATGTCGGCGGGTCTCGAAGTGTAATTCGAGTCGTTTCGGCCGGGATCGGGGCACTTGTTATTTTCACAAAAAGTTATCGTTCGTTAAAGAAAATGGGGGGGCAAACGAACTCGAATCACTTCGTGTCACCTGCCGATATGATTGCCTAGAAGTTCTGCACAAACTCGAAAAATTTCGAGCGAAAAAATTTCACTTCGCATCCGACCATTTTGTTCGGCCTAGGGTTTCGGTCCTGGTTGTGAAAAAATGAAACGTCCCGAAAATTTACGTGGGTGCTCTGTGCATCGTGGCGATCATGTCGGCGGGTCTCGAAGTGTAATTCGAGTCGTTTCGGCCGGGATCGGGGCACTTGTTATTTTCACAAAAAGTTATCGTTCGTTAAAGAAAATGGGGGGGCAAACGAACTCGAATCACTTCGTGTCACCTGCCGATATGATTGCCTAGAAGTTCTGCACAAGCTCGTAAAATTTCGAGCGAAAAAAATTCACTTCGCATCCGACCATTTTGTTCGGCCTAGGGTTTCGTTCCTGGTTGTGAAAAAATGAAACGTCCCGAAAATTTACGAGGGTGCTCTGTGCATCGTGGCGATCATGTCGGCGGGTCTCGAAGTGTAATTCGAGGCGTTTCGGCCGGGATCGGGGCACTTGTTATTTTCACAAAAAGTTATCGTTCGTTAAAGAAAATGGGGGGGCAAACGAACTCGAATCACTTCGTGTCACCTGCCGATATGGTTGCCTAGAACTTCTGCACAAGCTCGTAAAATTTCGAGCGAAAAAATTGCACTTCGCATCCGACCATTTTGTTCGGGCCTAGGGTTTCGGTCCTGGTTGTGTGAAAATGAAACGTCCCGAAAATTTACGAGGGTGCTCTGTGCATCGTGGCGATCATGTCGGCAGGTCTCGAAGTGTAATTCGAGTCGTTTCGGCCGGGATCGGGGCACTTGTTATTTTCACAAAAAGTTATCGTTCGTTAAAGAAAATGGGGGGGCAAACGAACTCGAATCACTTCGTGTCACCTGCCGATATGATTGCCTAGAAGTTCTGCACAAGCTCGTAAAATTTCGAGCGAAAAAAATTCACTTCGCATCCGACCATTTTGTTCGGCCTAGGGTTTCGGTCCTGGTTGTGAAAAAATGAAACGTCCCGAAAATTTACGAGGGTGCTCTGTGCATCGTGGCGATCATGTCGGCGGGTCTCGAAGTGTAATTCGAGTCGTTTCGGCCGGGATCGGGGCACTTGTTATTTTCACAAAAAGTTATCGTTCGTTAAAGAAAATGGGGGGGCAAACGAACTCGAATCACTTCGTGTCACCTGCCGATATGATTGCCTAGAACTTCTGCACAAGCTCGTAAAATTTCGAGCGAAAAAATTGCACTTCGCATCCGACCATTTTGTTCGGGCCTAGGGTTTCGGTCCTGGTTGTGAGAAAATGAAACGTCCCGAAAATTTACGAGGGTGCTCTGTGCATCGTGGCAATCATGTCGGCGGGTCTCGAAGTGTAATTCGAGTCGTTTCGGCCGGGATCGGGGCACTTGTTATTTTCACAAAAAGTTATCGTTCGTTAAAGAAAATGGGGGGGCAAACGAACTCGAATCACTTCGTGTCACCTGCCGATATGATTGCCTAGAACTTCTGCACAAGCTCGTAATATTTCGAGCGAAAAAAATTCACTTCGCATCCGACCATTTTGTTCGGCCTAGGGTTTCGGTCCTGGTTGTGAAAAAATGAAACGTCCCGAAAATTTACGAGGGTGCTCTGTGCATCGTGGCGATCATGTCGGCGGGTCTCGAAGTGTAATTCGAGTCGTTTCGGCCGGGATCGGGGCACTTGTTATTTTCACAAAAAGTTATCGTTCGTTAAAGAAAATGGGGGGGCAAACGAACTCGAATCACTTCGTGTCACCTGCCGATATGATTGCCTAGAAGTTCTGCACAAGCTCGTAAAATTTCGAGCGAAAAAAATTCACTTCGCATCCGACCATTTTGTTCGGCCTAGGGTTTCGGTCCTGGTTGTGAAAAAATGAAACGTCCCGAAAATTTACGAGGGTGCTCTGTGCATCGTGGCGATCATGTCGGCGGGTCTCGAAGTGTAATTCGAGGCGTTTCGGCCGGGATCGGGGCACTTGTTATTTTCACAAAAAGTTATCGTTCGTTAAAGAAAATGGGGGGGCAAACGAACTCGAATCACTTCGTGTCACCTGCCGATATGATTGCCTAGAACTTCTGCACAAGCTCGTAAAATTTCGAGCGAAAAAATTGCACTTCGCATCCGACCATTTTGTTCGGGCCTAGAGTTTCGGTCCTGGTTGTGAGAAAATGAAACGTCCCGAAAATTTACGAGGGTGCTCTGTGCATCGTGGCGATCATGTCGGCAGGTCTCGAAGTGTAATTCGAGTCGTTTCGGCCGGGATCGGGGCACTTGTTATTTTCACAAAAAGTTATCGTTCGTTAAAGAAAATGGGGGGGCAAACGAACTCGAATCACTTCGTGTCACCTGCCGATATTGATCCCTAGAACTTCTGCACAAGCTCGTAAAATTTCGAGCGAAAAAAATTCACTTCGCATCCGACCATTTTGTTCGGCCTAGGGTTTCGGTCCTGGTTGTGAAAAAATGAAACGTCCCGAAAATTTACGAGGGTGCTCTGTGCATCGTGGCGATCATGTCGGCGGGTCTCGAAGTGTAATTCGAGTCGTTTCGGCCGGGATCGGGGCACTTGTTATTTTCACAAAAAGTTATCGTTCGTTAAAGAAAATGGGGGGGCAAACGAACTCGAATCACTTCGTGTCACCTGCCGATATGATTGCCTAGAAGTTCTGCACAAGCTCGTAAAATTTCGAGCGAAAAAAATTCACTTCGCATCCGACCATTTTGTTCGGCCTAGGGTTTCGGTCCTGGTTGTGAAAAAATGAAACGTAGCGAAAATTTACGAGGGTGCTCTGTGCATCGTGGCGATCATGTCGGCGGGTCTCGAAGTGTAATTCGAGGCGTTTCGGCCGGGATCGGGGCACTTGTTATTTTCACAAAAAGTTATCGTTCGTTAAAGAAAATGGGGGGGCAAACGAACTCGAATCACTTCGTGTCACCTGCCGATATGATTGCCTAGAACTTCTGCACAAGCTCGTAAAATTTCGAGCGAAAAAAATTCACTTCGCATCCGACCATTTTGTTCGGCCTAGGGTTTCGTTCCTGGTTGTGAAAAAATGAAACGTCCCAAAAATTTACGAGGGTGCTCTGTGCATCGTGGCGATCATGTCGGCGGGTCTCGAAGTGTAATTCGAGTCGTTTCGGCCGGGATCGGGGCACTTGTTATTTTCACAAAAAGTTATCGTTCGTTAAAGAAAATGGGGGGGCAAACGAACTCGAATCACTTCGTGTCACCTGCCGATATGATTGCCTAGAACTTCTGCACAAGCTCGTAAAATTTCGAGCGAAAAAAATTCACTTCGCATCCGACCATTTTGTTCGGCCTAGGGTTTCGGTCCTGGTTGTGAAAAAATGAAACGTCCCGAAAATTTACGAGGGTGCTCTGTGCATCGTGGCGATCATGTCGGCGGGTCTCGAAGTGTAATTCGAGTCGTTTCGGCCGGGATCGGGGCACTTGTTATTTTCACAAAAAGTTATCGTTCGTTAAAGAAAATGGGGGGGCAAACGAACTCGAATCACTTCGTGTCACCTGCCGATATGATTGCCTAGAACTTCTGCACAAGCTCGTAAAATTTCGAGCGAAAAAAATTCACTTCGCATCCGACCATTTTGTTCGGCCTAGGGTTTCGGTCCTGGTTGTGAAAAAATGAAACGTCCCGAAAATTTACGAGGGTGCTCTGTGCATCGTGGCGATCATGTCGGCGGGTCTCGAAGTGTAATTCGAGTCGTTTCGGCCGGGATCGGGGCACTTGTTATTTTCACAAAAAGTTATCGTTTGTTAAAGAAAATGGGGGGGCAAACGAACTCGAATCACTTCGTGTCACCTGCCGATATGATTGCCTAGAAGTTCTGCACAAGCTCGTAAAATTTCGAGCGAAAAAACTTCACTTCGCATCCCACCATTTTGTTCGGCCTAGGGTTTCGGTCCTGGTTGTGAAAAAATGAAACGTCCCAAAAATTTACGAGGGTGCTCTGTGCATCGTGGCGATCATGTCGGCGGGTCTCGAAGTGTAATTCGAGTCGTTTCGGCCGGGATCGGGGCTCTTGTTATTTTCGCAAAAAGTTATCGTTCGTTAAAGAAAATGGGGGGGCAAACGAACTCGAATCACTTCGTGTCACCTGCCGATATGATTGCCTAGAAGTTCTGCACAAGCTCGTAAAATTTCGAGCGAAAAAAATTCACTTCGCATCCGACCATTTTGTTCGGCCTAGGGTTTCGGTCCTGGTTGTGAAAAAATGAAACGTCCCAAAAATTTACGAGGGTGCTCTGTGCATCGTGGCGATCATGTCGGCGGGTCTCGAAGTGTAATTCGAGTCGTTTCGGCCGGGATCGGGGCACTTGTTATTTTCACAAAAAGTTATCGTTCGTTAAAGAAAATGGGGGGGCAAACGAACTCGAATCACTTCGTGTCACCTGCCGATATGATTGCCTAGAACTTCTGCACAAGCTCGTAAAATTTCGAGCGAAAAAAATTCACTTCGCATCCGACCATTTTGTTCGGCCTAGGGTTTCGGTCCTGGTTGTGAAAAAATGAAACGTCCCGAAAATTTACGAGGGTGCTCTGTGCATCGTGGCGATCATGTCGGCGGGTCTCGAAGTGTAATTCGAGTCGTTTCGGCCGGGATCGGGGCACTTGTTATTTTCACAAAAAGTTATCGTTTGTTAAAGAAAATGGGGGGGCAAACGAACTCGAATCACTTCGTGTCACCTGCCGATATGATTGCCTAGAAGTTCTGCACAAGCTCGTAAAATTTCGAGCGAAAAAACTTCACTTCGCATCCCACCATTTTGTTCGGCCTAGGGTTTCGGTCCTGGTTGTGAAAAAATGAAACGTCCCAAAAATTTACGAGGGTGCTCTGTGCATCGTGGCGATCATGTCGGCGGGTCTCGAAGTGTAATTCGAGTCGTTTCGGCCGGGATCGGGGCTCTTGTTATTTTCGCAAAAAGTTATCGTTCGTTAAAGAAAATGGGGGGGCAAACGAACTCGAATCACTTCGTGTCACCTGCCGATATGATTGCCTAGAAGTTCTGCACAAGCTCGTAAAATTTCGAGCGAAAAAAATTCACTTCGCATCCGACCATTTTGTTCGGCCTAGGGTTTCGGTCCTGGTTGTGAAAAAATGAAACGTCCCAAAAATTTACGAGGGTGCTCTGTGCATCGTGGCGATCATGTCGGCGGGTCTCGAAGTGTAATTCGAGTCGTTTCGGCCGGGATCGGGGCACTTGTTATTTTCGCAAAAAGTTATCGTTCGTTAAAGAAACTGGGGGGGGCAAACGAACTCGAATCAGTTCGTGTCACCTGCCGATATGATTGCCTAGAAGTTCCGCACAAGCTCGTAAAATTTCGAGCGAAAAAATTTCACTTCGCATCCGACCATTTTGTTCGTCCTAGGGTTTCGGTCCTGGTTGTGAAAAAATGAAACGTCCCGAAAATTTACGAGGGTGCTCTGTGCATCGTGGCGATCATGTCGGCGGGTCTCGAAGTGTAATTCGAGTAGTTTCGGCCGGGATCGGGGCACTTGTTATTTTCACAAAAAGTTATCGTTCGTTAAAGAAAATGGGGGGGGGGGGGGGCAAACGAACTCGAATCACTTCGTGTCACCCGCCGATCTGATTGCCTAGAAGTTCTGCACAAGGTCGTAAAATTTCGAGCGAAAAAATGTCACTTCGCATCCGACCATTTTGTTCGGCCTAGGGTTTCGGTCCTGGTTGTGAAAAAATGAAACGTCCCGAAAATTTACGAGGGTGCTCTGTGCATCGTGGCGATCATGTCGGCGGGTCTCGAAGTGTAATTCGAGTAGTTTCGGCCGGGATCGGGGCACTTGTTATTTTCACAAAAAGTTATCGTTCGTTAAAGAAAATGGGGGGGGGGGGGCAAACGAACTCGAATCACTTCGTGTCACCCGCCGATCTGATTGCCTAGAAGTTCTGCACAAGGTCGTAAAATTTCGAGCGAAAAAATGTCACTTCGCATCCGACCATTTTGTTCGGCCTAGGGTTTCGGTCCTGGTTGTGAAAAAATGAAACGTCCCAAAAATTTACGAGGGTGCTCTGTGCATCGTGGCGATCATGTCGGCGGGTCTCGAAGTGTAATTCGAGTCGTTTCGGCCGGGATCGGGGCACTTGTTATTTTCGCAAAAAGTTATCGTTCGTTAAAGAAACTGGGGGGGGCAAACGAACTCGAATCAGTTCGTGTCACCTGCCGATATGATTGCCTAGAAGTTCCGCACAAGCTCGTAAAATTTCGAGCGAAAAAATTTCACTTCGCATCCGACCATTTTGTTCGTCCTAGGGTTTCGGTCCTGGTTGTGAAAAAATGAAACGTCCCGAAAATTTACGAGGGTGCTCTGTGCATCGTGGCGATCATGTCGGCGGGTCTCGAAGTGTAATTCGAGTAGTTTCGGCCGGGATCGGGGCACTTGTTATTTTCACAAAAAGTTATCGTTCGTTAAAGAAACTGGGGGGGGCAAACGAACTCGAATCAGTTCGTGTCACCTGCCGATATGATTGCCTAGAAGTTCCGCACAAGGTCGTAAAATTTCGAGCGAAAAAATTTCACTTCGCATCCGACCATTTTGTTCGGCCTAGGGTTTCGGTCCTGGTTGTGAAAAAATGAAACGTCCCGAAAATTTACGAGGGTGCTCTGTGCATCGTGGCGATCATGTCGGCGGGTCTCGAAGTGTAATTCGAGTCGTTTCGGCCGGGATCGGGGCACTTGTTATTTTCACAAAAAGTTATCGTTCGTTAAAGAAAATGGGGGGGCAAACGAACTCGAATCACTTCGTGTCACCTGCCGATATGATTGCCTAGAACTTCTGCACAAGCTCGTAAAATTTCGAACGAAAAAAATTCACTTCGCATCCGACCATTTTGTTCGGCCTAGGGTTTCGGTCCTGGTTGTGAAAAAATGAAACGTCCCGAAAATTTACGAGGGTGCTCTGTGCATCGTGGCGATCATGTCGGCGGGTCTCGAAGTGTAATTCGAGTAGTTTCGGCCGGCTTCGGGGCACTTGTTATTTTCACAAAAAGTTATCGTTCGTTAAAGAAAATGGGGGGGCAAACGAACTCGAATCACTTCGTGTCACCTGCCGATATGATTGCCTAGAAGTTTTGCACAAGCTCGTAAAATTTTGAGCGAAAAAATTGCACTTCGCATCCGACCATTTTGTTCGGGCCTAGGGTTTCGGTCCTGGTTGTGAAAAAATGAAACGTCCCGAAAATTTACGAGGGTGCTCTGTGCATCGTGGCGATCATGTCGGCGGGTCTCGAAGTGTAATTCGAGTCGTTTCGGCCGGGATCGGAGCACTTGTTATTTTCACAAAAAGTTATCGTTCGTTAAAGAAAATGGGGGGGCAAACGAACTCGAATCACTTCGTGTCACCTGCCGATACGATTGCCTAGAACTTTTGCACAAGCTCGGAAAATTTCGAACGAAAAAAATTCACTTCGCATCCGACCATTTTGTTCGGCCTAGGGTTTCGGTCCTGGTTGTGAAAAAATGAAACGTCCCGAAAATTTACGAGGGTGCTCTGTGCATCGTGGCGATCATGTCGGCGGGTCTCGAAGTGTAATTCGAGTAGTTTCGGCCGGCTTCGGGGCACTTGTTATTTTCACAAAAAGTTATCGTTCGTTACAGAAATGGGGGGGCAAACGAACTGGAATCACTTCGTGTCACCTGCCGATATGATTGCCAAGAAGTTCCGCACATGCTCGTAAAATTTCGAGGGAAAAAATTTCACTTCGCATCCGACCATTTTGTTCGGCCTAGGGTTTCGGTCTGGTTGTGAAAAAATGAAACGTCCCAAAATTTACGAGGGTGCTCTGTGCATCGTGGCGATCATGTCGGCGGGTCTCGAAGTGTAATTCGAGTCGTTTCGGCCGGGATCGGGGCACTTGTTATTTTCACAAAAAGTTATCGTTCGTTAAAGAAACTGGGGGGGGCAAACGAACTCGAATCAGTTCGTGTCACCTGCCGATATGATTGCCTAGAAGTTCCGCACAAGCTTGTAAAATTTCGAGCGAAAAAATTTCACTTCGCATCCGACCATTTTGTTCGGCCTAGGGTTTCGGTCCTGGTTGTGAAAAAATGAAACGTCCCGAAAATTTACGAGGGTGCTCTGTGCATCGTGGCGATCATGTCGGCGGGTCTCGAAGTGTAATTCGAGTAGTTTCGGCCGGGATCGGGGCACTTGTTATTTTCGCAAAAAGTTATCGTTCGTTAAAGAAAATGGGGGGGCAAACGAACTCGAATCACTTCGTGTCACCTGCCGATATGATTGCCTAGAACTTCTGCACAAGCTCGCAAAATTTCGAACGAAAAAAATTCACTTCGCATCCGACCATTTTGTTCGGCCTAGGGTTTCGGTCCTGGTTGTGAAAAAATGAAACATCCCGAAAATTTACGAGGGTGCTCTGTGCATCGTGGCGATCATGTCGGCGGGTCTCGAAGTGTAATTCGAGTCGTTTCGGCCGGCTTCGGGGCACTTGTTATTTTCACAAAAAGTTATCGTTCGTTACTGAAAATGGGGGGGCAAACGAACTGGAATCACTTCGTGTCACCTGCCGATATGATTGCCTAGAAGTTCCGCACATGCTCGTAAAATTTCGAGGGAAAAAATTTCACTTCGCTTCCGACCATTTTGTTCGGCCTAGGGTTTCGGTCTGGTTGTGAAAAAATGAAACGTCCCAAAATTTACGAGGGTGCTCTGTGCATCGTGGCGATCATGTTGGCGGGTCTCGAAGTGTAATTCGAGTCGTTTCGGCCGGGATCGGGGCACTTGTTATTTTCACAAAAAGTTATCGTTCGTTAAAGAAACTGGGGGGGGCAAACGAACTCGAATCAGTTCGTGTCACCTGCCGATATGATTGCCTAGAAGTTCCGCACAAGCTCGTAAAATTTCGAGCGAAAAAATTTCACTTCGCATCCGACCATTTTGTTCGGCCTAGGGTTTCGGTCCTGGTTGTGAAAAAATGAAACGTCCCGAAAGTTTACGAGGGTGCTCTGTGCATCGTGGCGATCATGTCGGCGGGTCTCGAAGTGTAATTCGACTAGTTTCGGCCGGGATCGGGGCACTTGTTATTTTCACAAAAAGTTATCGTTCGTTTGAAGAAACTGGGGGGGGCAAACGAACTCGAATTAGTTCGTGTCACCTGCCGATATGATTGCCTAGAAGTTCCGCACAAGCTCGTAAAATTTCGAGCGAAAAAATTGCACTTCGCATCCGACCATTTTGTTCGGCCTAGGGTTTCGGTCCTGGTTGTGAAAAAATGAAACGTCCCAAAAATTTACGAGGGTGCTCTGTGCATCGTGGCGATCATGTCGGCGGGTCTCGAAGTGTAATTCGAGTCGTTTCGGCCGGGATCGGGGCACTTGTTATTTTCACAAAAAGTTATCGTTCGTTAAAGAAACTGGGGGGGGCAAACGAACTCGAATCAGTTTGTGTCACCTGCCGATATGATTGCCTAGAAGTTCCGCACAAGCTCGTAAAATTTCGAGCGAAAAAATTTCACTTCGCATCCGACCATTTTGTTCGGCCTAGGGTTTCGGTCCTGGTTGTGAAAAAATGAAACGTCCCGAAAATTTACGAGGGTGCTCTGTGCATCGTGGCGATCATGTCGGCGGGTCTCGAAGTGTAATTCGAGTCGTTTCGGCCGGGATCGGGGCACTTGTTATTTTCACAAAAAGTTATCGTTCGTTAAAGAAAATGGGGGGGGGGGGGGGCAAACGAACTCGAATCACTTCGTGTCACCTGCCGATTTGATTGCCTAGAAGTTCCGCACATGCTCGTAAAATTTCGAGCGAAAAAATTTCACTTCGCATCCGACCATTTTGTTCGGCCTAGGGTTTCGGTCCTGGTTGTGAAAAAATGAAACGTCCCGAAAATTTACGAGGGTGCTCTGTGCATCTTGGCGATCATGTCGGCGGGTCTCGAAGTGTAATTCGAGTCGTTTCGGCCGGGATCGGGGCACTTGTTATTTTCACAAAAAGTTATCGTTCGTTAAAGAAACTGGGGGGGGCAAACGAACTCGAATCAGTTTGTGTCACCTGCCGATATGATTGCCTAGAAGTTCCGCACAAGCTCGTAAAATTTCGAGCGAAAAAATTTCACTTCGCATCCGACCATTTTGTTCGGCCTAGGGTTTCGGTCCTGGTTGTGAAAAAATGAAACGTCCCGAAAATTTACGAGGGTGCTCTGTGCATCGTGGCGATCATGTCGGCGGGTCTCGAAGTGTAATTCGAGTCGTTTCGGCCGGGATCGGGGCACTTGTTATTTTCACAAAAAGTTATCGTTCGTTAAAGAAAATGGGGGGGCAAACGAACTCGAATCACTTCGTGTCACCTGCCGATATGATTGCCTAGAAGTTCCGCACATGCTCGTAAAATTTCGAGCGAAAAAAATTCACTTCGCATCCGACCATTTTGTTCGGCCTAGGGTTTCGGTCCTGGTTGTGAAAAAATGAAACGTCCCGAAAATTTACGAGGGTGCTCTGTGCATCGTGGCGATCATGTCGGCGGGTCTCGAAGTGTAATTCGAGTAGTTTCGGCCGGCTTCGGGGCACTTGTTATTTTCACAAAAAGTTATCGTTCGTTACAGAAATGGGGGGGCAAACGAACTGGAATCACTTCGTGTCACCTGCCGATATGATTGCCTAGAAGTTCCGCACATGCTCGTAAAATTTCGAGGGAAAAAATTTCACTTCGCATCCGACCATTTTGTTCGGCCTAGGGTTTCGGTCTGGTTGTGAAAAAATGAAACGTCCCAAAATTTACGAGGGTGCTCTGTGCATCGTGGCGATCATGTCGGCGGGTCTCGAAGTGTAATTCGAGTCGTTTCGGCCGGGATCGGGGCACTTGTTATTTTCACAAAAAGTTATCGTTCGTTAAAGAAAATGGGGGGGGGGGGGGCAAACGAACTCGAATCACTTCGTGTCACCTGCCGATCTGATTGCCTAGAAGTTCTGCACAAGGTCGTAAAATTTCGAGCGAAAAACTGTCACTTCGCATCCGACCATTTTGTTCGGCCTAAGGTTTCGGTCCTGGTTGTGAAAAAATGAAACGTCCCAAAAATTTACGAGGGTGCTCTGTGCATCGTGGCGATCATGTCGGCGGGTCTCGAAGAGTAATTCGAGTCGTTTCGGCCGGGATCGGGGCACTTGTTATTTTCACAAAAAGTTATCGTTCGTTAAAGAAACTGGGGGGGGCAAACGAACTCGAATCAGTTCGTGTCACCTGCCGATATGATTGCCTAGAAGTTCCGCACAAGCTTGTAAAATTTCGAGCGAAAAAAATTCACTTCGCATCCGACCATTTTGTTCGGCCTAGGGTTTCGGTCTTGGTTGTGAAAAAATGAAACGTCCCGAAAATTTACGAGGGTGCTCTGTGCATCGTGGCGATCATGTCGGCGGGTCTCGAAGTGTAATTCGAGTAGTTTCGGCCGGCTTCGGGGCACTTGTTATTTTCACAAAAAGTTATCGTTCGTTACAGAAATGGGGGGGCAAACGAACTGGAATCACTTCGTGTCACCTGCCGATATGATTGCCTAGAAGTTCCGCACATGCTCGTAAAATTTCGAGGGAAAAAATTTCACTTCGCATCCGACCATTTTGTTCGGCCTAGGGTTTCGGTCTGGTTGTGAAAAAATGAAACGTCCCAAAATTTACGAGGGTGCTCTGTGCATCGTGGCGATCATGTTGGCGGGTCTCGAAGTGTAATTCGAGTCGTTTCGGCCGGGATCGGGGCACTTGTTATTTTCACAAAAAGTTATCATTCGTTAAAGAAAATGGAGGGGGGGGGGGGGCAAACGAACTCGAATCACTTCGTGTCACCTGCCGATCTGATTGCCTAGAAGTTCTGCACAAGGTCGTAAAATTTCGAGCGAAAAAATGTCACTTCGCATCCGACCATTTTGTTCGGCCTAGGGTTTCGGTCCTGGTTGTGAAAAAATGAAACGTCCCAAAAATTTACGAGGGTGCTCTGTGCATCGTGGCGATCATGTCGGCGGGTCTCGAAGTGTAATTCGAGTCGTTTCGGCCGGGATCGGGGCACTTGTTATTTTCGCAAAAAGTTATCGTTCGTTAAAGAAACTGGGGGGGGCAAACGAACTCGAATCAGTTCGTGTCACCTGCCGATATGATTGCCTAGAAGTTCCGCACAAGCTCGTAAAATTTTGAGCGAAAAAATTTCACTTCGCATCCGACCATTTTGTTCGGCCTAGGGTTTCGGTCTGGTTGTGAAAAAATGAAACGTCCCAAAATTTACGAGGGTGCTCTGTGCATCGTGGCGATCATGTCGGCGGGTCTCGAAGTGTAATTCGAGTCGTTTCGGCCGGGATCGGGGCACTTGTTATTTTCGCAAAAAGTTATCGTTCGTTAAAGAAACTGGGGGGGGCAAACGAACTCGAATCAGTTCGTGTCACCTGCCGATATGATTGCCTAGAAGTTCCGCACAAGCTCGTAAAATTTTGAGCGAAAAAATTTCACTTCGCATCCGACCATTTTGTTCGGCCTAGGGTTTCGGTCTGGTTGTGAAAAAATGAAACGTCCCAAAATTTACGAGGGTGCTCTGTGCATCGTGGCGATCATGTCGGCGGGTCTCGAAGTGTAATTCGAGTCGTTTCGGCCGGGATCGGGGCACTTGTTATTTTCACAAAAAGTTATCGTTCGTTAAAGAAAATGGGGGGGGGGGGGGGCAAACGAACTCGAATCACTTCGTGTCACCTGCCGATATGATTGCCTAGAAGTTCCGCACAAGCTTGTAAAATTTCGAGCGAAAAAATTTCACTTCGCATCCGACCATTTTGTTCGGCCTAGGGTTTCGGTCCTGGTTGTGAAAAAATGAAACGTCCCGAAAATTTACGAGGGTGCTCTGTGCATCGTGGCGATCATGTCGGCGGGTCTCGAAGTGTAATTCGAGTAGTTTCGGCCGGGATCGGGGCACTTGTTATTTTCGCAAAAAGTTATCGTTCGTTAAAGAAAATGGGGGGGCAAACGAACTCGAATCACTTCGTGTCACCTGCCGATATGATTGCCTAGAACTTCTGCACAAGCTCGCAAAATTTCGAACGAAAAAAATTCACTTCGCATCCGACCATTTTGTTCGGCCTAGGGTTTCGGTCCTGGTTGTGAAAAAATGAAACATCCCGAAAATTTACGAGGGTGCTCTGTGCATCGTGGCGATCATGTCGGCGGGTCTCGAAGTGTAATTCGAGTCGTTTCGGCCGGCTTCGGGGCACTTGTTATTTTCACAAAAAGTTATCGTTCGTTACTGAAAATGGGGGGGCAAACGAACTGGAATCACTTCGTGTCACCTGCCGATATGATTGCCTAGAAGTTCCGCACATGCTCGTAAAATTTCGAGGGAAAAAATTTCACTTCGCTTCCGACCATTTTGTTCGGCCTAGGGTTTCGGTCTGGTTGTGAAAAAATGAAACGTCCCAAAATTTACGAGGGTGCTCTGTGCATCGTGGCGATCATGTTGGCGGGTCTCGAAGTGTAATTCGAGTCGTTTCGGCCGGGATCGGGGCACTTGTTATTTTCACAAAAAGTTATCGTTCGTTAAAGAAACTGGGGGGGGCAAACGAACTCGAATCAGTTCGTGTCACCTGCCGATATGATTGCCTAGAAGTTCCGCACAAGCTCGTAAAATTTCGAGCGAAAAAATTTCACTTCGCATCCGACCATTTTGTTCGGCCTAGGGTTTCGGTCCTGGTTGTGAAAAAATGAAACGTCCCGAAAGTTTACGAGGGTGCTCTGTGCATCGTGGCGATCATGTCGGCGGGTCTCGAAGTGTAATTCGACTAGTTTCGGCCGGGATCGGGGCACTTGTTATTTTCACAAAAAGTTATCGTTCGTTTGAAGAAACTGGGGGGGGCAAACGAACTCGAATTAGTTCGTGTCACCTGCCGATATGATTGCCTAGAAGTTCCGCACAAGCTCGTAAAATTTCGAGCGAAAAAATTGCACTTCGCATCCGACCATTTTGTTCGGCCTAGGGTTTCGGTCCTGGTTGTGAAAAAATGAAACGTCCCAAAAATTTACGAGGGTGCTCTGTGCATCGTGGCGATCATGTCGGCGGGTCTCGAAGTGTAATTCGAGTCGTTTCGGCCGGGATCGGGGCACTTGTTATTTTCACAAAAAGTTATCGTTCGTTAAAGAAACTGGGGGGGGCAAACGAACTCGAATCAGTTTGTGTCACCTGCCGATATGATTGCCTAGAAGTTCCGCACAAGCTCGTAAAATTTCGAGCGAAAAAATTTCACTTCGCATCCGACCATTTTGTTCGGCCTAGGGTTTCGGTCCTGGTTGTGAAAAAATGAAACGTCCCGAAAATTTACGAGGGTGCTCTGTGCATCGTGGCGATCATGTCGGCGGGTCTCGAAGTGTAATTCGAGTCGTTTCGGCCGGGATCGGGGCACTTGTTATTTTCACAAAAAGTTATCGTTCGTTAAAGAAAATGGGGGGGGGGGGGGGCAAACGAACTCGAATCACTTCGTGTCACCTGCCGATTTGATTGCCTAGAAGTTCCGCACATGCTCGTAAAATTTCGAGCGAAAAAATTTCACTTCGCATCCGACCATTTTGTTCGGCCTAGGGTTTCGGTCCTGGTTGTGAAAAAATGAAACGTCCCGAAAATTTACGAGGGTGCTCTGTGCATCTTGGCGATCATGTCGGCGGGTCTCGAAGTGTAATTCGAGTCGTTTCGGCCGGGATCGGGGCACTTGTTATTTTCACAAAAAGTTATCGTTCGTTAAAGAAACTGGGGGGGGCAAACGAACTCGAATCAGTTTGTGTCACCTGCCGATATGATTGCCTAGAAGTTCCGCACAAGCTCGTAAAATTTCGAGCGAAAAAATTTCACTTCGCATCCGACCATTTTGTTCGGCCTAGGGTTTCGGTCCTGGTTGTGAAAAAATGAAACGTCCCGAAAATTTACGAGGGTGCTCTGTGCATCGTGGCGATCATGTCGGCGGGTCTCGAAGTGTAATTCGAGTCGTTTCGGCCGGGATCGGGGCACTTGTTATTTTCACAAAAAGTTATCGTTCGTTAAAGAAAATGGGGGGGCAAACGAACTCGAATCACTTCGTGTCACCTGCCGATATGATTGCCTAGAAGTTCCGCACATGCTCGTAAAATTTCGAGCGAAAAAAATTCACTTCGCATCCGACCATTTTGTTCGGCCTAGGGTTTCGGTCCTGGTTGTGAAAAAATGAAACGTCCCGAAAATTTACGAGGGTGCTCTGTGCATCGTGGCGATCATGTCGGCGGGTCTCGAAGTGTAATTCGAGTAGTTTCGGCCGGCTTCGGGGCACTTGTTATTTTCACAAAAAGTTATCGTTCGTTACAGAAATGGGGGGGCAAACGAACTGGAATCACTTCGTGTCACCTGCCGATATGATTGCCTAGAAGTTCCGCACATGCTCGTAAAATTTCGAGGGAAAAAATTTCACTTCGCATCCGACCATTTTGTTCGGCCTAGGGTTTCGGTCTGGTTGTGAAAAAATGAAACGTCCCAAAATTTACGAGGGTGCTCTGTGCATCGTGGCGATCATGTCGGCGGGTCTCGAAGTGTAATTCGAGTCGTTTCGGCCGGGATCGGGGCACTTGTTATTTTCACAAAAAGTTATCGTTCGTTAAAGAAAATGGGGGGGGGGGGGGCAAACGAACTCGAATCACTTCGTGTCACCTGCCGATCTGATTGCCTAGAAGTTCTGCACAAGGTCGTAAAATTTCGAGCGAAAAACTGTCACTTCGCATCCGACCATTTTGTTCGGCCTAAGGTTTCGGTCCTGGTTGTGAAAAAATGAAACGTCCCAAAAATTTACGAGGGTGCTCTGTGCATCGTGGCGATCATGTCGGCGGGTCTCGAAGAGTAATTCGAGTCGTTTCGGCCGGGATCGGGGCACTTGTTATTTTCACAAAAAGTTATCGTTCGTTAAAGAAACTGGGGGGGGCAAACGAACTCGAATCAGTTCGTGTCACCTGCCGATATGATTGCCTAGAAGTTCCGCACAAGCTTGTAAAATTTCGAGCGAAAAAAATTCACTTCGCATCCGACCATTTTGTTCGGCCTAGGGTTTCGGTCTTGGTTGTGAAAAAATGAAACGTCCCGAAAATTTACGAGGGTGCTCTGTGCATCGTGGCGATCATGTCGGCGGGTCTCGAAGTGTAATTCGAGTAGTTTCGGCCGGCTTCGGGGCACTTGTTATTTTCACAAAAAGTTATCGTTCGTTACAGAAATGGGGGGGCAAACGAACTGGAATCACTTCGTGTCACCTGCCGATATGATTGCCTAGAAGTTCCGCACATGCTCGTAAAATTTCGAGGGAAAAAATTTCACTTCGCATCCGACCATTTTGTTCGGCCTAGGGTTTCGGTCTGGTTGTGAAAAAATGAAACGTCCCAAAATTTACGAGGGTGCTCTGTGCATCGTGGCGATCATGTTGGCGGGTCTCGAAGTGTAATTCGAGTCGTTTCGGCCGGGATCGGGGCACTTGTTATTTTCACAAAAAGTTATCATTCGTTAAAGAAAATGGAGGGGGGGGGGGGGCAAACGAACTCGAATCACTTCGTGTCACCTGCCGATCTGATTGCCTAGAAGTTCTGCACAAGGTCGTAAAATTTCGAGCGAAAAAATGTCACTTCGCATCCGACCATTTTGTTCGGCCTAGGGTTTCGGTCCTGGTTGTGAAAAAATGAAACGTCCCAAAAATTTACGAGGGTGCTCTGTGCATCGTGGCGATCATGTCGGCGGGTCTCGAAGTGTAATTCGAGTCGTTTCGGCCGGGATCGGGGCACTTGTTATTTTCGCAAAAAGTTATCGTTCGTTAAAGAAACTGGGGGGGGCAAACGAACTCGAATCAGTTCGTGTCACCTGCCGATATGATTGCCTAGAAGTTCCGCACAAGCTCGTAAAATTTTGAGCGAAAAAATTTCACTTCGCATCCGACCATTTTGTTCGGCCTAGGGTTTCGGTCTGGTTGTGAAAAAATGAAACGTCCCAAAATTTACGAGGGTGCTCTGTGCATCGTGGCGATCATGTCGGCGGGTCTCGAAGTGTAATTCGAGTCGTTTCGGCCGGGATCGGGGCACTTGTTATTTTCGCAAAAAGTTATCGTTCGTTAAAGAAACTGGGGGGGGCAAACGAACTCGAATCAGTTCGTGTCACCTGCCGATATGATTGCCTAGAAGTTCCGCACAAGCTCGTAAAATTTTGAGCGAAAAAATTTCACTTCGCATCCGACCATTTTGTTCGGCCTAGGGTTTCGGTCTGGTTGTGAAAAAATGAAACGTCCCAAAATTTACGAGGGTGCTCTGTGCATCGTGGCGATCATGTCGGCGGGTCTCGAAGTGTAATTCGAGTCGTTTCGGCCGGGATCGGGGCACTTGTTATTTTCACAAAAAGTTATCGTTCGTTAAAGAAAATGGGGGGGGGGGGGGGGGCAAACGAACTCGAATCACTTCGTGTCACCTGCCGATCTGATTGCCTAGAAGTTCTGCACAAGGTCGTAAAATTTCGAGCGAAAAAATGTCACTTCGCATCCGACCATTTTGTTCGGCCTAAGGTTTCGGTCCTGGTTGTGAAAAAATGAAACGTCCCAAAAATTTACGAGGGTGCTCTGTGCATCGTGGCGATCATGTCGGCGGGTCTCGAAGAGTAATTCGAGTCGTTTCGGCCGGGATCGGGGCACTTGTTATTTTCACAAAAAGTTATCGTTCGTTAAAGAAACTGGGGGGGGCAAACGAACTCGAATCAGTTCGTGTCACCTGCCGATATGATTGCCTAGAAGTTCCGCACAAGCTTGTAAAATTTCGAGCGAAAAAATTTCACTTCGCATCCGACCATTCTGTTCGGCCTAGGGTTTCGGTCCTGGTTGTGAAAAAATGAAACGTCCCGAAAATTTACGAGGGTGCTCTGTGCATCGTGGCGATCATGTCGGCGGGTCTCGAAGTGTAATTCAAGTAGTTTCGGCCGGGATCGGGGCACTTGTTATTTTCGCAAAAAGTTATCGTTCGTTAAAGAAAATGGGGGGGCAAACGAACTCGAATCACTTCGTGTCACCTGCCGATATGATTGCCTAGAACTTCTGCACAAGCTCGCAAAATTTCGAACGAAAAAAATTCACTTCGCATCCGACCATTTTGTTCGGCCTAGGGTTTCGGTCCTGGTTGTGAAAAAATGAAACATCCCGAAAATTTACGAGGGTGCTCTGTGCATCGTGGCGATCATGTCGGCGGGTCTCGAAGTGTAATTCGAGTCGTTTCGGCCGGCTTCGGGGCACTTGTTATTTTCACAAAAAGTTATCGTTCGTTACTGAAAATGGGGGGGCAAACGAACTGGAATCACTTCGTGTCACCTGCCGATATGATTGCCTAGAAGTTCCGCACATGCTCGTAAAATTTCGAGGGAAAAAATTTCACTTCGCATCCGACCATTTTGTTCGGCCTAGGGTTTCGGTCTGGTTGTGAAAAAATGAAACGTCCCAAAATTTACGAGGGTGCTCTGTGCATCGTGGCGATCATGTTGGCGGGTCTCGAAGTGTAATTCGAGTCGTTTCGGCCGGGATCGGGGCACTTGTTATTTTCACAAAAAGTTATCGTTCGTTAAAGAAACTGGGGGGGGCAAACGAACTCGAATCAGTTCGTGTCACCTGCCGATATGATTGCCTAGAAGTTCCGCACAAGCTCGTAAAATTTCGAGCGAAAAAATTTCACTTCGCATCCGACCATTTTGTTCGGCCTAGGGTTTCGGTCCTGGTTGTGAAAAAATGAAACGTCCCGAAAATTTACGAGGGTGCTCTGTGCATCGTGGCGATCATGTCGGCGGGTCTCGAAGTGTAATTCGACTAGTTTCGGCCGGGATCGGGCCACTTGTTATTTTCACAAAAAGTTATCGTTCGTTAAAGAAACTGGGGGGGGCAAACGAACTCGAATTAGTTCGTGTCACCTGCCGATATGATTGCCTAGAAGTTCCGCACAAGCTCGTAAAATTTCGAGCGAAAAAATTGCACTTCGCATCCGACCATTTTGTTCGGCCTAGGGTTTCGGTCCTGGTTGTGAAAAAATGAAACGTCCCAAAAATTTACGAGGGTGCTCTGTGCATCGTGGCGATCATGTCGGCGGGTCTCGAAGTGTAATTCGAGTCGTTTCGGCCGGGATCGGGGCACTTGTTATTTTCACAAAAAGTTATCGTTCGTTAAAGAAACTGGGGGGGGCAAACGAACTCGAATCAGTTTGTGTCACCTGCCGATATGATTGCCTAGAAGTTCCGCACAAGCTCGTAAAATTTCGAGCGAAAAAATTTCACTTCGCATCCGACCATTTTGTTCGGCCTAGGGTTTCGGTCCTGGTTGTGAAAAAATGAAACGTCCCGAAAATTTACGAGGGTGCTCTGTGCATCGTGGCGATCATGTCGGCGGGTCTCGAAGTGTAATTCGAGTCGTTTCGGCCGGGATCGGGGCACTTGTTATTTTCACAAAAAGTTATCGTTCGTTAAAGAAAATGGGGGGGGGGGGGCAAACGAACTCGAATCACTTCGTGTCACCTGCCGATATGATTGCCTAGAAGTTCCGCACATGCTCGTAAAATTTCGAGCGAAAAAATTTCACTTCGCATCCGACCATTTTGTTCGGCCTAGGGTTTCGGTCCTGGTTGTGAAAAAATGAAACGTCCCGAAAATTTACGAGGGTGCTCTGTGCATCGTGGCGATCATGTCGGCGGGTCTCGAAGTGTAATTCGAGTCGTTTCGGCCGGGATCGGGGCACTTGTTATTTTCACAAAAAGTTATCGTTCGTTAAAGAAAATGGGGGGGCAAACGAACTCGAATCACTTCGTGTCACCTGCCGATATGATTGCCTAGAAGTTCCGCACATGCTCGTAAAATTTCGAGCGAAAAAATTTCACTTCGCATCCGACCATTTTGTTTGGCCTAGGGTTTCGGTCCTGATTGTGAAAAAATACAACGTCGTCCGATTTGCCCGAAAATTTACGAGGCTGCTCTGTGCATAGTGGCGATCATGTTGGCGGGTCTCGAAGTGTAATTCGAGTCGTTTCGGCCGGGATCGGGGCACTAGTTGTTTTCAAAAAAAGTTATCGTTCGTTAAAGAAAATGGGGGGGCAAACGAACTCGAATCACTTCGTGTCACCTGCCGATATGATTGCCTAGAAGTTCTGCACAAGCTCGTAAAATTTCGAGCCAAACAATTTCACTTCGCAACCGACCATTTTGTTCGGCCTAAGTTTCGGTCCTGGTTGTGAAAAAATACGTCGTCGTCCGATTTGCCCGAAAATTTACGAGGGTGCTCTGTGCATCTTGGCGATCATGTCCGCGGGTGTCGAAGTGTAATTCGAGTCGTTTCGGCCGGGATCGGGGCACTAGTTGTTTTCAAAAAAAGTTATCGTTCGTTAAAGAAAATGGGGGGGCAAACGAACTCGAATCACTTCGTGTCACCTGCCGATATGATTGCCTAGAAGTTCTGCACAAGCTCATAAAATTTCGAGCCAAACAATTTCACTTCGCAACCGAACATTTTGTTCGGCCTAGGGTTTCGGTCCTGGTTGTGAAAAAATACGTCGTCGTCCGATTTGCCCGAAAATTTACGAGGGTGCTCTGTGCATCGTGGCAATCATGTCCGCGAGTGTCGAAGTGTAATTCGAGTCGTTTCGGCCGGGATCGGGGCACTTGTTATTTTCAAAAAAAGTTATCGTTCGTTAAAGAAAATGGGGGGGCAAACGAACTCGAATCACTTCGTGTCACCTGCCGATATGATTGCCTAGAAGTTCTGCACAAGCTCGTAAAATTTCGAGCCAAACAATTGCACTTCGCATCCGACCATTTTGTTCGGCCTAGGCCTTCGGTCCTGGTTGTGAAAAAATACGTCGTCGTCCGATTTGCCCGAAAATTTACGAGGGTGCTCTGTGCATCTTGGCGATCATGTCCGCGGGTGTCGAAGTGTAATTCGAGTCGTTTCGGCCGGGATCGGGGCACTAGTTGTTTTCAAAAAAAGTTATCGTTCGTTAAAGAAAATGGGGGGGCAAACGAACTCGAATCACTTCGTGTCACCTGCCGATATGATTGCCTAGAAGTTCTGCACAAGCTCATAAAATTTCGAGCCAAACAATTTCACTTCGCAACCGAACATTTTGTTCGGCCTAGGGTTTCGGTCCTGGTTGTGAAAAAATACGTCGTCGTCCGATTTGCCCGAAAATTTACGAGGGTGCTCTGTGCATCGTGGCAATCATGTCCGCGAGTGTCGAAGTGTAATTCGAGTCGTTTCGGCCGGGATCGGGGCACTTGTTATTTTCAAAAAAAGTTATCGTTCGTTAAAGAAAATGGGGGGGCAAACGAACTCGAATCACTTCGTGTCACCTGCCGATATGATTGCCTAGAAGTTCTGCACAAGCTCGTAAAATTTCGAGCCAAACAATTGCACTTCGCATCCGACCATTTTGTTCGGCCTAGGCCTTCGGTCCTGGTTGTGAAAAAATACGTCGTCGTCCGATTTGCCCGAAAATTTACGAGGGTGCTCTGTGCATCGTGGCGATCATGTCCGCGAGTGTCGAAGTGTAATTCGAGTCGTTTCGGCCGGGATCGGGGCACTTGTTATTTTCAAAAAAAGTTATCGTTCGTTAAAGAAAATGGGGGGGCAAACGAACTCGAATCACTTCGTGTCACCTGCCGATATGATTGCCTAGAAGTTCTGCACAAGCTCGTAAAATTTCGAGCCAAACAATTTCACTTCGCAACCGAACATTTTCTTCGGCCTAGGGTTTCGGTCCTGGTTGTGAAAAAATACATCGTCGTCCGATTTGCCCGAAAATTTACGACGGTGCTCTGTGCATCGTGGCGATCATGTCCGCGGGTGTCGAAGTGTAATTCGAGTCGTTTCGGCCGAGATCGGGGCACTTGTTATTTTCAAAAAAAGTTATCGTTCGTTAATGAAAATGGGGGGGCAAACGAACTCGTATCACTTCGTGTCACCTGCCGATATGATTGCCTAGAAGTTCTGCAGAAGCTCGTAAAATTTCGAGCCAAACAATTGCACTTCGCATCCGACCATTTTGTTCGGCCTAGGCCTTCGGTCCTGGTTGTGAAAAAAGACGTCGTCGTCCGATTTGCCCGAAAATTTACGAGGGTGCTCTGTGCATCGTGGCGATAATGTCCGCGGGTGTCGAAGTGTAATTCGAGTCGTTTCGGCCGGGATCGGGGCACTTGTTATTTTCAAAAAAAGTTATCGTTCGTTAAAGAAAATGGGGGGGCAAACGAACTCGAATCACTTCGTGTCACCTGCCGATATGATTGCCTAGAAGTTCTGCACAAGCTCGTAAAATTTCGAGTCAAACAATTTCACTTCGCAACCGAACATTTTGTTCGGCCTAGGGTTTCGGTCCTGGTTGTGAAAAAATACATCGTCGTCCGATTTGCCCGAAAATTTACGAGGGTGCTCTGTGCATCGTGGCGATCATGTCCGCGGGTGTCGAAGTGTAATTCGAGTCGTTTCGGCCGGGATCGGGGCACTTGTTATTTTCAAAAAAAGTTATCGTTCGTTAAAGAAAATGGGGGGGCAAACGTACTCGAATCACTTCGTGTCACCTGCCGATATGATTGTCTAGAAGTTCTGCAGAACCTCGTAAAATTTCGAGCCAAACAATTTCACTTCACAACCGACAATTTTGTTCGGCCTATGGTTTCGGTCCTGGTTGTGAAAAAATACGTCGTCGTCCGATTTGCCCGAAAATTCACGAGGGTGTTCAGTGAATCGTGGCAATCATGTCCGCGAGTGTCGAAGTGTAATTCGAGTCGTTTCGGCCGGGATCGGGGCACTAGTTATTTTCAAAAAAAGTTATCGTTCGATAAAGAAAATGGCGGGGCAAACGAACTCGAATCACTTCGTGTCACCTGCCGATATGATTGCCTAGAAGTTCTGCACAAGCTCGTAAAATTTCGAGCCAAACAATTTCACTTCGCAACCGACCATTTTGTTCGGCCTATGGTTTCGGTCCTGGTTGTGAAAAAATACGTCGTCGTCCGATTTGCCAGAAAATTTACGAGGGTGTTCAGTGAATCGTGGCAATCATGTCCGCGAGTGTCGAAGTGTAATTCGAGTCGTTTCGGCCAGGATCGGGGCACTAGTTATTTTCAAAAAAAGTTATCGTTCGTTAAAGAAAATGGCGGGGCAAACGAACTCGAATCACTTCGTGTCACCTGCCGATATGATTGCCTAGAAGTTCTGCACAAGCTCATAAAATTTCGAGCCAAACAATTTCACTTCGCAACCGACCATTTTGTTCGACCTATGGTTTCGGTCCTGTTTGTGAAAAAATACGTCGTCGTCCGATTTGCCCGAAAATTTACGAGGGTGCTCTCTGCATCGTGGCGATCATGTCCGCGGGCGTCGAAGTGTAATTCGAGTCGTTTCGGCCGGGATCGGGGCACTTGTTATTTTCAAAAAAAGTTATCGTTCGTTAAAGAAAATGGGGGGGCAAACGAACTCGAATCACTTCGTGTCACCTGCCGATATGATTGCCTAGAAGTTCTGCACAAGCTCGTAAAATTTCGAGCCAAACAATTTCACTTCACAACCGACCATTTTGTTCGGCCTAGGGTTTCGGTCCTGGTTGTGAAAAAATACCTCGTCGTCCGATTTGCAAGAAAATTTACGAGGGTGCTCTATGCATCGTGGCGATCATGTCCGCGGGTGTCGAAGTGTAATTCGAGTCGTTTCGGCCGGGATCGGGGCACTTTTTATTTTCAAAAAATGTTATCGTTCGTTAAAGAAAATGGCGGGGGAAACGAACTCGAATCACTTCGTGTCACCTGCCGATATGATTGCCTAGAAGTTCTGCACAAGCTCGTAAAATTTCGAGCCAAACAATTTCACTTCACAACCGACCATTTTGTTCGGCCTAGGGTTTCGGTCCTGGTTGTGAAAAAATACCTCGTCGTCCGATTTGCAAGAAAATTTACGAGGGTGCTCTATGCATCGTGGCGATCATGTCCGCGGGTGTCGAAGTGTAATTCGAGTCGTTTCGGCCGGGATCGGGGCACTTTTTATTTTCAAAAAATGTTATCGTTCGTTAAAGAAAATGGCGGGGGAAACGAACTCGAATCACTTCGTGTCACCTGCCGATATGATTGCCTAGAAGTTCTGCACAAGCTCGGAAAATTTCGAGCCAAACAATTTCACTTCGCAACCGACCATTTTGTTCGGCCTATGGTTTCGGTCCTGGTTGTGAAAAAATACGTCGTCGTCCGATTTGCCAGAAAATTTACGAGGGTGTTCTGTGAATCGTGGCAATCATGTCCGCGAGTGTCGAAGTGTAATTCGAGTCGTTTCGGCCAGGATCGGGGCGCTAGTTATTTTCAAAAAAAGTTATCGTTCGTTAAAGAAAATGGCGGGGCAAACGAACTCGAATCACTTCGTGTCACCTGCCGATATGATTGCCTAGAAGTTCTGCACAAGCTCGTAAAATTTCGAGCCAAACAATTTCACGTCGCAACCGACCATTTTGTTCCGCCTATGGTTTCGGTCCTGTTTGTGAAAAAATACGTCGTCGTCCGATTTGCCCAAAAATTTACGAGGGTGCTCTGTGCATCGTGGCGATCATGTCCGCGGGCGTCGAAGTGTAATTCGAGTCGTTTCGGCCGGGATCGGGGCACTTGTTATTTTCAAAAAAAGTTATCGTTCGTTAAAGAAAACGGGGGGGCAAGCGAACTCGAATCACTTCGTGTCACCTGCCGATATGATTGCCTAGAAGTTCTGCACAAGCTCGTAAAATTTCGAGCCAAACAATTTCACTTCACAACCGACCATTTTGTTCGGCCTAGTGTTTCGGTCCTGGTTGTAAAAAAATACGTCGTCGTCCGATTTGCAAGAAAATTTACGAGGGTGCTCTGTGCATCGTGGCGATCATGTCCGCGGGTGTCGAAGTGTAATTCGAGTCGTTTCGGCCGGGATCGGGGCACTTTTTATTTTCAAAAAATGTTATCGTTCGTTAAAGAAAATGGCGGGGGAAACGAACTCGAATCACTTCGTGTCACCTGCCGATATGATTGCCTAGAAGTTCTGCACAAGCTCGTAAAATTTCGAGCCAAACAATTTCACTTCACAACCGACCATTTTGTTCGCCCTAAGGTTTCGGTCCTGGTTGTGAAAAAATACGTCGTCGTCCGATTTGCCCGAAAATTTACGAGGGTGCTCTGTGCATCGTGGCGATCATGTCCGCGGGTGTCGAAGTATAATTCGAGTCGTTTCGGCCGGGATCGGGGCACTTGTTATTTTCAAAAAAAGTTATCGTTCGATAAAGAAAATGGGGGGGCAAACGAACTCGAATCACTTCGTGTCACCTGCCGATATGATTGCCTAGAAGTTCTGCACAAGCTCGTAAAATTTCGAGCCAAACAATTTCACCTCGCAACCGACCATTTTGTTCGGCCTAGGGTTTCGGTCCTGGTTGTGAAAAAATACGTCGTCGTCAGATTTGCCCCGAAAATTTATGAGGGTGCTCTGTGAATCTTGGCGATCATGTCAGCGGGTGTCGAAGTGTAATTCGAGTCGTTTCGGCCGGGATCGGGGCACTTGTTATTTTCAAAAAAAGTTATCGTTCGTTAAAGAAAATGGGGGGGCAAACGAACTCGAATCACTTCGTGTTACCCGCCGATATGATTGCCTAGAAGTTCTGATCAAGCTCGTAAAATTTCGAGCCAAACAATTTCACTTCGCAACCGACCATTTTGTTCGGCCTAGGGTTTCGGTCCTGGTTGTGAAAAAATACGTCGTCGTCCGATTTGCCCGAAAATTTTCGAGGGTGCTCTGTGCATCGTGGCGATCATGTCCGCGGGTGTCGAAGTGTAATTCGAGTCGTTTCGGCCGGGATCGGGGCACTTTTTATTTTCAAAAAATGTTATCGTTCGTTAAAGAAAATGGCGGGGGAAACGAACTCGAATCACTTCGTGTCACCTGCCGATATGATTGCCTAGAAGTTCTGCACAAGCTCGTAAAATTTCGAGCCAAACAATTTCACTTCACAACCGACCATTTTGTTCGGCCTAAGGTTTCGGTCCTGGTTGTGAAAAAATACGTCGTCGTCCGATTTGCCCGAAAATTTACGAGGGTGCTCTGTGCATCGTGGCGATCAGGTCCGCGGGTGTCGAAGTATAATTCGAGTCGTTTCGGCCGGGATCGGGGCACTTGTTATTTTCCAAAAAAGTTATGGTTCGTTAAAGAAAATGGGGGGGAAACGAACTCGAATCACTTCGTGTCACCTGCCGATATGATTGCCTAAAAGTTCTGCACAAGCTCGTAAAATTTCGTGCCAAACAATTTCACTTCGCAACCGACCATTTTGTTCGGCCTAGGGTTTCGGTCCTAGTTGTGAAAAAATACGTCGTCGTCCGATTTGCCCGAAAATTTACGAGGGTGCTCTGTGCATCGTGGCGATCATGTCCGCGGGTGTCGAAGTGTAATTCGAGTCGTTTCGGCCGGGATCGGGGCACTTGTTATTTTCCAAAAAAGTTATGGTTCGTTAAAGAAAATGGGGGGGAAACGAACTCGAATCACTTCGTGTCACCTGTCGATATGATTGCCTAGAAGTTCTGCACAAGCTCGTAAAATTTCGAGCCAAACAATTTCACTTCGCAACCGACCATTTTGTTCAGCCTAGGGTTTCGGTCCTGGTTGGGAAAAAATACGTCGTCATCCGATTTGATCGAAAATTTACGAGGGTGCTCTGAGCATCGTGGCGATCATGTCCGCGGGTGTCGAAGTGTAATTCGAGTCGTTTCGGCCGGGAGCGGGGCACTTGTTATTTTCAAAAAAAGTTATCGTTCGTTAAAGAAAATGGGGGGGGCAAACGAACTCGAATCACTTCGTGTCACCTGCCGATATGATTGCCTAAAAGTTTTGCACAAGCTCGTAAAATTTCGTGCCAAACAATTTCACTTCGCAACCGACCATTTTGTTCGGCCTAAGGTTTCGGTCCTGGTTGTGAAAAAATACGTCGTCAATCGATTTGCCCGAAAATTTACGAGGGTGCTCTGTGCATCGTGGCGATCATGTCCGCGGGTGTCGAAGTGTAATTCGAGTCGTTTCGGCCGGGAGCGGGGCACTTGTTATTTTCAAAAAAAGTTATCGTTCGTTAAAGAAAATGGGGGGGCAAACGAACTCGAATCACTTCGTGTTACCCGCCGATATGATTGCCTAGAAGTTCTGATCAAGCTCGTAAAATTTCGAGCCAAACAATTTCACTTCGCAACCGACCATTTTGTTCGGCCTAGGGTTTCGGTCCTGGTTGTGAAAAAATACGTCGTCGTCCGATTTGCCCGAAAATTTTCGAGGGTGCTCTGTGCATCGTGGCGATCATGTCCGCGGGTGTCGAAGTGTAATTCGAGTCGTTTCGGCCGGGATCGGGGCACTTTTTATTTTCAAAAAATGTTATCGTTCGTTAAAGAAAATGGCGGGGGAAACGAACTCGAATCACTTCGTGTCACCTGCCGATATGATTGCCTAGAAGTTCTGCACAAGCTCGTAAAATTTCGAGCCAAACAATTTCACTTCACAACCGACCATTTTGTTCGGCCTAAGGTTTCGGTCCTGGTTGTGAAAAAATACGTCGTCGTCCGATTTGCCCGAAAATTTACGAGGGTGCTCTGTGCATCGTGGCGATCAGGTCCGCGGGTGTCGAAGTATAATTCGAGTCGTTTCGGCCGGGATCGGGGCACTTGTTATTTTCCAAAAAAGTTATGGTTCGTTAAAGAAAATGGGGGGGAAACGAACTCGAATCACTTCGTGTCACCTGCCGATATGATTGCCTAAAAGTTCTGCACAAGCTCGTAAAATTTCGTGCCAAACAATTTCACTTCGCAACCGACCATTTTGTTCGGCCTAGGGTTTCGGTCCTAGTTGTGAAAAAATACGTCGTCGTCCGATTTGCCCGAAAATTTACGAGGGTGCTCTGTGCATCGTGGCGATCATGTCCGCGGGTGTCGAAGTGTAATTCGAGTCGTTTCGGCCGGGATCGGGGCACTTGTTATTTTCCAAAAAAGTTATGGTTCGTTAAAGAAAATGGGGGGGAAACGAACTCGAATCACTTCGTGTCACCTGTCGATATGATTGCCTAGAAGTTCTGCACAAGCTCGTAAAATTTCGAGCCAAACAATTTCACTTCGCAACCGACCATTTTGTTCAGCCTAGGGTTTCGGTCCTGGTTGGGAAAAAATACGTCGTCATCCGATTTGATCGAAAATTTACGAGGGTGCTCTGAGCATCGTGGCGATCATGTCCGCGGGTGTCGAAGTGTAATTCGAGTCGTTTCGGCCGGGAGCGGGGCACTTGTTATTTTCAAAAAAAGTTATCGTTCGTTAAAGAAAATGGGGGGGGCAAACGAACTCGAATCACTTCGTGTCACCTGCCGATATGATTGCCTAAAAGTTTTGCACAAGCTCGTAAAATTTCGTGCCAAACAATTTCACTTCGCAACCGACCATTTTGTTCGGCCTAAGGTTTCGGTCCTGGTTGTGAAAAAATACGTCGTCAATCGATTTGCCCGAAAATTTACGAGGGTGCTCTGTGCATCGTGGCGATCATGTCCGCGGGTGTCGAAGTGTAATTCGAGTCGTTTCGGCCGGGAGCGGGGCACTTGTTATTTTCAAAAAAAGTTATCGTTCGTTAAAGAAAATGGGGGGGCAAACGAACTCGAATCACTTCGTGTTACCCGCCGATATGATTGCCTAGAAGTTCTGATCAAGCTCGTAAAATTTCGAGCCAAACAATTTCACTTCGCAACCGACCATTTTGTTCGGCCTAGGGTTTCGGTCCTGGTTGTGAAAAAATACGTCGTCGTCCGATTTGCCCGAAAATTTACGAGGGTGCTCTGTGCATCGTGGCGATCATGTCCGCGGGTGTCGAAGTGTAATTCGAGTCGTTTCGGCCGGGATCGGGGCACTTTTTATTTTCAAAAAATGTTATCGTTCGTTAAAGAAAATGGCGGGGGAAACGAACTCGAATCACTTCGTGTCACCTGCCGATATGATTGCCTAGAAGTTCTGCACAAGCTCGTAAAATTTCGAGCCAAACAATTTCACTTCACAACCGACCATTTTGTTCGGCCTAAGGTTTCGGTCCTGGTTGTGAAAAAATACGTCGTCGTCCGATTTGCCCGAAAATTTACGAGGGTGCTCTGTGCATCGTGGCGATCATGTCCGCGGGTGTCGAAGTATAATTCGAGTCGCTTCGGCCGGGATCGGGGCACTTGTTATTTTCCAAAAAAGTTATGGTTCGTTAAAGAAAATGGGGGGGAAACGAACTCGAATCACTTCGTGTCACCTGCCGATATGATTGCCTAAAAGTTCTGCACAAGCTCGTAAAATTTCGTGCCAAACAATTTCACTTCGCAACCGACCATTTTGTTCGGCCTAGGGTTTCGGTCCTAGTTGTGAAAAAATACGTCGTCGTCCGATTTGCCCGAAAATTTACGAGGGTGCTCTGTGCATCGTGGCGATCATGTCCGCGGGTGTCGAAGTGTAATTCGAGTCGTTTCGGCCGGGATCGGGGCACTTGTTATTTTCCAAAAAAGTTATGGTTCGTTAAAGAAAATGGGGGGGAAACGAACTCGAATCACTTCGTGTCACCTGTCGATATGATTGCCTAGAAGTTCTGCACAAGCTCGTAAAATTTCGAGCCAAACAATTTCACTTCGCAACCGACCATTTTGTTCAGCCTAGGGTTTCGGTCCTGGTTGTGAAAAAATACGTCGTCATCCGATTTGATCGAAAATTTACGAGGGTGCTCTGAGCATCGTGGCGATCATGTCCGCGGGTGTCGAAGTGTAATTCGAGTCGTTTCGGCCGGGAGCGGGGCACTTGTTATTTTCAAAAAAAGTTATCGTTCGTTAAAGAAAATGGGGGGGGCAAACGAACTCGAATCACTTCGTGTCACCTGCCGATCTGATTGCCTAGAAGTTCTGATCAAGCTCGTAAAATTTCGAGCCAAACAATTTCACTTTGCATCCGACCATTTTGTTCGACCTAGGGTTTCGGTCCTGGTTGTGAAAAAATACGTCGTCGTCAGATTTGCCCGAAAATTTACGAGGGTGCTCTGTGCATCATGGCGATCATGTCCGCGGGTGTCGAAGTGTAATTCGAGTCGTTTCGGCCGGGATCGGGGCACTTGTTATTTTCAAAAAAAGTTATCGTTCGTTAAAGAAAATGGAGGGGCAAACGAATTCGAATCACTTCTTGTCACCTGCCGATATGATTGCCTAGAAGTTCTGATCAAGCTCGTAAAATTTCGAGCCAAACAATTTCACTTTGCATCCGACCATTTTGTTCGGCCTAGGGTTTCGGTCCTGGTTGTGAAAAAATACGTCGTCGTCAGATTTGCCGGAAAATTTACGAGGGTGCTCTGTGCATCATGGCGATCATGTCCGCGGGTGTCGAAGTGTAATTCGAGTCGTTTCGGCCGGGATCGGGGCACTTGTTATTTTCAAAAAAAGTTATCGTTCGTTAAAGAAAATGGGGGGGCAAACGAATTCGAATCACTTCTTGTCACCTGCCGATATGATTGCCTAGAAGTTCTGATCAAGCTCGTAAAATTTCGAGCCAACCAATTTCACTTTGCATCCGACCATTTTGTTCGGCCTAGGGTTTCGGTCCTGGTTGTGAAAAAATACGTCGTCGTCAGATTTGCCCGAAAATTTACGAGGGTGCTCTGTGGATCTTGGCGATCATGTCCGCGGGTGTCGAAGTGTAATACGAGTCGTTTCGGCCGGGATCGGGGCACTTGTTATTTTCCAAAAAAGTTATGGTTCGTTAAAAAAATGGGGGGGAAACGAACTCGAATCACTTCGTGTCACCTGTCGATATGATTGCCTAGAAGTTCTGCACAAGCTCGTAAAATTTCGAGCCAAACAATTTCACTTCGCAACCGACCATTTTGTTCGGCCTAGGGTTTCTGTCCTGGTTGTGAAAAAATACGTCGTCATCCGATTTGCCCGAAAATTTACGAGGGTGCTCTGTGCATCGTGGCGATCATGTCCGCGGGTGTCGAAGTGTAATTCGAGTCGTTTCGGCCGGGAGCGGGGCACTTGTTATTTTCAAAAAAAGTTATCGTTCGTTAAAGAAAATGGGGGGGGCAAACGAACTCGAATCACTTCGTGTCACCTGCCGATCTGATTGCCTAGAAGTTCTGATCAAGCTCGTAAAATTTCGAGCCAAACAATTTCACTTTGCATCCGACCATTTTGTTCGGCCTAGGGTTTCGGTCCTGGTTGTGAAAAAATACGTCGTCGTCAGATTTGCCCGAAAATTTACGAGGGTGCTCTGTGCATCATGGCGATCATGTCCGCGGGTGTCGAAGTGTAATTCGAGTCGTTTCGGCCGGGATCGGGGCACTTGTTATTTTCAAAAAAAGTTATCGTTCATTAAAGAAAATGGGGGGGCAAACGAATTCGAATCACTTCTTGTCACCTGCCGATATGATTGCCTAGAAGTTCTGATCAAGCTCGTAAAATTTCGAGCCAAACAATTTCACTTTGCATCCGACCATTTTGTTCGGCCTAGGGTTTCGGTCTTGGTTGTGAAAAAATACGTCGTCGTCAGATTTGCCCGAAAATTTACGAGGGTGCTCTGTGGATCTTGGCGATCATGTCCGCGGGTGTCGAAGTGTAATACGAGTCGTTTCGGCCGGGATCGGGGCACTTGTTATTTTCCAAAAAAGTTGTCGTTCGTTAAAGAAAATGGGGGGGAAACGAACTCGAATCACTTCGTGTCACCTGCCGATATGATTGCCTAGAAGTTCTGCACAAGCTCGTAAAATTTCGAGCCAAACAATTTCACTTCGCATCCGACCATTTTGTTCGGCCTAGGGTTTCGGTCCTAGTTGTGAAAAAATACGTCGTCGTCAGATTTGCCCGAAAATTTACGAGGGTGCTCTGTGCATCTTGGCAATCATGTCCGCGGGTGTCGAAGTGTAATTAGAGTCGTTTCGGCCGGGATCGGGGCACTTGTTATTTTCCAAAAAAGTTATCGTTCGTTAAAGAAAATGGGGGGGAACCGAACTCGAATCACTTCGTGTCACCTGCCGATATGATTGCCTAGAAGTTCTGCACAAGCTCGTAAAATTTCGAGCCAAACAATTTCACTTCGCAACCGACCATTTTGTACGGCCTAGGGTTTCGGTCCTGGTTGTGAAAAAATACGTCGTCGTCCGATTTGCCCGAAAATTTACGAGGGTGCTCTGTGCATCGTGGCGATCATGTCCGCGGGTGTCGAAGTGTAATTCAAGTCGTTTCGGCCGGGATCGGGGCACTTGTTATTTTCAAAAAAAGTTATCGTTCGTTAAAGAAAATGGGGGGGCAAACGAACTCGAATCACTTCGTGTCACCTGCCGATATGATTGCCTAGAAGTTCTGCACAAGCTCGTAAAATTTCGAGCCAAACAATTTCACTTCGAATCCGACCATTTTGTTCGGCCTAAGGTTTCGGTCCTGGTTGTGAAAAAATACGTCGTCATCCGAATTGCCCGAAAATTTACGAGGGTGCTCTGTGCATCGTGGCGATCATGTCCGCGGGTGTCGAAGTGTAATTCGAGTCGTTTCGGCCGGGATCGGGGCACTTGTTATTTTCAAAAAAAGTTATCGTTCGTTAAAGAAAATGGGGGGGCAAACGAACTCGAATCACTTCGTGTCACCTGCCGATATGATTGCCTAGAAGTTCTGCACAAGCTCGTAAAATTTCGAGCCAAACAATTTCACTTCGCATCCGACCATTTTGTTCGGCCTAAGGTTTCGGTCCTGGTTGTGAAAAAATACGTCGTCATCCGAATTGCCCGAAAATTTACGAGGCTGCTCTGTGGATCTTGGCGATCTTGTCCGCGGGTGTCGAAGTGTAATTCGAGTCGTTTCGGCCGGGATCGGGGCACTTGTTATTTTCCAAAAAAGTTATCGTTCGTTAAAGAAAATGGGGGGGAAACGAACTCGAATCACTTCGTGTCACCTGCCGATATGATTGCCTAGAAGTTCTGCACAAGCTCGTAAAATTTCGAGCCAAACAATTTCACTACGCAACCGACCATTTTGTTCGGCCTAGGGTTTCGGTCCTGGTTGTGAAAAAATACGTCGTCGTTCGATTTGCCCGAAAATTTACGAGGGTGCTCTATGCATCGTGGCGATCATGTCCGCGGGTGTCGGAGTGTAATTCGAGTCGTTTCGGCCGGGATCGGGGCACTTGTTATTGTCAAAAAAAGTTATCGTTCGTTAAAGAAAATGGGGGGGGCAAACGAACTCGAATCACTTCGTGTCACCTGCCGATATGATTGCCTAAAAGTTCTGCACAAGCTCGTAAAATTTCGTGCCAAACAATTTCACTTCGCAACCGACCATTTTGGTCGGCCTAAGGTTTCGGTCCTGGCTGTGAAAAAATGCGTCGTCGTTCGATTTGTCCGAAAATTTACGAGGGTGCTCTGTGCATCTTGGCGATCATGTCCGCGGGTGTCGAAGTGTAATTCGAGTCGTTTCGGCCGGGATCGGGGCACTTGTTATTTTCAAAAAAAGTTATCGTTCGTTAAAGAAAATGGGGGGGCAAACGAACTCGAATCACTTCGTGTCACCTGCCGATATGATTGCCTAGAAGTTCTGCACAAGCTCGTAAAATTTCGAGCCAAACAATTTCACTTCGCATCCGACCATTTTGTTCGGCCTAGGGTTTCGGTCCTGGTTGTGAAAAAATACGTCGTCATCCGAATTGCCCGAAAATTTACGAGGGTGCTCTGTGCATCGTGGCGATCATGTCCGCGGGTGTCGAAGGGTAATTCGAGTCGTTTCGGCCGGGATCGGGGCACTTGTTATTTTCAAAAAAAGTTATCGTTCGTTAAAGAAAATGGGGGGGCAAACGAACTCGAATCACTTCGTGTCACCTGCCGATATGATTGCCTAGAAGTTCTGCACAAGCTCGTAAAATTTCGAGCCAAACAATTTCACTACGCAACCGACCATTTTGTTCGGCCTAGGGTTTCGGTCCTGGTTGTGAAAAAATACGTCGTCGTTCGATTTGCCCGAAAATTTACGAGGGTGCTCTATGCATCGTGGCGATCATGTCCGCGGGTGTCGGAGTGTAATTCGAGTCGTTTCGGCCGGGATCGGGGCACTTGTTATTGTCAAAAAAAGTTATCGTTCGTTAAAGAAAATGGGGGGGGCAAACGAACTCGAATCACTTCGTGTCACCTGCCGATATGATTGCCTAAAAGTTCTGCACAAGCTCGTAAAATTTCGTGCCAAACAATTTCACTTCGCAACCGACCATTTTGGTCGGCCTAAGGTTTCGGTCCTGGCTGTGAAAAAATGCGTCGTCGTTCGATTTGTCCGAAAATTTACGAGGGTGCTCTGTGCATCTTGGCGATCAAGTCCGCGGGTGTCGAAGTGTAATTCGAGTCGTTTCGGCCGGGATCGGGGCACTTGTTATTTTCAAAAAAAGTTATCGTTCGTTAAAGAAAATGGGGGGGCAAACGAACTCGAATCACTTCGTGTCACCTGCCGATATGATTGCCTAGAAGTTCTGCACAAGCTCGTAAAATTTCGAGCCAAACAATTTCACTTCGCATCCGACCATTTTGTTCGGCCTAGGGTTTCGGTCCTGGTTGTGAAAAAATACGTCGTCATCCGAATTGCCCGAAAATTTACGAGGGTGCTCTGTGCATCGTGGCGATCATGTCCGCGGGTGTCGAAGGGTAATTCGAGTCGTTTCGGCCGGGATCGGGGCACTTGTTATTTTCAAAAAAAGTTATCGTTCGTTAAAGAAAATGGGGGGGCAAACGAACTCGAATCACTTCGTGTCACCTGCCGATATGATTGCCTAAAAGTTCTGTACAAGCTCGTAAAATTTCGTGCCAAACAATTTCACTTCGCAACCGACCATTTTGTTCGGCCTACGGTTTCGATCCTGGTTGTGAAAAAATACGTCGTCGTTCGATTTGTCCGAAAATTTACGAGGGTGTTCTGTGCATCTTGGCGATCATGTCCGCGGGTGTCGAACTGTAATTCGAGTCGTTTCGGCCGGGATCGGGGCACTTGTTATTTTCAAAAAAAGTTATCGTTCGTTAAAGAAAATGGGGGGGCAAACGAACTCGAATCACTTCGTGTCACCTGCCGATATGATTGCCTAGAAGTTCTGCACAAGCTCGTAAAATTTCGAGCCAAACAATTTCACTTCGCATCCGACCATTTTGTTCGGCCTAGGGTTTCGGTCCTGGTTGTGAAAAAATACGTCATCATCCGAATTGCCCGAAAATTTACGAGGGTGCTCTGTGCATCGTGGCGATCATGTCCGCGGGTGTCGAAGTGTAATTCGAGTCGTTTCGGCCGGGATCGGGGCACTTGTTATTTTCAAAAAAAGTTATCGTTCGTTAAGGAAAATGGGGGGGCAAACGAACTCGAATCACTTCATGTCACCTGCCGATATGATTGCCTAAAAGTTCTGTACAAGCTCGTAAAATTTCGTGCCAAACAATTTCACTTCGCAACCGACCATTTTGTTCGGCCTAAGGTTTCGGTCCTGGTTGTGAAAAAATACGTCGTCGTCCGATTTGCTCGAAAATTTATGAGGGTGCTCTGTGTATCTTGGCGATCATGTCCGCGGGTGTCGAAGTGTAATTCGAGTCGTTTCGGCCGGGACCGTGGCACTTATTATTTTCAAAAAAAGTTATCGTTCGTTAAAGAAAATGGGGGGGCAAACGAACTCGAATCACTTCGTGTCACCTGCCGATATGGTTGCCTAGAAGTTCTGCACAAGCTCGTAAAATTTCGAGCCAAACAATTTCACTTCGCAACCGACCATTTTGTTCGGCCTAAGGTTTCGGTCCTGGTTGTGAAAAAATACATCGTCGTTCGATTTGCCCGAAAATTTACGAGGGTGCTCTATGCATCTTGGCCAAATTGTCCGCGGGTGTCGAAGTGTAATTCGAGTCGTTTCGGCCGGGATCGGGGCACTTGTTATTTTCAAAAAAAGTTATCGTTCGTTAAGGAAAATGGGGGGGCAAACGAACTCGAATCACTTCGTGTCACTTGCCGATATTATTGCCTAGAAGTTCTGCACAAGCTCGTAAAATTTCGAGCCAAACAATTTCACTTCGCAACCGACCATTTTGTTCGGCCTAAGGTTTCGGTCCTGGTTGTGAAAAAATACGTCGTCGTCCGATTTGCTCGAAAATTTATGAGGGTGCTCTGTGCATCTTGGCGATCAAGTCCGCGGGTGTCGAAGTGTAATTCGAGTCGTTTCGGCCGGGATCGGGGCACTTGTTATTTTCAAAAAAAGTTATCGTTCGTTAAAGAAAATGGGGGGGCAAACGAACTCGAATCACTTCGTGTCACCTGCCGATATTATTGCCTAGAAGTTCTGCACAAGCTCGTAAAATTTCGAGCCAAACAATTTCACTTCCTCTCCGACCATTTTGTTTGGCTTAGGGTTTCGGTCCTGGTTGTGAAAAATACAACGTCGTCCGATTTGCCAGAAAATTTACGAGGGTGCTCTGGGCATCGTGGCGATCATGTCGGCGGGTGTCGAAGTCTAATTCGAGTCGTTTCGGCCGGGATCGCGGCACTCGTTATTTTCAGAAAATGTTATCGTTCGTCGAAGAAAAATGGGGGGCAAACGAACTCGAATCACTTCGTGTCACCTGCCGATATGATTGCCTAGAAGTTCTGCACAAGCTCGTAAAATTTCGAGCCAAACAATTTCACTTCCACTTCGACCATTTTGTTCGGCTTAGGGTTTCGGTCGTGGTTGTGAAAGAATACAACGTCGTCCGATTTGCCAGAAAATTTACGAGGGTGCTCTGGGCATCGTGGCGATCATGTCGGCGGGTGTCATAATGTAAGTCGAGTCGTTTCGGCCAGGATCTCAGCACTCGTTATTTTTAGCAAAAGTTATCGTTCGTCAAAGAAAAATGGGGAGCAAACGAACTCGAATCACTTCGTGTCACCTGCCGATATGATTGCCTAACAGTTCTGCACAAGCTCGTAAAATTTCGAGCCAAACAATTTCACTTCCCCTCTGACCAGTTTTTTCGGCCTAGGGTTTCGGTCCTGGATGTGAAAAAATACAACGTCGTCTGATTTGCCAGAAAATTTACGAGGGTGCTCTGGGCATCGTGGCGATCATGTCGGCGGGTGTCGAAGTGTAATTCGAGTCGTTTCGGCCGGGATCGCGGCACTCGTTATTTTCAGAAAAAGTTATCGTTCGTCAAAGAAAAATGGGGGGCAAACGAACTCGAATCACTTGGTGTCACCTGCCGCTATGATTGCCTAGAAGTTCTGCACAACCTCGTAAAATTTCGAGCCAAACAATTTCACTTCCCCTCCGACCATTTTGTTCGGCTTAGGGTTTCGGTCCTGGTTGTGAAAGAATACAACGTCGTCCGATTTGCCAGAAAATTTACGAGGGTACTCTGGGCATCGTGGCGATCATGTCGGCGGGTGTCGAAGTGTAATTCAAGTCATTTCGGCCGGGATCGCGGCACACGTTATTTTCCGAAAAAGTTATCGTTCGTTAAAGAAAATGAGGGGGGCAAACGAACTCGCATCACTTGGTGTCAGCTGCCGCTATGATTGCCTAGAAGTTCTGCACAAGCTCGTAAAATTTCGAGCCAAACAACTTCACTTCGCATCCGACTATTTTGTTCGACCTAGGGTTTCGGTCCCGGTTGTGAAAAAATACAACGTCGTCCGATTTGCTAGAAAATTTACGAGGGTCCTCTGGGCATCGTGCCGATCCTGTCGACGGGTGTCGAAGTGTAATTCGAGTCGTTTCGGCCGGGATCGCGGCACTCGTTATTTTCAGAAAAAGTTATCGTTCGTTAAAGAAAATGAGGGGGGCAAACGAACTAGAATCACTTGGTGTCACCTGCTGCTATGATTGCCTAGAAGTTCTGCTCAAGCTCGTAAAAATTCGAGCCAAACAATTTCACTTCCTCTCCGACCATTTTGTTTGGCTTAGGGTTTCGTTCCTGGTTGTGAAAGAATACAACGTCGTCCGATTTGCCAGAAAATTTACGAGGGTGCTCTGGGCATCGTGTCGATCATGTCGGCGGGGGTCGAAGTGTAATTCGAGTCGTTTCGGCCGGGATCGCGGCACTCGTTATTTTCAGAAAAAGTTATCGTTCGTTAAAGAAAATGACGGGGGCAAACGAACTCGAAGCACTTGGTGTCACCTGCCGCTATGATTGCCTAAAAGTTCTGCACAAGCTCGTAAAATTTCGAGCCAAACAATTTCACTTCCCCTCCGACCATTTAGTTCGGCTTAGGGTTTCGGTCCTGGTTGTGAAAGAATACAACGTCGTCCGATTTGCCAGAAAATTTACGAGGGTGCTCGGGGCATCGTGGCGATCATGTCGGCGGGTGTCGAAGTGTAATTCGAGTCGTTTCGGCCGGGATCGCGGCACTCGTTATTTTCAGAAAAAGTTATCGTTCGTCGAAGAAAAATGGGGGGCAAATGAACTTGAATCACTTCGTGTCACCTGCCGCTATGATTGCCTAGAAGTTCTGCACAAGCTCGTAAAATTTCGAGTGAAACAATTTCAATTCCCCTCCGACCATTTTGTTCGGCTTAGGGTTTCGGTCCTGGTGGTGAAAGAATACAACGTCGTCCTATTTGCCAAAAAATTTACGAGGGTGCTCTGGGCATCGTGGCGATCATGTCGGCGGGTGTCATAGTGTAAGTCGAGTCGTTTCGGCCGGGATCTCAGCCCTCGTTATTTTCAGAAAAAGTTATCGTTCGTCGAAGAAAAATGGGGGGCAAATGAACTCGAATCACTTCGTGTCACCTGCCGATATGATTGCCTAGCAGTTCTGCACAAGCTTGTAAAATTTCGAGCCAAACAATTTCACTTCCCCTCCGACCATTTTGTTCGGCTTAGGGTTTTGGTCTTGGTTGTGAAAGAATACAACGTCGTTCGATTTGCCAGAAAATTTACGAGGGTGCTCTGGGCATCGTGGCGATCATGTCGGCGGGTGTCATAGTGTCAGTCGAGTCGTTTCGGCCAGGATCTCAGCCCTCGTTATTTTCAGAAAAAGTTATCGTTCGTCGAAGAAAAATGGGGGGCAAATGAACTCGAATTACTTCGTGTCACCTGCCGATATGATTGCCTAGCAGTTCTGCACAAGCTTGTAAAATTTCGAGCCAAACAATTTCACTTCCCCTCCGACCATTTTGTTCGGCTTAGGGTTTTGGTCTTGGTTGTGAAAGAATACAACGTCATCCGATTTGCCAGAAAATTTACGAGGATGCTCTGGGCATCGTGGCGATCATGTCGGCGGGTGTCATAGTGTCAGTCGAGTCGTTTCGGCCAGGATCGCGGCACTCGTTATTTTCAGAAAAAGTTATCGTTCGTTAAAGAAAATGAGGGGGGCAAACGAACTCGAATCACTTGGTGTCACCTGCCGCTATGATTGCCTAGAAGTTCTGCACAAGCTCGTCAAAATTCGAGCCAAACAACGTCACTTCGCATCCGACTATTTTGTTCGGCCTAGGGTTTCGGTCCCGGTTGTGCAAAAATACAACGTCGTCCGATTTGCTAGAAAATTTACGAGGGTGCTCTGGGCGTCGTGCCGATCATGTCGGCGGGTGTCGAAGTGTAATTCGAGTCATTTCGGCCGGGATCGCGGCACTCGTGATTTTCAGAAAAAGTTATCGTTCGTCGAAGAAAAATGGGGGGAAACGAACTCGAATCACTTCGTGTCACCTGCCGATATGATTGCCTAGAAGTTCTGCACAAGCTCGTCAAATTTCGAGCCAAACAACGTCACTTCGCATCCGACTATTTTGTTCGGCCTAGGGTTTCGGTCCCGGTTGTGCAAAAATACAACGTCGCCCGATTTGCCAGAAAATTTACGAGGGTGCTCGGGGCATCGTGGCGATCATGTCGGCGGGTGTCGAAGTGTAATTCGAGTCGTTTCGGCCTGGATCGCGGCACTCGTTATTTTCAGAAAAAGTTATCGTTCGTCGAAGAAAAATGGGGGGCAAATGAACTTGAATCACTTCGTGTCACCTGCCGCTATGATTGCCTAGAAGTTCTGCACAAGCTCGTAAAATTTCGAGCCAAACAATTTCAATTCTCCTCCGACCATTTTGTTCGGCTTAGGGTTTCGGTCCTGGTGGTGAAAGAATACAACGACGTCCTATTTGCCAAAAAATTTACGAGGGTGCTCTGGGCATCGTGGCGATCATGTCGGCGGGTGTCATAGTGTAAGTCGAGTCGTTTCGGCCAGGATCTCAGCCCTCGTTATTTTCAGAAAAAGTTATCGTTCGTCGAAGAAAAATGGGGGGCAAATGAACTCGAATCACTTCGTGTCACCTGCCGATATGATTGCCTAGCAGTTCTGCACAAGCTTGTAAAATTTCGAGCCAAACAATTTCACTTCCCCTCCGACCATTTTGTTCGGCTTAGGGTTTTGGTCTTGGTTGTGAAAGAATACAACGTCGTCCGATTTGCCAAAAAATTTACGAGGGTGCTCTGGGCATCGTGGCGATCATGTCGGCGGGTGTCATAGTGTCAGTCGAGTCGTTTCGGCCAGGATCTCAGCCCTCGTTATTTTCAGAAAAAGTTATCGTTCGTCGAAGAAAAATGGGGGGCAAATGAACTCGAATCACTTCGTGTCACCTGCCGATATGATTGCCTAGCAGTTCTGCACAAGCTTGTAAAATTTCGAGCCAAACAATTTCACTTCCCCTCCGACCATTTTGTTCGGCTTAGGGTTTTGGTCTTGGTTGTGAAAGAATACAACGTCATCCGATTTGCCAGAAAATTTACGAGGATGCTCTGGGCATCGTGGCGATCATGTCGGCGGGTGTCATAGTGTCAGTCGAGTCGTTTCGGCTAGGATTGCGGCACTCGTTATTTTCAGAAAAAGTTATCGTTCGTTAAAGAAAATGAGGGGGCAAACGAACTCGAATCACTTGGTGTCACCTGCCGCTATGATTGCCTAGAAGTTCTGCACAAGCTCGTCAAATTTCGAGCCAAACAACGTCACTTCGCATCCGACTATTTTGTTCGGCCTAGGGTTTCGGTCCCGGTTGTGCAAAAATACAACGTCGTCCGATTTGCTAGAAAATTTACGAGGGTGCTCTGGGCGTCGTGCCGATCATGTCGGCGGGTGTCGAAGTGTAATTCGAGTCGTTTCGGCCGGGATCGCGGCACTCGTGATTTTCAGAAAAAGTTATCGTTCGTCGAAGAAAAATGGGGGGAAACGAACTCGAATCACTTCGTGTCACCTGCCGATATGATTGCCTAGAAGTTCTGCACAAGCTCGTCAAATTTCGAGCCAAACAACGTCACTTCGCATCCGACTATTTTGTTCGGCCTACGGTTTCGGTCCCGGTTGTGCAAAAATACAACGTCGCCCGATTTGCTAGAAAATTTACGAGAGTGCTCTGGGCATCGTGGCGATCATGTCGGCGGGTGTCGAAGTGTAATTCGAGTCGTTTCGGCCGGGATCGCGGCACTCGTGATTTTCAGAAAAAGTTATCGTTCGTCGAAAAAAATGGGGGGCAAATGAACTCGAATCACTTCGTGTCACCTGCCGATATGATTGCCTAGAAGTTCTGCACAAGCTCGTCAAATTTCGAGCCAAACAACGTCACTTCGCATCCGACTATTTTGTTCGGCCTAGGGTTTCGGTCCCGGTTGTGCAAAAATACAACGTCGCCCGATTTGCTAGAAAATTTACGAGGGTGCTCTGGGCATCGTGCCGATCATGTCGGCGGGTGTCGAAGTGTAATTCGAGTCGTTTCGGCCGGGATCGCGGCACTCGTTATTTTCAGAAAAAGTTATCGTTTGTCAAAGAAAATGAGGGGGGCAAACGAACTCGAATCACTTGGTGTCACCTGCCGCTATGATTGCCTAGAAGTTCTGCACAAGCTCGTAAAATTTCGAGCCAAACAGCTTCACTTCGCATCCGACCATTTTTTTCGGCCTAGGGTTTCGGTCCCGGTTGTGAAAAAATACAACGTCGTCCGATTTGCTAGAAAATTTACGAGGGTGCTCTGGGCATCGTGGCGATCATGTCGGCGGGTGTCGAAGTGTAATTCGAGTCGTTTCGGCCGGGATCGCGGCACTCGTGATTTTCAGAAAAAGTTATCGTTCGTCGAAGAAAAATGGGGGGCAAATGAACTCGAATCACTTCGTGTCACCTGCCGATATGCTTGCTTAGAAGTTCTGCACAAGCTCGTAAAATTTCGAGCCAAACAGCTTCACTTCGCATCCGACCATTTTTTTCGGCCTAGGGTTTCGGTCCCGGTTGTGAAAAAATACAACGTCGTCCGATTTGCTAGAAAATTTACGAGGGTGCTCTGGGCATCGTGCCGATCATGTCGGCGGGTGTCGAAGTGTAATTCGAGTCGTTTCGGCCGGGATCGCGGCACTCGTTATTTTCAGAAAAAGTTATCGTTTGTCAAAGAAAATGAGGGGGGCAAACGAACTCGAATCACTTGGTGTCACCTGCCGCTATGATTGCCTAGAAGTTCTGCACAAGCTCGTACAATTTCAAGCCAAACAATTTCACTTCCCCTCCGACCATTTTGTTCGGCTTAGGGTTTCGGTCCTGGTTGTGAAAGAATACAACGTCGTCCGATTTGCCAGAAAATTTACGAGGGTGCTCTGGGCATCGTGGCGATCATGTCGGCGGGTGTCGAAGTGTAATTCGAGTCGTTTCGGTCGGGATCGCGACACTCGTTATTTTCAGAAAAAGTTATCATTCGTCAAAGAAAAATGGGGGGCAAACGAACTCGAATCACTTCGTGTCACCAGCCGATGTGATTGCCTAGAAGTTCTGCAGAAGCTCGTAAAATTTCGAGCCAAACAATTTCATTCGCCTCCGACCATTTTGTTCGGCCTAGGGTTTCGGTCCTGGATGTGAAAAAATATAACGTCGTCCGATTTGCCAGAAAATTTACGAGGGTGCTCTGGGCATCGTGGCGATCATGTCGGCGGGTGTCGAAGTGTAATTCGAGTCGTTTCGGCCGGGATCGCGGCACTCGTTATTTTCAGAAAAAGTTATCGTTCGTTAAAGAAAATGAGGGGGGCAAACGAACTCGAATCACTTGGTGTCACCTGCCGGTAAGATTGCCTAGAAGTTCTGCACAAGCTCGTAAAATTTCGAGCCAAACAATTTCACTTCTCCTCCGACCATTTTGTTCGGCTTAGGGTTTCGGTCCTGGTTGTTAAAGAATACAACGTCATCCGATTTGCCAGAAAATTTACGAGGGTGCTCTGGGCATCGTGGCGATCATGTCGGCGGGTGTCGAAGTGTAATTCGAGTCGTTTCGGCCGGGATCGCGGCACTCGTTATTTTCAGAAAAAGTTATCGTTCGTCGAAGAAAAATGGGGGGCAAATGAACTGGAATCACTTCGTGTCACCTGCCGCTATGATTGCCTAGAAGTTCTGCACAAGCTCGTAAAATTTCGAGCCAAACAATTTCAATTCCGCTCCGACCATTTTGTTCGGCTTAGGGTTTCGGTCCTGGTGGTGAAAGAATACAACGTCGTCCTATTTGCCAAAAAATTTACGAGGGTGCTCTGGGCATCGTGGCGATCATGTCGGCGGGTGTCATAGTGTAAGTCGAGTCGTTTCGGTCGGGATCGCTGCACTCGTTATTTTCAGAAAAAGTTATCGTTCGTCGAAGAAAAATGGGGGGAAAACGAACTCGAATCACTTCGTGTCACCTGCCGATATGCTTGCCTAGAAGGTCTGCACAAGCTCGTACAATTTCGAGCCAAACAACTTCACTTCGCATCCGACCATTTTGTTCGGCCTAAGGTTTCGGTCCCGGTTGTGAAAAAATACAACGTCGTCCGATTTGCTAGAATATTTACGAGGGTGCTCTGGGCATCGTGCCGATCATGTCGGCGGGTGTCGAAGTGTAATTCGAGTCGTTTCGGCCGGGATCGCGGCACTCGTTATTTTCAGAAAAAGTTATCGTTCGTTAAAGAAAATGAGGGGGGCAAACGAACTCGAATCACTTGGTGTCACCTGCCGCTATGATTGCCTAGAAGTTCTGCACAAGCTCGTAAAATTTCGAGCCAAACAATTTCACTTCCCCTCCGACCATTTTCTTCGGCTTAGGGTTTCGGTCCTGGTTGTGAAAGAATACAACGTCGTCCGATTTGTCAGAAAATTTACGAGGGTGCTCTGGGCATCGTGGCGATCATGTCGGCGGGTGTCGAAGTGTAATTCGAGTCGTTTCGGCCGGGATCGCAGCACTCGTTATTTTCAGAGAAAGTTATCGTTCGTCAACGAAAAATGGGGGGCAAAGGAACTCGAATCACTTCGTGTCACCTGCCGATATGATTGCCTAGAAGTTCTGCACAAGCTCGTAAAATTTCGAGCCAAACAACTTCACTTCGCATTCGACCATTTTGTTCGGCCTAGGGTTTCGGTCCCGGTTGTGAAAAAATACAACGTCGTCCGATTTGCCTGAAAATTTACGAGGGTACTCCGTGCATGGTGGCGATCATGTCGGCGGTTGTCGAAGTGTAATTCGAGTCGTTTCGGCCGGGATCGCTGCACTCGTTATTTTCAGAAAAAGTTATCGTTCGTTAAAGAAAATGAGGGGGGCAAACGAACCCGAATCACTTGGTGTCACCTGCCGCTATGATTGCCTAGAAGTTCTGCACAAGCTCGTAAAATTCCGAGCCAAACAATTTCACTTCCCCTCCGACCATTTTGTTCGGCCTAGGGTTTCGGTCCTGGATGTGAAAAAATACAACGTCGTCCGATTTGCCAGAAAATTTACGAGGGTGCTCTGGGCATCGTCGCGATCAAGTCGGCGGGTGTCGAAGTGTAATTCGAGTCGTTTCGGCCGGGATCGCGGCACTCGTTATTTTCAGAAAAAGTTATCGTTCGTTAACGAAAATGGGGGGGCAAACGAACTCGAATCACTTGGTGTCACCTGCCGATATGATTGCCTAGAAGTTCTGCACAAGCTCGTAAAATTTCGAGCCAAACAATTTCACTTCCCCTCCGACCATTTTGTTCGGCTTAGGGTTTTGGTCCTGGTTGTGAAAGAATAGAACGTCGTCCGATTTGCCAGAAAATTTACGAGGGTGCTCCGGGCATCGTGGCGATCATGTCGGCGGGTGTCGAAGTGTAATTCGAGTCGTTTCGGCCGGGATCGCAGCACTCGTTATTTTCAGAAAAAGTTATCGTTCGTCAACGAAAATTGGTGGGCAAAGGAACTCGAATCACTTCGTGTTACCTGCCGATATGATTGCCTAGAAGTTCTGCACAAGCTCGTAAAATTTCGAGCCAAACAACTTCACTTCGCATCCAACCATTTTTTTCGGCCTAGGGTTTCGGTCCCGGTTGTGAAAAAATACAACGTCGTCCGATTTGCCTGAAAATTTACGAGGGTGCTCTGTGCATAGTGGCGATCATGTCGGCGGGTATCGAAGTGTAATTCGAGTCGTTGCGGCCGGGATCGCGGCACTCGTTATTTTCAGAAAAAGTTATCGTTCGTTGAAGAAAATGGGGGGGCAAACGAACTCGAATCACTTCGTGTCACCTGCCGATATGATTGGCTAAAAGTTATGCACAAGCTTGTAAAATTTCGAGCCAAACAATTTCACTTCGCATCCGACCATTTTGTTCGGCCTAGGGTTTCGGTCCCGGTTGTGAAAAAATACAACGTCGTCCGATTTGCCTGAAAATTTACGAGGGTACTTCGTGCATGGTGGCGATCATGTCGGCGGTTGTCGAAGTGTAATTCGAGTCGTTTCGGCCGGGATCGCTGCACTCGTTATTTTCAGAAAAAGTTATCGTTCGTTAAAGAAAATGGGGGAGCAAACGAACTCGAATCACTTCGTGTCACCTACCGATATGATTGCCTAGAAGTTCTGCACAAGCTCATAAAATTTCGAGCCAAACAACTTCACTTCGCATCCGACCATTTTGTTCGGCCTAGGGTTTCGGTCCCGGTTGTGAAAAAATACAACGTCGTCCGATTTGCCTGAAAATTTACGAGGGTGCTCTGTGCATAGTGGCGATCATGTCGGCGGGTGTCGAAGTGTAATTCGAGTCGTTTCGGCCGGGATCACGGCACTCGTTATTTTCAGAGAAAGTTATCGTTCGTTGAAGAAAATGGGGGGGCAAACGAACTCGAATCACTTCGTGTCACCTGCCGATATGATTGCCTAGAAGTTCTGCACAAGCTCGTAAAATTTTGAGCCAAACAATTTCACTTCTCCTCCGACCATTTTGTTCGGCTTAGGGTTTCGGTCCTGGTTGTCAAAGAATACAACGTCGTCCGATTTACCAAAAAATTTACGAGGGTGCTCTGGGCATCGTGGCGATCATGTCGGCGGGTGTCAAAGTGTAAGTCGAGTCGTTTCGCCCAGGATCTCAGTACTCGTTATTTTCAGAAAAAGTTATCGTTCGTCGAAGAAAAATAGGGGGCAAACGAACTCGAATCACTTCGTGTCACCTGCTGATATGATTGCCTAGCAGTCCTTCTTACACTTGTAAACCTAGAAAATTCGTAGGGTTAGTGCTATTACAAATGGAACTTAGAAAACCCTAATATGGAAGGAAAAGGCATTCTGGCCGCAGCTCTTTGTTCTCCAGCGCACGGGTGCGATCGATTGCAGCCCGTGTGCGCTCGATCACAGGTGCGATCGATCACAGGTCTCTTGTGCTTGATCACAGGTGCGATTGATCACAGGTCTCCTGCGATCGATCACAGTACTAGAGACTTCAGTTTTTTTCCAAATTTGCTCTTTAAGCTCAATACTTTCAGGTTTTCTTCCTTTTCTTCCAAAGGCATACAAAGACATAGAAAACACATAAAATAAATAAAATGGCATAAACTAACAACACTAAAGAATTAACACATACAAGTTTAAGGGTTAAAATATGAATATTTTGGCACTTAATTCATCATCCTAGAATAGACACAACTTTGGGGAGAGGAATTGGAGGCTACTTCTAGGAGCAATTTTTGGTTCTTTCTTTCCCTTTTCTTTTTAGTTTTATTTTAATTATGTATAACTAACTCTTAAGGAGGGCTAGATTGAAGCCTTAATTATGTTTATTTAATATTTCAATATTGGCACCTTTGTGATAATCATATTGTGTTGCTTAACTTGATTAATTCCTATTTTCTTGAATTCCTCATGTGTATGTGATTGGCCATTATATGCATGTGGTATGGATTAGTTAATTAAATCAATTTAGATGACCGAGTCCTGGGTTTAATAAGAGTAACAAAAGAAATCTACACCGGATTCTTGGGTTAATCAACATGGAAAACCTGAAGTATACACCCACGCCCTAGGTTCTATGTGGTTGTCGATTTCTATAGATTTATGTTTTCTTAAAGAACAACTTTGTATACACCCATGCTAAATCCTTTGAGAAAGAAAAGAGTTAGAGTATACACCATGCCTAACTCATTGCTTAGGAAAATCAATAGCTTAAGGATTATACACCCATGCCCTTAGGTTGGCAACCATTAGGTATTCATAAAATGATTGGATCATTGGCATATTGTTATATTATTTGAGCATAATTAGTGGTGGATATCAAAGCCCTACCATTACTTTATCTTTATATCTTTTTATTTCTTTTTCATAATATCAATTAATTGACAACTTGATATTTTTAATCAATTCTAAATAAAATCAACAATCCTCGTGGGATCGATCTCGTACTTGATGCACTATTCTATCATTTGATCTTGTGCACTTGCGAGTAAAACGTACTAAATATTATCTATTAGTTTAGGTAGTATTTAGTACAACAAGTTTTTGGCGCTGTTGCCAGGGATTGTTTGATTTTGTTTGGAATTTTTTTCATTTAATTTATTTGTTCTTTAAATTTTTCTGTTTTTGTAGTTTTTTCCACAGTTCTTGTTCTGCCTCTGGAGGTGCGATCGAGCGCACCAGTGCGATCGATTGCACATCTGGCAGCAGCACCGAAACTGTTTTAATTATAGATCTGATTTTTTTTTTCTTTCTTTCTTCTTTTGTTTCATGCAAGGTCGTTCAAATCTGCATTCTCGTAAGTTTTAATTTTTTTTTATTTCCCTTTTAATTTTAACTTCTTTTTGTTATTTTATTTTTGTTTTCACACTTGTGGGGAAACATTGTGACACCTTATGGGCCATGTTCATTTTGCCATGACCCTTATCACCATGTTAGAGAATGTCATTCCATAAGACAAATTTCTAACAATTCTTTTGGGCATATGAACACATCGGGGAATGACCGCTATTTTGATTCATGTTACCCATCATGGAGCCAACAATCCAATCTCTCTTGGCAAGCTCAAGCTCCTGGAATTCATGCTCCACAATCTCATGCATTGCAACATCACTCATATCAACAATTCTATGATCATGCATACTCCTCTCAATCAGCTCCACAATAGCAATATCAGGCTGAACCACCTCCTCTCGAATTTTCTAAAAAGACATTAGCTATGATCAGTTCAGTCAGTTACCACTCTTCATGGACATTATATGGAGGAAGAGAGTACTTGCGAGCAAGAAGAGGAGCCATCTCCACAGTTCTATGGTCAATCATATTCATGTCTTAGTCCCAGTCTGTGGCAATCCATTTTCAGGATAGTAGCTCATAAAGAGGAACCATCAACCATATATGATCATTCATATCAACAACACCAAGAGGAACCACCTCCTCCTGAGGTTTCTAAAGAGTTTCTAGATGTGATGGAGGAAAGCATGAAATCATTTGGAAGGATGGAGAACTCTTGCATGCAATCATTTGAAAGGATGGAGGCTCATCTCAAGCAAATATCAGATTTCCTCAAAGAAGAAGAGTGTGAAGGTCAGTTGATGGCAAATCCTAATGGACTATACATGGAGGAAGAGTGCACCTTCTATCATGAGCAAGTTGTCATATTGAGGAGTGAAGAAGTGGTAGAAAATCAAGTGAAGGAGGGGAAGGAGGAGCACACCGAAGTTCCACAGGAGCCACATCAGGAAAAAGAAAAGAGCATTGAGATTTCTTCAACATTAGCTCTTATACCACGAAGCCAAGAGAGAAGTCTGTTAGATAAGTGCCAAATATTGCATATTTGGACCCCTTTATTTACATTAGTTAATCCTTTAGTTGTGTCGTTATTTAATATTTTGTGTTAGTTTTGTGTTTTTAGTATTTTGTAGGTCGTTGAAGAAAAACTACAGCTTTAAAGGGAAAAATGCGAAGTTTGGAAGAAAACATATTTTGAGAAGGCCTAGATGATATGGTTAAGTTCAACCAAATCCAAGGAAAAGGTTAAATCGGATTAAAGATCAGATTGGATAAGATTTCGGATCGGATTCAAATTTAGATTCTATATACGTCTCAGTATTTTGACCATAACTCTCCGTTCAAATATCGGATTGAAGTGATTCAAACGGCATTGGAAAGCTAACTCAAAATAATACAATTCATTGTGAAATAGGATTTTCCTAATTCGTACATTTACTATGTCAAAATCGCCCCAAAATTAAGAGACACAAATTTGGACGATTCCTATTCCGATTTCAGACTTCTATTTTGACTGGGAGACAGACCTCCGAATTATCTAGGTTTACTTGGGCTTCTAGGACTTTCCTAAGCCTATAAATAGACTTCTTTGCATTCAAGAAAGGATACACAAATCCTAGAGAGCAAAATTCTTTTGTTTAGTTTTTCTTTAGGTTTAGGTTTAGATTTTATTTTTATGTGGAGCTAAATTCCCAACTAAGGTTGGGGATAAAGCCTCACCGATGAAGAACATCAATACTTTTATGTAAGTTTTTATTATTCTGATTTTATTGGGTTTTATATTTCAATTGTTTTACTTTTAATCAATTGTATGCAGTGATTCTTGGATATCTCTTGTGATTCAAGGATACATGTGATGATTTGAGATAATTTCATATGATTGATTGCTTGGCTTTTAACTCATAAAAATTGGATATCCCTTGTAATTTGTTCTACGGATACATCTGGTGTTTCAATTGAATTTGGATTCCTTTTGTGATTTGGTCAATGAATGGATACATGAGATGGTTTTGATTAATTCTTTGAAGCATAGTAAAACATATCTATGATTTAATTTGTGAGAACTTCGGATTAATATTGATGAACATAAAGTATGTTGTTATGATTTGGTGAGTGTGAATTCTCAAACCTTAGTACATTTATCCTTAGATTTACTTATTTTATTTAGTTTATGTTTATCCTTTAATTTTCAAAACTCAAAAATCAAAACCCTTTTGGAACTAGATTAGGATTTAATTAGTTTAGATATAGATTGCTCTTTCAAAAATACAATTCTCTGTGGGATCGACCTCGCACTTGCAATCCATTAAACTACTATTGATTCGTGCACTTGCGAGTTAAATAAATTTGCACAACAAGTTTTTAGCGCCGTTGCCAAGGAATTGTTCAATTTTTGAAACAAATTTATTTCTAAATTAGTTTTATTCTTCTACTAGTTATAATTAGGATTTTATTTTTCTGCAATTTGTTTTGTTTTATTCGTGTTACTAAAAAAAAAAAAAGATTTTTCTTGTTATTTTTTGTTTTGTTTGGCTTGTTTTACAGTTCTGCCGCAGCACCTTCCACACATCAGTGCGATCGAGCGCACTCATAGCAAAAGCAGCAGTTCCGTAGATCTTTGCCAAAAATTTATTTTTGGTCCTTTTTGTGAGTTTTTAAATTTTAGTTTTCATTTTTTTTATTGTGTTAGCTGTTCTTTTAGTTTATTTTATTTTTTTTTAAAAAAAAAATTTGGTTAATGTTTTATGTGGGATATCTGCATGCTAAAAAGTGAGGGGAAGCATAAATTTTCATTTTAATGATTTTAATGCATCTCCTAGTTGTAGGACACCAGCTCCTACCAACTACCCTCAAAAATTTTACCCACATAAACCATGTTCATTTTGTTTCAATCCTTATCATGAGGAGAACAGTTGTCCAGATCTGCGAACTGAGCTCAACGACTTATGGGACAAATTAGATCAAATCAGAGCAGCTAGATCTAACTTTTCATATGAATAAATGAACACCAGTTTCTCTAGCTCGGGGTTTGATTCAAATTTCAATTGTTATAACCCGGACTGGAGCAACCAATATGATTTCTCAGGATCAGCTCAGGTTACAGGAAATTATGCTTACCAATTTGATGAATTGCACTATTCAGAATATTCACAGTTCGATCATCAAGCTCAACCTCCTGTTTATCAGTCTACCACTCAAGTGTCTGCACCACAATCATCACTGGAAGACATAATGAAAGCATTCATGCAATCAATGGATAAGAACATACAAGAGATAAAGCAAGATATGAAGAATACTACCCTGAGCAATTCCCAAGATATACAAGAGCTAAAAGGTTTCACCAATCAAGCCGTACAGGAGATGAGGAATTCCAGCATGGCTAACAACAGAGAAATACAAGAACTTAAGCAGGCCATGACCAAGATAGAAGGACAGATCAGTCATCTAGTTGCTGACTTCAACAGAATAGAGGAAGAAGAGCTTCAAAGTCAGCTGATGGATGAAAGGCACTACATGATTGATGAGGATGATTCCGAAAATTCTTATCATGAGCATGCCCAAGTCACCATCACACTACAGAGTGAGGAAATTGTGGATAACAAAGAGGAGGAAGAGAAAGAGGAGCAAGTTGAGCACCCTGAGCAAGTTGAGCACCATGAGAATAGTGAGCCACCAACAAATCCTGACCTACCCAGTGACATGGAAGTGAGTACTGAAGCTCCTGCCTACATCACTATCCCTCTTGAGGCACATCAGGAGCCATCTTATGTCAAGATATTCAAGGACTTGTGCACACAAGCACACAAATCTAGGAACCACTTTCCTAAGAAGATCTATCGAAGCAAGCAAGTCTACATAAGATGGCGAAACATCCTTCCAGAGGGCTATGAAGTTTTGAAGAAGAAAGGGTGGAAAGGATTGGTTGGACATCCGCATGATAGAGGGAAGCGCTGTAAAGTTTTCTCCTCTAGTTTATTTTCTGCACTTCACTCCACAAATTTTTTCTTTCCTTTTTCATTATATTGCATTTCTATTTATTTGCTTTGTTTCTAACAGCAATTGATCTTTTGATGTTTTGTTTCTGTGAAAAAAAAATATTGTTGTTAGTTTTTGTTGACAAGTGTTTTGCTGTTTAAGTTTGGGGGACTCCCTTGCCTTGTTCACACTCAGATTTTCTTACTTCCGATAATGTATTTCTATACTATACATTGAGGGCAATGTGTAATTCAAGTTTGGGGGTATGGAAAAACACTTTGTCTATTTATTTTTGTTCTTATTTGTTTATTTTTATTTGTCTTTTTGTGTTAAAAAATTTGAAAAAAAATAATAATAATTGTGCTATGTTGTTGTCAAGTTTGAGTTAAACTGTAACTGTGATTTACATATCATTGGCTTGCTTAAAGGGTTGAACAAATTATTATGTCATTAGGAGTCAGAGTCCCTTGACTTATTTTTGGGTAAAAGAGATTTCACTTGTTTTGAGATAAATTTTCATGAGCACATTAGCATGTTTTCTGTGAGGTATGATGTTTGAGCTTAGGCTTGTTCTCTTTGAGATTTGTTGGATGACTTATTGATGAATAACCATTGGCTTGCAAGATATAAAAAAATAAATAAATAAATAAAAAAGAGAAGGAAAAAGAAAAGAAAGATCATGTTGAGTTTTTCACTGAGTAACCGGACCTCTTGCCTCATTAAGCATTGAATGTTCGCGTCAAAAGGTGTGAAGTTCAGTGTTGATTTATGATATGGCTAATCTGACTTCGTAGCCTTTTTGACTTAAGTTAGTAAGCCCTTAGGGATGTTCTACATCTAGTGCCCTAAAGCTTCCTGGCTTGGGAGTCATTGGCCTAACACTTGTTACATGAGTCAATTAGAAAGCTTAAGGGAGTTAAACATTGCAGAGCCTGTTTATAAAAATAAAAAAAAATAAAAAAAATGCATATCTTGCCTTGGTTGTTTCATTTGTTAGGGATTCTTTCAAATTTTATAGAACTTATCTTGAGTTTAAACTGAAAGCTTCATAATTGTATGCTAATTACACTTTACACATTTCAGAACATATGAGGTCTCAATTGTCCATTTATGAGTGATTTGATTTTGGGTTTCCTTTTGACTGTTATGATGGTGTTTGTCTTTTTAAGTTTACTCATGAATAAGAACCATGGTTTATGTGAAATTTCTTTCTTGTTAACAACATAGTGCACAATGTTTGTGGGTATCATTCCAGTTAAGCCCTCACGAGACTTCACTCGTCCACTAGGGATGCCTAGGGGTTTAAAAGGCTTGTTGCATATGCTAAATGCAATCGTCTCTCCCACGAAAGAGGATTTATGTTTCTTGCTTTCATTTTATTTTTTGTTTTGTTTTGCTAAGGGACTAGCAAAATGTAAGTTTGGGGGTGTTTGATAAGTGCCAAATATTGCATATTTGGACCCCTTTATTTACATTAGTTAATCCTTTAGTTGTGTCGTTATTTAATATTTTGTGTTAGTTTTGTGTTTTTAGTATTTTGTAGGTCGTTGAAGAAAAACTACAGCTTTAAAGGGAAAAATGCGAAGTTTGGAAGAAAACATATTTTGAGAAGACCTAGATGATGTGGTTAAGTTCAACCAAATCCAAAGAAAAGGTTAAATCGGATTAAAGATCAGATTAGATAAGATTTCGGATCAGATTCAAATTCAGATTCTGTATATGTCTCAGTATTTTGACCATAACTCTGCGCTCAAATATCGGATTGAAGTGATTCAAATGGAATTGGGAAGCTAACTCAAAATACTACAATTTATTGTGAAATAGGATTTTCCTAATTCGTACAGTTACTATATCAAAATCGCCCTGAAATTAAGAGACACAAATTTGGACGAATCCTATTCCGATTTCAGACTTCTATTTTGACTGGGAGACAGACCTCCAAATTATCTAGGTTTACTTGGGCTTCTAAGACTTCCCTAAGCCTATAAATAGACTTCTTTGCATTCAAGAAAGGATACACATATCCTAGAGAGCAAAATTCTTTTGTTTAGTTTTTCTTTAGGTTTAGGTTTAGATTTTATTTTTATGTGGAGCTAAATTCCCAACTAAGGTTGGGGATAAAGCCTCACCGATGAAGAACATCAATACTTTTATGTAAGTTTTTATTATTCTGATTTTATTGAGTTTTATATTTCAATTGTTTTACTTTTAATCAATTGTATGCAGTGATTCTTGGATATCTCTTGTGGTTCAAGGATACATGTGATGATTTGAGATAATTTCATATGATTGATTGCTAGGCTTTTAACTCATAAAAATTGGATATCCCTTGTGATTTGTTCTACGGATACATCTGGTGTTTCAATTGAATTTGGATTCCTTTTGTGATTTGGCCAATGAATGGATACATGGGATGATTTTGATTAATTCTTTGAAGCATAGTAAAACATATCTATGATTTAATTTGTGAGAACTTCGGATTAATATTGATGAACATAAAGTATGTTGTATTGATTTGGTGAGTGTGAATTCCCAAACCTTAGTACATTTATCCTTAGATTTACTTATTTTATTTAGTCTATGTTTATCCTTTAATTTTCAAAACTCAAAAATCAAAACCCTTTTGGAACTAGATTAGGATTTAATTAGCTTAGATATAGATTGCTCTTTCAAAAATACAATTCTCTGTGGGATCGACTTCGCACTTGCAATCCATTAAACTACAATTGATTCGTGCACTTGCGAGTTAAATAAATTTGCACAACAATTTTGATTTGATTAATGTCATGGTTAGTTTGGTTTCGTAGCCTTTTTGACTCGAGTTAGTAAATCATAGGGGTGTCTTTACACCTAATACCCTAAAACCATCTAGTTTGAGAGTCATTGACTTAACACTCGTTACATGGGTCAATTAGAAGCTTAAGGGAAACAAACATTGCATAACCTAATGAAGAAATAATAATAATAATAAAAATAATAATAATAATAAAAATAAATAAAAATAAATAAATAAATATGTCATTGTTGTTCATTATAATAGGGATTTTAGTGAACTTTGAGATATTGAGATATTGCACATTGGAAATAATTAGAAGCTTTATAGTTATGTGCTAGTTCACTTCACACTGTTTCGAACTTGTGATGCCTTAGCATGTCTTTTGTAAGTGATTAAATTTTAAAATTCCAATTCATTGTGAAGATGGAGTTTATCTTTTTAAGCTTGTCAATGAATGAAAATCATGGTTTTGAGTGATACCTTAATTTTTGGATAACATAACCTCTTTCATGATGTTTGTGGGTAATATTCCTGAAAAACTCTCATGAGACTTCACTCGTCCTCTAGGGAATTCCTAGGGGTTTAAAAGGCTTGTTGCATATGCAAAATGCAATCGTACATCCTATGAAAGATGGATTTATCCTTTTGTTTTCTATTTTTCATTTTGTTTTTAGTTTTGTATTGCTAAGGGACTAGCAATATGTAAGTTTGGGGGTGTGTTAAGTGCCAAAATATTTATATTTAGCCCTTAAACTTGTATGTGTTAATTCCTTAGTATTGTTAGTTTATGCCATTTTATTCATTTTCTGTGTTTTCTGTGTCTTTGTAGACCTTTGGAAGAAAAGGAAGAAAACCTGGAAGTATCGAGCTTAAAGAGCAAATTTGGGAAAAGTTGAAGTCTCTGGTATTGTGATCGATCGCACCTGCGATCGAGCGCACACGGGCTGCGATCGATCGTACCCGTGCGCTGGAGAACAAAGAGTTGCGGCCAGAATGCCCTTTCCTTCCATATTAGGGTTTTCCAAGTCCCACTTGTAACAGGACTAAACTTACGAATTTTCTAGGTTTACTAGTGTAACAAGGACATTAAAAGACAATAAAAAAACCTCTAAACCCTGAGAATAATCATCCTGGAATAGACACAACTTTGGGGAGAGGAATTGGAGGCTATTTTTAGGAGCGGTTTTCGGTTCTTTCTTGACCTTTCTTTTTAGTAGTATAGTAGTATAGTGCAGCAAGTACGAGATCATCCCCACGACGATTGCCGTAAATTTTGCTTAAAATAAATTCCGTAATTAAAACAAAACAAAGATTGAATTTTGAGTTTAATAAAGATAAAGGTGGGACTTTGATATGCACCAATAAGCATGCTCAAATAACATAACAATATGCTAAAGCTTTAATCATATTATGAATAACTAATATTTGCCAACCTAAGGACATGGGTGTATACTTCTTAAGTTATAAATTTTCCTAAGCAACAAATTAGGCATGGGTGTATACTCTAACTCTTTTCTTTTTTATAGGATTTAGCATGGGTGTATACTAAGTTGTTCTTTAAGAAAGCATTAATCTATGGAAATCGACAAACACACAGAACCTAGGGCAATGGTGTATACTCCCAGTTTCCATGTTGATTAACCCAAGAATCCGTGAAAAATTCTTTTGTTACTCTATTAAGCCTAGGACTTGATCATCCAAATTGACTTAATTAACTAATCCATACCACATGCATATGTTGATAAGGCACACACATATGAGGAATTTAATAAAACATGAATTAATCAAGTTAAGCATCACAATATGATTATCACAAATGCGACAATATTGAAATATTAAATAAACATAATTAGGGCTTCAATCTAGCCCTACTAAAGAGTTTAGTTATATATAATTAAAATAAAGGAAAAAGAAATAACCGAAAACCGCTCCTAGAAGTAGCCTCCAAATTCTCTTCTCCAAAGTTGTCTTTAAAGATGGTATATTGAATTATGAGGCTTAGAGGTCTATTTATAGGCTTAGGAATACTCTAGAAATCCTAGAAACCCTAGTAAACTTGTAGGGTTTAGTCCTAGTGCAACTAGGGCTAGAAAAACCCTAATATGGAAAGCAAAAGAAGTCTGGCCACAGCTTTTGAAATTCTCCAGCGCACAGGTACAATCGATCACAGCCCGTGTGCGCTCGATCGCACTTCTAAGATCGAGTCTCCTTGTGTGCACACGAGCGCACGCCTTGCTCGCTTGTCTAGACCTTTTTGGAAGTGCACTCAATCGCAGAGGACTTGCAATCGATCGCACTACCAGAATGCTTTTGCTTGACTCAAATCTGTTAGCTTTTTCCCAATTTTTTCCTTTAAGCTCGATACTTCCAGAAATGCTTTCTTTTTCCAAAAACCTATAAAATAAATAAAATACAAAAAGGAAATAAAATAGCATAAACTAACAAAACTAAGGAATTAACAAATATAAGTTAAAGGCTAAAATATGAATATTTGTACACTTAACACTGGTTCCATTAATCAAATCCAACGGCCGATATTAAATCCAATCAAAAATTGGACGGCTACGATTAAATTCAATCAAAATTGTTATTTCAATTTAATGTTAATTTAATTGTTATATGATTGTATCGGGTCATTGTTAATTGTTATATTCTTATATTATATGATCTCATGATCACGATTCACGACATATGATTTAAATTCAAATTGTTAAGTTTTTACTTACCGCAAAAATGTGATTATAAATTTATAATGTATAAATTATATGAAACACATTAGTTACTTCATTATTAATCATTTAATCTAATGGTAATACTCAAACTCTAAGTCCTAAATTCCTCATGAGTGACTCATACTTAAATTATATGATTATATTATCTCACAATTCATATTAATATTATCTTAGATCTAAGATCATGTGATATAAGTTTTATAAGAATAAAGTATCTAATTATAATATTTTTATTAAATGACACAATAACTTGTACCATATGAATATATGATTATATCATATGATAAAATGATTAATGATAATATCAAATATTTCTTATTATTTACTATATATATGTGTGTGTGTGTATTTATATAATATATACGCACACATATGCATAAATAACAAAAAAAAAAAAAAAAAAAAAAAGATATATAATATATTTGTTATTATTGAGTAATGTTGATTATATATTGTTATTTGTTACTTATTAAAAAATATAGGAGCCGAGCCTAATAAACGAGACGAGCCTTATACGAGCTTGCTCACGAACTGTTCACGAGTTTAACCGAGTCGAGCCGATCTTGCTCAATTTAATATTCGTGTTCACGAAACGCTTCATTTAAAATTCGAGTCGAGCATGAGCTGAGTTTATGTGAGCCGAGCCCGAACTCGCTCGCGAACGGCTTGCTTTCTTAACACCCCTATATGTGGTAATTTCAACTGGTTTTTAATTTGTTTTGTTATGTGGTGCGGTCTAGTCGATTTGCTCGTAGAGAGAGAGGGGAAAAAATAATAAAAAAATATTAAATGAAATAGATGATTAAATTTTGTATTAAAAATGTAGTAGCTAATTTTTTTTTTTTTTTAAAAAAAGTATATTTTAAGTAGCTAAAACAAATGTTTTTTTGGACATGCTCTATCAGAATTTAGCACCTTTCCCGGTTTTGTAATTGAATAGTGTTGAGGGCCAATAATGTTGAGGTGATGATGAATATAGGACAAAGCCATAATTATTTGCTAGGAGTCAGGATAGAGCTATAGAATAAGTTAAGGTGGGACTCCACCTTCCAATAATTCAAAGATTGGGGGATCCACGGACGTGCTCGAAGCCAAAGGGAGTGGCAGTGCAATTCATCAAAACTTCTTTATCACAAATTCTTCCATTATGCTTCATTTAACAAATCTTATTTGGCTTGTGAGAGGCGCATGCATGCAAAAATGATGGTGGTCAGATCAGGATTTATATGCTTTATTTATTTATTTTTTTAAGGTTCAAGAATTCATATGCTTTTTTTTTTAAAGGTATATATCTTTCATGATTTCATCCGACTCCGCCGGAAACGGTGAATTCTCAGATCATAATAATGTGGGCCGGGGGTGGCGGTGGACGTTTACTTTTGATTGATAATTGAAATCCCGCTATTTAAATGTCAACCGGGCATGAATATGGAAAGCGATCGATAGATTAAAAAAAAAAAAACAAAGTGGAAAGTTGACAAATTCTTTAATTGGTAGCAAAACAGCGACTCAGCTTTTATGATGATGGGAGAGAGGGCAACGTCCACGCATGATGCTTCTTTTTCTTTAGATTGCAATTTACTAACAAACCAAAAGAAAGAAAATGAAAGGATGTCCATACATAGTAGCTCTATTATTATTATTCATTTGTCCTCAACTTGTTTCGTGTCACTTTTGACCAATCACTGCGTATACGTCTCAATCAATCAGTTAAAAGATTCATCACCATCTTCTAGTGTCTGGCAGATAAATAATGATGCATCATGTTGTTTTGTATATATATATATATATATATATATTAGACCCTAAACAAACGCTATAAGAAATGACTGAATATCACTTTGTAATATCATTTTCTAAATAACAAAAACTGTATATATATTTATTTTTTGGGTTTGGAGTAAGCTTTAAATGATCCTCCCACTCTTTCTCATCCACCGTAGACAAGTTACTAAATTTAGAATGCTAGCTCCCACCGACTGAAAAACCAAACACAAGACTGGAAATAAGCCAATAAGCACATAGAAATCTATATTTATAAAAGTCATTGATAGTGGATAATCTAAATAAAAATCATTATCACCTTATAACTACGTACAATAACCCATATTAAAATAGTACACATCCAGATATAAAATTATACGTGAATTACTATTAATCCTGTCTTGTAAGCACAATGGCTCATTATAGTCTGCCATTGATACCCGGTTATGGGAGGCTAGGAAGGAAAAGAAGAGAATAGATTAGATTGGATCTTTCTTCTTTCCTTTCCCAATACTCTGCAATTTTTCTCATCTCTCAGTGCCTTAAGCTTCTTTGACTCTTTTGTTTTTCATGCAGATTTCTTGGATCGAGAGTTTGATCGATGTTGTCATTGTATCAACAGTACTAATGATGAATCAAAAAACAACCATTAACCAAATATGAACTTCTCCAATTTTATTGAATCCATATTTTCATCCGAAAAGAGTAAAGAAAACAAAATATTCTTTTTCTTTTCTGAGCTACCAAAAAGAGGCTATTGCTTTTCTATTTTTTTAAAGAAAACAAATTAAGACCAAGTCCTTTTCCTCCCAAAATTATTTCCGAACGACGTCATTATTAATTCGCTACTGACATAGTCTTCATTTCTTTCCGTTTAGTGGAAATTACGAATTGAAAGAAAAATTATGATTTTATTAGATATAATTTTTTTTTTTTTTTTTAAAAAAAGAATTAAAATGAAGCCCTGAGAATTAATATTTACTCTAAAATTACCTTCTTTCATGAAATTTTGGGCTTTCCAGCACTCGTTGCTCGTGTATTTGCATGGATGGACCAATTACCTGCGGCTAAATTGGTTAGAATATTTGGAGAAGTAAGCACGATATACACGATATATATATAGGTAGGCTTTCGTCAAATCTTTAATGTTTGTTGCTAGTCAATGGGCATTAGCGTAATTTAGTCCAAAATAAGTTCATTGCATGATGACATACATGCGATCACATGTGTGTCATTCATCCACAAAAGGAAAAAAAAAAAAAAAAAAAATGAATGCCATTATTAATTGTAAAATAATAGTGGAATTAAGGGCGACTAATCGTAGTGCTAATATTATATATAGACCCACCCATGTTGTGAATGCAGTGGCGAATTAAAGGCAGGCAAAAGTTGAAGCTTTCTAGCAAGTTTCACAGTATCATCATACTCGATCATTTTTGACGATGGCGAAAATTGCCTTGGGAAGCACCCGAGAGGCCACGCAGCCTGACTGCATCAAAGCCCTTATCGTCGAGTTCGTTACAACCTTCCTTTTTGTATTTGCTGGAGTTGGATCCGCCATGGCTGCCGGTACGTGCGTAATTCTTTTTTTGATTTTATTTTCATATTAATTTGTTAACTTATAAAATGGATGATCGAACAACAGATAAGCTAGACGCAGGATCACTTGTGGGTTTGTTTGCTGTGGCTGTGGCGCATGCACTTGTTGTTGGGGTGATGATATCAGCTGGCCACATATCTGGTGGTCACCTTAACCCAGCAGTCACGCTTGGCCTCCTCGCCGGTGGTCACATCACCGTCTTCCGCTCCTTTCTTTATTGGATTGATCAGTTATTAGCGGCCTCAGCTGCTTGTATTCTTCTTTACTACATTACTGGGGGACTAGTGAGTCAAATCGATCCCACTTTTTCAATATTATTGATAAATTTACGAATACAAATTTTTTATTTATATATAAATTAATTTGTTTTGTTTCGATCTGCAGGCTACTCCAATCCATTCACTTGCAAGCGGGGTCGGGTTCTTGCAAGGGGTGATATGGGAGATTGTTCTAACCTTCTCCTTGTTGTTCACAGTGTATGCTACTATGGTGGACCCCAAGAAGGGGGCTCTTGATGGCCTTGGCCCAACTCTTACTGGGTTTGTTGTGGGGGCCAACATCTTAGCTGGTGGGCCTTTCTCAGGGGCCTCAATGAACCCGGCACGCTCCTTTGGACCCGCTTTGGTAAGCGGGGACTGGACCGATCACTGGGTTTACTGGGTTGGCCCACTCATTGGTGGTGGCCTTGCTGGTTTTATCTATGAAAATTTCTTCATCGTCAGATCTCATGCCCCTATTCCTACCGAGGAAGAACGTTACTAATTGCTGTTGGTCTTGGTGTTGTACTCTCAAATTAAACCTTTCTTCTTCATGTATTCTAACTTTTTGTCTTAGTGCTGCCTTCAATCTCTTCTTAATTGGATTATCGGGGAACTTCTTGTTAGATGCTTTATCTTCTTAAATCTAGGCTTTCAACTTCTTGGTATTTACTTTTGGATTTGATTTGTAATCTTTATGTTATGTTGACGATTGTTCTTAAGGTAGCTAGGCATTCAATTGATAGCTCCCCTCTCCCTGCTGGTATTCCTTCCTCCGAAGCTTGGGTGAAATGGGTGCTCGCCCTAGAAATACCGTTTATATTATGATGATTTAATTTTAGTTTCATTCTAGTTATTTAATGATTGAGTTTAATTTTATAGTTGTCTATGTTTATAAGTGTAAAGTCTTTCGCTGCAAACTCTCTTCGGAGAGGATGAGATCTCCGAGTTTTATTCCTTATAGAATGAAGCTGTAATACAAACCATTAATTAATTTTACTAAAGCATTATAATATTATATAAATTATTTATCAAAAAGGGTTAGATAATGCGTTGATCCAAAGACTGATTTTCATTACCATGTTATTCCAATTATATCGTATTCATATAACAGTCTATTAAATAGCATTACTTTTTTTCTTTTTTTTTTTTCTTTTTCTTTTTCTTTTTCATTTTTTGGTGTAGTGGTTTATTAGTAGGGTGACAAAATACTTCTCACCTTACAAGACCCAAAGCAAAGGCCCACCATGAATAAAAGCCCATGGTTTATAGACACATCAAAAAGGCCTATGAAACCTTACTTTATGACCAAAAGCCCATAAGAGAAAAGATGCAACAGTTACCGCTAGATCCACCTCAGAATCCTGCATTTAGATACAAGACTATCCAGGCCCACTTAATAATGGAAAGCAAGATTGGCTCAACAAACCTAATCTTACCAAACAGAGTCTAGATATATCTAAAAACCGCCACATGTGACACAACCTTTCTCTAGAGATTATTATGGGAAATATCCACTAAACAACAAACCCCATAGAGTTTGGGAGTCGGATAAGAGTCCTCTCAACACTCACATACCCAGGCATTTATAAAAAGAGCAGCCTACTACAACATAGAGAACACAATGAATTGTCTCTACTTTCGTTCTGATATTATTTCTATTTAATTATTCTCTCTACTCACTCCGCATTGGAGGTGGAACGACCACCATAGCCCCACTTTGCGGCCTTCCATCACCAATCCATCTCTTGTTCTTAGCAGGCTTTGGATTCAAGTCACTACCTGAGTTGACAATTGTCTCAAGGGTTAGCCTTACTCATGATAAGAATTGGTGACCATTCTCATGATCAAACTAATTCTTTAGACAAGATGACACCAAAGACCTCTAAGACAATGCAATTCTGTTATTTGACCAACCTACTACGTGCTCCATACAAAAACTAAGACATTTTATTCAACCCACGTACATCGTCAGAATTTTTAACTTTCGAAACAATATTATAAGGACTTTTTTAGATAATCAAGAACGCTGAATGATAATAAACCGGGTTGGACGAAGTATGAGTGTAATCATAAGTATCTTAGGCCGCCATTATGTACTTCTGATGATCAATGAGAGATTGGCATGAAAGCTCCATGAAATCCATATGGAACTCTACATGGTAACGTAATTTTGACAAGGGGCTCACAAGAAAACTTGTTGGTATCAATTATATAATTTATATGAACCTGCAAGGAGAACAAATTAAAAAAAAAAAAAAAAAAAAAAAAATCTGAATAATAAATTAAGATACCAAATTGAGTTACTTGAGAGATGTTGGTATCTTCGTTGTGAACAAATGTGATGATCCAACCATCATCTTCTTCAAAACCTCCTTCTTTCAAGACAAAGGCAGCACCCGTGCAAAAGGTGTTTTTCTCAAACATGTGATATTCCACCTTGATCAGCTCCTCAATAGTTACGGAACAAAATCTTGCGTCTGCTGGCTCCTCAAAGTGTAGTTTAGCTAGACCTCCGAATTTAACCATCCCTGTAATTAATTATCAATTTTCATAAGATGTAATTAGTTAAATATTTAGAGACGGGTTTTTAATTATTAAAATATATAATAATATTATACCCACCCGTGGTAGAGCTGGCAATGGAATCGACAACTTGGGTGTACCCAAATCTATTTTGAAGACCTGTAAAATTAGGATTGATGAAGGGAAAATCCATGGAGAAATCAGTTCCGGTGAGATTTCTCTCCCTAACTTGTCCAGTTTGCATGTTTAATCTCCACTCGTAACAACGAGAAAATAAAAGTCCATCATCCTCTGATCTGCTAATATCTTGTTGAGTAGAATTTATAGGTCTAAGTCTTGTGGAAAACCACTCGAATTTATTCAAACCCGCATCAGGGCCTGGTATGATTGAATCAAGGGCTCTGCACCCCCACACTACAACCTGCATGTTCATCAACCAATTAATAAGTTAGTTAGTTAGTTAGTTAGTTATATGGATCTTATTGAATATTAATATATATACACTAATTAATTAATTAATTAATTATGGTCTAAGCAAATTAAATCTATGATATATATTCAAATTAATTTCCTATAATTAATTAATTTACCTCATCATCCTCCTCAAAAGTGTTGACAATGTGAACTGTATAATTCGCTTCCACCTCAAACCACTGGATTGAATCCGAATCACCATAGCGAGGCATTACCCCAATTCTTGCATATTCTTCCTTGTTGTACTTTATTAATCTACACATAAGTTGCAACATATATATATATATATATATATATATATGCGCGCTTAGTTGAAAGGTCCCACAAAAAAAATAAATAAATCGGGAGTCAAAAGGAAATCTTGCACTCACGGGCCTCCCCTAATAAGCCTTATTATGTCTATAGTTAGTGGAAAATCCATGATGACACATTGACATTATACCTACAATTAAAGCAAAAACCAAATAATTAATGGATTTCAATTAATTCAAATCTAATTATTAATTAAGTGAGTTAATTATATGTAAGTACCTCTGGGTGACCCCTATCTCATGACAAATGCTACTCCTATTCAGTTTGAGATCCACTTTGTGAACCAATTCCTTTCCATCAGCTGCAAATTAAAATAAAATAATTTAGAATTTTCAATATTGTCAGGTACTAAAGAAAGGTAAAGTAAATACCAGAAATGACCCCCAATTGAAGGAAAGGTTTAATAGCATCCACCCGTATGATCACCAGCTCTCCACTACCTGGAGCTCTCTGTAACACATACGAAGAATAAATGAAAGGATCGATGGGGATGGATCCATTAATAATGATCAGCAATACTAGCTCTCAACACTACCTTTGGGTGGCTTGTAAAAGGGCGTTTCCAGGCTCCATTGACATCCCAATTTTGTAAAGTTTTCAGTGTAAAAATGTCAATCTCCTGAGGCATGTGATTTTCTGCGGCCGAGTAGTACTTCCCCGAGTGCTTGAAAATGTTGGTGTTGCTTATGTACTTGTTTACTTTGCCAAACCTCAACTACATAACCATAAGCTAGCTAGCTTTTACAGGAATACGAAATTAATTAATAAATATTGTTAAATATATTGTTTTGAATACTTAATTACCAGATTGAGAAGATAAGCAGATAAAATAGCGGGTGAATCGCCTTCTATGGCAGGGAGAAAAGACGGTTTGTTTCTTTGCTTTTCTAGCTTCAAGGTTTCGGTTTCAACATGTCTGTTATTGTACACAACATTCCACCCACTAGTTTCTTTATTAAAATACAAAGCATGAAGCATTCCTTCTCCTTCCACCCACACGTGACTTGACCTTCCAAATATGGACTTTGTCTTTTTTAGTCCTCCAAAAATAGGGTTTGGTCCTGCAATATTAATTATGAGGAGCTAGCATTCGGTAATTAATTAATTACAACAAAATAGCTACGATTCGTCTTAATTAAACATATTATTGCTGAGTTTTATAATTAATTATTTATTTGTCTAATATATATATATATATATATATATATATATATATATATATGCGTACGTACGTGATGACCAAAGTTTCCATTGACATATTCCAATGTCCTTCGGAAGATCCCCCAAATACAATATCGATTTTCAGCATTACTTAATTGTCTTGTTATGCTTAATTGTGTTTGAAAATTCCATCCACTTGAAGATATGAAAGAATGACAAGTTAGAATATGTATATCATATATATATATATACTAATGTAGGATAAATCCTAATTAATTAAGTACAGACCATTTCTGATATAGACACCTTGTTGGAAATTATCGGGAATTTTTCCCTGAATATTGTGGGTGATAAGAAGGGCTTCTTTCATTTCATCTACGGGAGCAAAGTTACTCTGCAAGCAATTAATTTGACAAAACTAAATTTAAGATAGCGATGATTAAAGATGCATGAATATTAATTGTTTGGTACGCACGTACCTGCGATGGGAGCAATGGCTGGTCGGCAAACTCAAACACCGAATCAACAAAGGCGTCCAACAACTGAACAGAAGCGTTCTGGATGGTTCTGGAAGCATCCATTTGTATCCCAACTTGTTGCAATTCTCTCAACATTGGCTGCTTAATTAATAATAGTAATTATGAAAACCTTTTATCCTTAATTTTTTTGAAAACTAAACATATGTGCATATATGATATAAAAAATAAAAAATAAAAAAGGAAGAGAGATTTAAGGCAGTGACCTTGAAAACAGAAGCAAGTGAGGTCTTCAAGTTGTGAAACTTGTGTGATAGCGAGTGCCTCCCCTCGATACTGCAATTTACCTGAAATGCCATATATGAGGCTGCACCCATTATTTATTAATTATATATAAATCTCTGTCTCTCCACTCTCCATATTTACGCAAGAGCCGTGATTCAGAGTCTAAGCATGCCGTGAAGGAAAAAAAAAAAAAATTAATATTTTAATACAAAAAAAAAAAAAAAAAAAAAAAATTTGCACACCGCATTCTATTTCCATTCACCCTTTATGCAAACACAGACTCACTAACAGACATATATTAGACAACTTGATAAATGAATAAATTATAGGATGAGGTCAGCATTGTATTTTAAAGCATCAAAGCTACTTGTACGTACATGATACATTAATATATATTATTAATCCATCCTTTTAATAAATATACTTGCATGTTTAATTGAGCTTCCATCTTTCGATATTGATGAAGTGTGAGTATCAAGGACAAAATTAAAGACTTAAAGAAAGAGATAATTTTTTTTTTTTTTTAATAAAATAATTGTAGAATGTAGATGAAGGGATATGGGTGATAAAAGGAAGAAAAAGACATAAAAATGTGTTTGGAGGTTTGGATCATTACTACTGGGGGTCTCAATTACGAAGCTAATATATATATTTCTTTATTTTCAAACCTAGCTTTGAAAATAGTAAGCACATGCCAATTTTGTCGCACTTATAAAGAGGTTGCGATCAAAGCCAACGGGCTTTAATTAAGATCAATTTGGTACGTAATTAAAAAAAAAAATTAAGATTGAAATTTATATTTTCAATTTTAGAGGTCTACTATATATTTAGTGTAAAAAACAGAGAGGATTGTCTAAATAATTCTGGGGGAAAAAAAAAAAAAAAATAGATTCTCAAAATAGTTTATTCTAATTATGAGTAGCTAGGTACGTAGGGAAGAAGACAAAGATTAGCTATTTCACAAAGGTATCTTTGCTCGTTAAATGCTTTCCAGTTCTAGACTCATCTATTAGTTGGTGAAACTTTATTTTATTTTTATTTTTGGCTGCATTGAAAGCTTGGAAGGCCATGCGAATACCCTGTTTCAATTTTATTTATTTTTCCATTTTTTAAGTTGGGCTACGTAAGTAATTGCTTTCTACCTGTTTTTTTCCTTTTTTTTTTTGGGTTTAAAACTTGACTCTGTTTGTTTGGACAATAATCGTTTTCCAATCTAACTTTTTCAACTCAAAACATTTTTCTTGACAAACTATTCAATATCGGGTGTTTGACTGTTACGGCCTTATGAACAACCTTAAATTAAATAATTAAAATAAGGAAAAATATATCATAAATTCTGGGGTCATCAAAATTTTTTTGTCCTTATTTTTTTTTTTCTTCGAAAATTTAGTCCAGCCCAGCTGATTCAATCAAAAAGCCAAAAAAATTCCTACCATCAAAATTTTGTAACAGCCGTTAGTTCCAATCAAAATGCACCGTTTCACCTCACTTTAATATTAATTTTTTATTAATATAATTTAAAATTTTAAATATAAAAATTAAATTAAATTAAATAAAATTTGAAGGGGTGGCCAGCGGTGAGGCCGCCACCCCTGGCCACCCCACCCATTTCACTTCTATTTGAGAAGAACCCAAAGCCTGAATCGATCAGAGAGTGCAAGAAATTCCATGCAAAGCTTGTAGTCTCACGGGCAATCTCAGAAATCCATATCGCATACAACAAAATGTAATGGTTTAGAACATGCACACCTCCTGTTCGACAAAATGATTCACAAGAATGTGGTGACATGGACTTGGATGATTTCAGCTCATAAAATGGAGAGGATCCTCCCTACTGCGATTCTGCTGTAAGCAATACAGAGAAATCTACTTGGTTACTAAGAAATACAAAGCGAACAAAGGAAAATTGAAAATTACTTCTTATGTTGTTTGGAAAATACAAAACCCAAGTGAAGAGCAAGCTCTCTCTCCAGAAAATAGAAATAAAAGACAAAATAATTGTACTTACCTTTTCGATGGTTGAATTTCCGGATGATCACCCAATTGACTACATCCACATGCAGATGGTGCAGTCCTCAGATGCAGATATCAGGCGAGTCAAGTGAAGCAATCCGACCATTTGAATCGGCAAAAGTTCCAGACTGTCTAGTTTGTAAATTTGGTTTGGGAGTATTGTCATCCCGAAGCTCCCTTGAATGTGTAGTTACCATTTCGGATTTTGTTTATAGGAACTGAGATTGTCTCGAAATTCCCAAAGACGGCGCCAAACTGTTAAAGACAGTTTTCCAAGGATAGTGACTCAGCAATCCGAGGGATGAATTATCTGCAAAATAGAACATGTAGGATAAGAGCTTGCCGGGGTCTGCCGGCGGGGGATAGCTCCGATGCTTAAGTCAGTTGATGATTTGAGAGAGAAAGCGAGTGGGTAAAATAGCTTGAGAGTGATTAACCAAAATACCTGGTAGGAGCTTCTCTTTTATAGGCATCAAGTAACGGTTAGTGTTCCCCAATTCTCGACCTCACGTTCGCGAGGATCCATTGTGCGAAATGCTGGAAAGGTGGATCATGGGATCGTGGGTCAACTCATGATCATGGGATCGTGGAGTTGGTTGATGGCTCGGCTATGTTTGTACAGAATGTGGCTCCCGCTTTATTCTCGGGCACGTCCACACGTCGCTCAATTCGGCGTTGGAAGCTTGATCGTCGCCTCTTGTGACCGTGGCTTCTCTTATTTTAACCTTCTTTTCTCGATTTACCCTCAATGGGTTGGCTTAACTTTGGCCTGGGCCTTTCACCAGTAAGCTTGTATGATGTAAATAAGCTTGGAGGCCCATTGGGTATTTGTGGATAATCCATTATCCAACAATATATATATATATATATATATATATATATATATTAAAATTAATATGTATTTTTTTAAATATATAAAAAGTAGGTGCTATTAAATAATTAATTTGCAGCAAATTTCATACTAATAAGTTCGGAATTCGGTCCGTTTTATTATGCGAAAGAATAGAACGAAAGTCCGAGACGTACAATAGGAATTCGGCTTCAGTGCTGTAAAAGAGAAGAACAGCACATCTGCTTTTAAAAAGGAACGGTGAGGATTGAATGACAGAATTTTTAAGGCATACGACGTCGTCCATTTTTTCTTTTCCAAGACGTCAGCTTTCTGGTGCTCAAAAGAGACGAAGAATCAGAGCGATAGAAGTCATATCTATTACACGCATTTGTTTAGTCAATAACGAAAAAAAACCAGCAAACAGAAATAGAGGAGGGCGCTGAAGCTCAAGAGCCAGGTACTACTCTTCAATTTCTATTTCAGGAGAGAAATTACAAGAACGAAAGCAAAACAAAGAACTAGAAACTGTTTGTTAGCTGAGAAAAAAGCGTAGGGAAAGAACAAAACTTGCTTTCTGATCTTGCGAATGAAACTTTGAGCCAAACCCAGTTAATGAAATTCAATTTAAAACTTCGTCTCTCTTTCATTCTTTCTTTTCTTCTTTCTTTCTTTCTTTCTTTATTTATTTACTTTTTCTATGCATTCTTTAGTAGAACATGGTATTGAAATGAATGTTTTGTTTTTTTACTGGAAATTTTGTAGTTCTGTCGGTGCATGATTTTGGAGTCTTTTGTAGATCAATGGGTATTTCTGTTTTTGGTGAAAGATGCAGTATTCAAATCTGAACATTAATTACTTTCTTCTTACATGGTGAAGTATACAAGTCCAATGTTGATTGCTTATTGGGAAAATTGAGCTTTCGCAGAGATTTGAAGACCCTGATTTTCTTATGACTATGCTTTTCTGTGCCTAATTAGGAACTATACAGCTTGTTGTTTGATTGTGATATGTGGCATTTGACTTCGTTGTTAATTTGTTTTGATGTTATATAGAGAAGTCTACTAATAATCTACTTATCAAAAATAAGTCTACTAATAATCTATTTGAACAGTAAGAAAGTAGAAAAATGAAAACATATATACAAGTACAAATTAAATTCTGGTGTTTTCCTTATGTAATTAACTACATAATGGTTGAAATCTAAGTTGAGGTTAATTAAACCAATCCCCCCCCCCCCCCCCCCCCCCCCCAAAAAAAAAAAAAAACAAAAAAAGAAAATTTATATTGGCATTACTATCTTATTTTTCCACAAAAATGGTCATACCAAGGCTGCATTTGTTTCCAATGTTTGGTGCAGACGGAAAAAAAAAAAAAAATAGTCAACAGAAATTATTTACAAAGTCAATGGAAAATAAGGGGTTTAGGACGAAAAATGGCTTACATATCTTGAGAAGAGTAAGCCATTTTTCACCCCCACTCATTTTAGCGCCAAAGTGGGCATATTGTTTTCAAGAAAATTCATCAGGTGGCTTAAGATGATATTTTGTTTTGATTGCGAGATCTTCAGTAAGACGAGATAAGCCCCATGCTGTTTGCATGTAAGTGGAATTTTAATCCTCAGAAGTGTTTCTGTTTTTGAATGCACTGAAGGCCCCGTAAAAAACTCTCAATCAAGCCCTCACACCCCTAAAGTGAATTTGAGAACTGGCTCTGAGAAATATTAAGCTTTTGTGGCCCCATAGGAAAGGGGTTTTTTTCCTTCCTAACTAAACCTGAGGATTTGTGATTATTTGCAGGGTTGATTATGTTCATTGAAAGTCAGCCAACAATAAACTTTGTGGTTTCTCAGAATGGGTCAACAACTTCTATCTCTATGTCTGGTCGAAACCAGGAGATTGCTATGGCTTATGGGCATGATGATTGTTGTGATTATAGTGTTCCAGTGTTTTGAACTTCCATATGGTAATGTTATATTGCCTTTATTTTCTGCTGGTAGGGTTTGGGAAGTGGGAAATAGTACGTTACATATAGGAAATTCACCATCTAAACCTGAGATGATTGGGAACATGACACTTTTGAATGGTTCAAACTCCACCGATGCATATGCCATTCATGAGAGAACTAATAACACTGGAACATCCAAATGGATGGCTAGAAACCCAAAGAATGGGTTTGTATCAGATAGAAATGGAAGCTCACATAAATCTTTAGGATTGGATGAGGATAACCATGCTAATGAATCTTCATCTGAGAATCTTGAGTGGCTAAATAGAAATTCCACAGTTGCCTATATAAAAAATTCAAGTAATGTATCTGCACCGCAGGAGGCTAAAGAACCTAAAAAAAGCTTTTATCAAAATGATGGTAAGTCTTCGGTAGGTGAGGTTGGAAAGGCAACTAATACGACTGCACCAGAAGATATTGGAAGGTCAGGTGCTGATTCTGCATCCCCTGCCCCTGCATTAGCGCCTATTAATTCATCATCTAATCCAGCTTCTACCATAGTCTTGGATACAAATATTAGAACACCTGTTGTTGATTCCAAGACATCCATATTGGAAACAAATGGAACGACCACTTCTGAGAGCAGTGTAAAATCTGGGCAATTGCAAATTGGCCTAACCCCATCGGGCAATAATCCTTCTGTGAATAGAGTTCCTGAGCTGGCTAATGGGCACGAGATACCAACCTCTCCTGTAATTTCAATATCAGGGATGAATGATTTGTTGCTCCAAAGTCATCCTTCATACCAGTCAATGGTATGTGTTAAACGTTACCTTTAAATGATCTTAGAGGGATTTTTTTCTTCTTGGTCATTATATTAGAGAGGATTGGATTCTTTGTGAATAAAATTGTGTCAGCCTTTTTCCTTACTTTTCCATTTTGTTTGTAGGCACCACGATGGTCTTCTGCTGTTGACCAAGAATTACTGTATGCAAAATCACTGATCGAGAATGCGCCCATTGTAAAGAACGATCCAAAGCTTTATGCTCCTCTATATAGGAATGTTTCCATGTTCAAAAGGCAAGTTAACTGTATCCTGCGATTATTGATTTTTTTTTTTTTTTTGATAAATGGTATCCTGTGATTTATTCCTGATGATTTGATTTGTTAAATAGAAACCTTTATATCCAAGTGTCACTTGCTTGTGAAACTTCTCTCTTTGGTTAAAAGTGTGAGATTTTCCATGTGAGCAGGCAAAATTTTAGGGTCATCCCCTCCCCCCTTCTCCTCAAATCTCCTCCCTCCTCTACCTTCATAAAGTGACCAGACTGATAAAATAATTTTTAGTTGTTTATTTTGTTTGATCTGTGGATTGTGTGTGAGGTTGGTGGACAAAATGATTGTCAATGAAATTATTGATAACATAAGTGCGAGATATCTGTATGTTAATAGTATTTTTGAGAATTTATGCAAATTATGTTGGCTTGGAGAAACTGGGGGGGGGGGGGGGGGGGATAAGAAGGATTCACACACAATAAAGCAGGAGAGGGTACTCTAGATGACACGAATGCTATTACTTCTACCTAAGACTTGTATCATTGGTCTGTCAAATTCTTCTGAATCTTCTTCTCTCCCCCGGCCTCGCTCTTTTTCTTTTGCTTGGCAAAATTTGAACATAAAACTTACCTCAACCCCACCCATCAGTGTCACCTGAGCTAAGACCTTAGTGCTAATATCTTTGTAGTTCCACATATGGAATAACATCCTTGTTCTGTATGTGTGAAGCATTCAAGTTATGGATTATTTTGAGATAGACTGGCTGTTGGTTTTCCATGATACGTTAATACTGTATTTCTTTCATGGATGTGTACGCAGACAAATTACTAATACGAGCTGTATACTTACGACTGTACATGCAGACAAATTACTTATTGATGCTCAAGTGAACTGTGTCTTCATTAATTTATTCATCCCAATTACAGGAGCTATGAGTTAATGGAAGGCACGCTCAAAGTATATATTTACAGGGAAGGGGAAAAACCCATCTTCCACCAGCCACCACTGAAGGGAATATATGCATCTGAAGGATGGTTCATGAAGCTGCTGGAAGCTAACAAAAAGTTGGTTACGAAAAACCCAAGGAAGGCACATCTGTTTTACTTACCCTTCAGCTCTCGAGCGTTGGAGATAACATTATATGTACCTAATTCACACAGCCGTGAGAACCTTATACAATATTTGAAGAACTACTTGGACATGATTGCAGTGAAACATCCTTTCTGGAACAGAACTGCAGGAGCAGATCATTTTCTTGTTGCTTGCCATGACTGGGTATGCTTTTCATGCTCCATTTCAAATTATGTTTTGCCAATCACTTTAGGGCTTTTAGGACTTAAAATGAAAAATTCAGATGATTCCCATTTTGTCTTACATAGCATTTAAATGATTCAAAGGGCCTAAATGATCCTATTTGTTGTATGTAAAGGCATCTTTACCTTAAATTTGAAGTAGTGTTTGCTTTTTTAAATTGATCATAATATTTTTGGGGTGAACTGATGATCTCTTTTCTCTTTCTTGTCTGGTGCTGATTACTACTATTTTTCTCCTTGCATTATGAGTAATGACCGCGTTCTAGATTATTGATGTGTAACATTGAATGCCTCTTTTTTTTTTTTTTTTTTTTTTTTTTAATTGTGCATCAAAAACCTAAGCTTTGGATCATTACATAATTTAGATCAGATTAGATCAATGTATTTTCTAATGAAAGGTAACTTGGTCAGGCCCCAGATGAAACAAAGAAACATATGGCCAAGTGCATAAGAGCCCTCTGCAATGCTGATATGAAAGAAGGTTTTGTTTTAGGCAAGGACGTGTCTCTTCCTGAAACATATGTGCGCCTGACTCGGAATCCACTGAGGGATGTTGGGGGCAACCCTCCTTCCCGGAGGTCAATTCTTGCTTTCTTCGCAGGAAACATGCATGGTTATGTACGGCCAATTCTGCTAAAGCACTGGGGAAACAAAGATCCTGACATGAAAATCTTTGGTAGAATGGCTGATGGCAAGGGGAATAAGAAGTATATTCAGCACATGAAAAGTAGCAAGTATTGTGTATGTGCAAAAGGTTATGAAGTCAACAGCCCACGAGTGGTGGAGGCCATATTTTATGAGTGTGTCCCGGTGATCATATCTGACAATTTTGTGCCTCCATTTTTTGAAGTTTTGAACTGGGAATCCTTTGCTGTTTTTGTCTTGGAGAAGGATATTCCAAATTTGAAGAGAATACTCCTTTCAATCCCGGAGAAGAGATATCTTGAGCTACAGATGGGGGTCAAAAGGGTACAACAGCATTTCCTTTGGCATGCTAGGCCTGTAAAGTATGATATCTTTCATATGATTCTTCACTCGATTTGGTCTAACAGACTTCATCAAATCAGACCCAGATAACATTTTATGTTATTGTGTTTCTGGAGATAAATGAAGAGAGAAGAAGCCCCTTGACGAGAAGACAGGTGGGGAAAATCATTAAACTTGTTACCAGAATAGTTAGCAAATTAAATTCTTTTGATGCCAATGATGAACTCACAGAACATATTCTTTTTTTGTGTATAATGTTTCTCCTTTGCGCCCATGGCCATGGATAGTATTCCATAAATCTGTTTATTATCTTGTCTGATTCAATTTTCAAATTTTTGTGCCTCATCTACTTTTTAGATTTTTGTTTTTATTTTTTTTCAATAGTATTTTGAGGAAGTAATTTTAAATAATCATCTGTCATTTCATTACTATACCATTGAGTTGATGTGATAACGTCTATTGGCTCTTGAATCCTATATGCTAAAATTTAATTATTTATTTTTATTCTTGCATATTTTTCAAATTAAATCCTTCAAATTCTAAGGATGTGAGACTTTTACAGCCGAGGGAAGATTCCATTGTATAGTTGAACCACCCAAAAAGAAAGAGTTCGCCCATGTATTTCCAAGTCCAACACACCTCCATTTAAAAATAAAAACATAAACAAATATAAAATTAGTCTTTCAACATCTTTATATGGTTTTATCCTCATAATTGCCCGATGGCACTCCTCGATGCTACTAGATTTCTCAATTACTGCTTACAGATTTCACTTGTTTTGTCGTTTGGGAAATAAGAATAAATCGGCACACACATGACAAGAGACAAGAGCGGGCAGTGACCTTTTATTATTTATTTTTTCAAATTTCAAATTTTGTCTCTTAAGAAACTTGCCGTGCATTGTGTGTGTGGGTGTGAGAATTTAAGTGTGGGAATAGGCGCACCAAGACAAGTGGGGATCTAATATTTTTATTCGATAATTATAGTTTGGGGTAGTCTCTAGTTCATTAAAAAAAAAAAAAACAAAATATTTTTTTTTAATAAAAAAATTATAAAGAACCGAGAAAAAAAAAAAACATCATTTTATTTTTTTATATAATGAGAAGAAATTCTATGTGACTGTCAATCATAAATAGATTATATTGGAATAATATAATAATAAATTTTAAGTACTTGAGGTACTTCTCATTCAAATATGAAATATTATATCGCTTAAACCATTCGAATCACTGAAGGATAGAGATTTCTTACTACAAACCTGTAACATGCATGTGAAAATACATATATTTGTTTTAATAGTATGTATTAATAGATTAAAAAAAAAAACATGTGGTTCTTAGAGGTTGGATTAATTGTAAGAAATTTGTGTCCATGAATAAATATAGGTCATGAACACGGTTATCTAAAAAAAAAAAAAAAAAGTTATTTAATAAATTGTTATATAATTATCATAAAATTTGGATGATATGACAACAAAATGCAACCATCGAATTAGCAAAGATTTGTAAAATATATATATATATATATATATATATATAAAGAACAAAGCTAAATTTTACAATCATGTAATAAACGTATAAACTTTTGAAAAAAATTCAAAATTAGTTTAAGTGGTTTATCTAGTTTACAATTAACTCTTTATGATATAAAAATGAACTCGGTCTCTCGAGTATGCAAAAGAAAAAAACAATTTAGTCGTTACAATCAAATTTTGCCAAAACATTTGATGGATTCTGTGAGGTACCACGATAGCGCTAATAAAATGACGACACATGCATCTCTTAATTTGATGGATTCTGTGAGGTACCGCGACAGCGCTAATAAAATGACGACACATGCATCTCTTAATTAAAAAAAATTAAATAAATAAAAAAAAGTTTTTAATTTCTTTATTTTTAATTTTTTAATATATTTATATTTTCAATATAATATTAAGAGTGATATGCGTTGTTTATTTTATTAGTGTGCTGATGTGACACATAAAGAAATGAGTCAAACATTTTGACGGAATTTAATTGCATAAACTAAATTATTTTTTGAGCATATCTTAAGGTCTTATGAGTTCATTTTAAAACCACACACAATTAATTGTAGATAATGTAAACCACATAAAGTAATTTTGCATTTTATTTTATTTTCCTTAAATTTCACTTGAATAGCATTTCTCGGTTATTTACGATACATATATTACTGGAAAGGGGTCACGTTGTCTGAAACAAGGTCGGAACTCAACGGTTAAAGTAGTGTGTTGAACACGTGTCCGGACCGCTGCGCACGTGAAAGTCAGTGAAAACCGATCGTATCCGACAGAGAAATTTAAAAGAAATTTAAAAGAAAAAAAGCGAGCGCCATCTATCATGACCGTCCGCTCATGACAATCAACTAAATCAATTTATAAGTGACAAGGCGTTTCATGAGTCCGGCCGTATCTCAATCTACACTCCGTTAGGCTTGGATTTCGGCATGACAACTTTAACCTTGACCCCTCTACCTGCGCCAGCCTTTTACGAAGACAAAACAGTCTTTTCCAATGGCTTCTGTTGAGAGCAAAGATCACCTGCTTCAAGGTACAACATAGCAACCAAAACCTTTGCCTCAATCATACGTTAGAAAACCTTGAAAAAAAGCAGTTAAACAACATCAACCAGCAAATCTATTCACACCTTTTCATGTTTTACCTGAATTCCATCTCTCTCTCTCTCTCTCTCTCTCTCTCTCTATGCTTTAGTTCATGTACTAAATAAACAAATATCAACTGATTTCTACACGTATAGATAGAGACTATTACAGAGCTGATGCATGTTCAATGAGACGGCTAAGACATAAGAAGAAGAAGAAGAAGAAGATAAAGGAATAATCAGATCAATAGCAAAGACAATATCTATTTATATCAATGGCCACAGAGACAAAAAGCGTTGTTGTGAAGGTGAAGCCGAGCAATCAAGATGGTTCTTCAAAGGGAAAGGTTGATTACTCTGCTATCAACAAGAAGAAGATTGAGAGCTCTAGCAAGCAGCCTGTTAACTCAAAGCAGAAATCTGTGACCACTACCACGAAAACTGAGGTACCCATGTCAAAGGTTCATTGCTTCTTTTTTTTTTTTTTTTTTGAATCAGATTTGTTTTTATGTATTCTTTTGAGCTGAGAATGATGTTCTTAATGATTGATTTCTCAATTGCTTGATTTGGCTGTGTGGAATTTATTAATTTATTTACTTAATTGTTGAATTGTGTAGTTTGGAATGGGTTTGAGTTTTCAGTGGATGGGGTGATTTGGATTTTGGAGTTTCTGGGTTGTTTTCAATAATTATTTGTGGTTGATTGGGGTCATATGGGTATGGTTTTTGTAAACAAATTTGGGTAAGTTGCAATGAATTGGGTGTAATAAGGGTATGGTCTTTGATGGATTCTGGTCCTTGTCATCTGGAAATCTTCTCCTTTTCCCTGTCAATTGTGTTAATGTCATACTGGGTGCGATATTTAATAAGTTCTTAAATGTGAAGGTAAAATCAAAAACAATAACAGCAAAGACTATTACCAAAGCGAGGGTGAAGAAAGTGTACACTTTGACTGGCCAGAAATACGATCCCCCTGAGGAGGTTCGTTCTGTGCCCACGCAATTGATCTCTGTTTTTTCTTTCCTTTTCCTGGAAGAATGTTTATAGTGATGTAACGCCGCCACTTAAATCTTGTATTTTGCTTCTATCTAATGACAGAGGGAACCCCTGAGGATCTTTTATGAGTCATTGTCACAACAGATCCCAACGAGTGAAATGGCAGAATTTTGGTGAGCTTTCCTTTCTATTCTTACAACCCACATCCTCGATTTAATTTTACAGTACCTGTTCATCTGTAAGATATGGAACTTGCTTTTATTCTGTTCATTGCTCGGTGCCTAGACCATTGGAAGTTAACCGTATTTCTTGATGGTTCCTACATATCTTATGGATTGCATTGCTTTAAATGTTTCAATCAATTTCCTGGCTCTAGATTAGAACAATGGTCATTAGTTGGAAATTTAGAATGAGATTCTTTGTGCCATTGAATATGATAGTGTCAACAAATCAAAGCTTGGATCAGTTCTTGGACGCATTGAGGAGCTAAATCCATTGGTGCTGCTACAGTTGGTGGCAAACTTGCTTTGGGAAAAAATTTATAGTAGCGAGGGTGTGGAGATTTTTTATTTTATTTTTTAAAAAAATTCTTTTCACATACGGAAATATGAAATTCAGACTAAAAAATTATACATATATAAGAATCTATTATACTGGGATATAGTTATTGATTGTTCATTCTTATTTTCATAAATATAGAAAAGAATATAGAGTAGAATTTCAAATAAAATTTTGAATGAATAGATTATTATTATTTTTTTTTGATAAGATTATAGAACATAATGATTAATACTCTAAAAAGAATCTAATGATTTTAATTAGATTATATTTCAAGATTGTTCCTAAGGGGTAGCTCAATCGGCTGGGGACCACGCCTCATGAAACGGAGGTCACTAGTTCGAATCTCCTATCCCCCTTTCCCTTCCCTTGTGAGGACATGTTAAAAAAAAAAAAAAAAAATTTCAATGTCAGGTTATTGGTGTTTTGGCTATATTACAACTAGGTGCTTGCTCTACATTTTGATTGTGTGCCTATGCTAACTTGTTTGTTTGAAGGAATTGCATAAGTACTATCCAATAACTAGGACAACATTAAGCTACTCTAGCACCCATCACATAAACATTTCATGTTACACAATAACTTCACGCTCAATATGAAGTCGAGAGACAAATAGAAGTTAAATTTCATGTGTTAGCTTAAGAACAAATCTCTCTCTCTCTCTCTCTCTCTCTCTCACACACACACACACACACACACACACACAAACACTCATGCTGTATGGTCAAATATATTTGTCATTACGATATCAGTGACTTCACGCTGCAATGGTGGGATCCATTTCTCTAGTTCTGACAAGTGTGCTTCCTAAGCTTGTTGGGTCATAGATTTATTTTCTTTCTTGGATTGCAGCCATCTGTTAGCTGGGATGATATGAAGCCTTTGAGCTTTATCTTTGCTGAAAGGTTAGATCTCTTAGCAAGGATTTCACAAGATAAAATGAAGAAACCTTTGGCTTCACTCAAATAAGAATGGGTATTGTAGTTAAAAGAGTTTGATGTGAAGGGACAAAAACTAGGGGGAAGAAAGGTTTTGGAACAAAATGGACATTCTGTGTTTGTAGAAAGGAGGAAAGCTCTAGATGAGCAGAAAACAAAAGTTTATAAATTAGCCTATAATGACTTGACTAAAGGTGTTGGGACAAAATTATATTCTACTGCCTTACTTATGCCTATAACTTGCCTAGGCATCTTTACCCGAATTGAAGGATTAATTAACATGCCAATAGTTTCCATTTTTCTTTTTTTTTTTTTGGGGGGGGGGTGGGGTGGTGGGGTTTTTTTCATTTCCTTGCCAAGCAATGGTTTTAGGTGGTAGTTGCTGTGTGGAAGATGGTGATTTCGTACCTTTAGGGTGTCTATAGAAGGAAATGAATGATAGAAGTTTTGAAGACTTTAGAGGAGATTTAAGTCTTCTTTTTCAACACTTTGTATCTCTGGGTAGCTGCTTATGTTTCTCCTGTGGTGATTAGTTACCATGATTATCTTGTTGTTTTTGCCCCTACTAGTTAGATGTCTTTTCTTGTGTAAATGGGACGCCTTATGTTTTTATTGATATCTCAATTACTTATAAAAAAGTAGTTAAAAATAGTGCTAGAGGGAAGACACGAACATGTCTCCTGTTGACATTCAGTATACTATCAATTTTAAGCACTTCACATCTTTTGATGACTTTGATAATCTTTCTTGTTCTTTGTATCCCACTCAATCTACACCTAAAATGTGACCTTGTTATGGCAACACATGCATTGTGCCACAAGGAAGAAACCAAAGCAACCGTTGAGAGCCAAAATGAGTTGTTTCTCCTTATTTTCTTGACCTTTGGGATTTTGATAAGGTGCAGCACCTTGATGTCTGAACTTATCTGATTCAGAGTGAGGCTTACCAAGTTTGAATGGGTCTGATTGCTTATTGGTAATGTGTGACAAGCTCAGGGCATCCCTGATGTTGACTCAATAGAGTAATTTAGGAGTCTTAGTTTGGTGGCTGGAGTGGTGATCCATGAGGCAGGCGGGCTTTATTAACTTGTATTGGTGACGCTTATTTGAGGATTGCCTTTAATGTCTTTGAGATGGTTATTACTTAAGAAGCATTTTATCCTGCAGTTTTTTAATTACTTATGTCACCACATACTCTTCCAAAGAAAGTGAGCGCTATCATGAGGAATAAGGATGTTAATGGAAGGCTACGCAAGAGAGATAGCAGCAGTAGAGCAAGCAGAGGTGGGTAATAATTTGGTAAGGCTAGAACAAGCAAAGGATTGAGCTGCGCGAAAGCTCTTGCTTGTTTTATAGGACCAAGATCTAATATCAAATATCATGAGGAGCAAGGACGTGATAAAAAAATTAGTTGCAGTTTGCAATTAATGGCTCTGCAGTTGTGTGACCCCATTTTTCCTTACCTTTTATATAGCAACTCCTCAGTGTCATCATTGGCTCTTGGCTCTTCTGCTGTAGTGTTGCTGATGGAGTCACGAGCATGGTCCATAGTCTGTAGAAATTCAAAATGATCCTGATAAAACAACGAACCTAACAGATCTTAAGTAAGGTTTTATTATTAAGATCTTTGATTTCTTTCCAATTGTGTCATATAGTTTCCTCTTTCATACTACAGTGCTTTTTCTGCCTTATGCAAGGTGCTTCGCTCATCATAACACTTATTTTGGACCCCTCTCCAGCTTGAAGGACTGCAACAAATACTTTGCATGTCCATTTATATGGGGGACATTACTTATATATATATATAAAAAAATGCTGCTGGTGATTTGATGATGATGGGCAATCCTCAATGTGGCATAAGTATTAAAGAAAGGTAAAAAGTCCAATTAACTTTCTAAATGCCCTTGATTATAATTTTGGGGATGACTTTTAGAGGAAATCTTCTTCTTTTTCTTTTCATTTATTTATTTTAATTGTTTTTAAGAAGGATGATGGTAGTTTAGAAGAACATCAAAGTAAACATATCCACTGCTGGAAAGTTGACAATTATACTAGGACGTCCAAATACAAAAATAAGACATTTAAATTGGAACAAAGAGAGTAGTGTTTATTGAGTAAAATGATAGATGTGTGGGGTGTTTGTTCCTTAAGCAAATCTGGTTGCATTTCTCAGAAATTTTTGTTTCTGCAAAAATTCAGTTTGATGCCAATCTTAGGGATTCGTTTATCTTTGAGCTCTAGTTACCGACTTAGTCTTTTTTTGCATCAATTAAATTGATGCTTCCGTACAAAAATCATGCACCATCACAAAGTTTGTTGGGAAGAAACCATATCTACCGTAATTCAGTTGCCACCATAGGGATATGGTTTTACATATTCTTAAAATAATTAACTACACATTTCTTAGAGAATACATTATGATTGTTCTCTTCTAAGAAGATTTTAGTTGTATTTTTACTTTTTATTCAATATGATCTTTGACTCTGGACTTTGTTCATGGTCCTATTTTTTTTCATATCTGCACAACAGAAGGAATTAGTTTGTTTGGATATTAGTTGTAAGGACATGAATATTGTTTCTACATGCCATGTGGGAGTGTATAGTTTTAAAGTAATCTTAGGGATTTGTTTAGCTTTGAGCTCTTGTAACTGGCTTAATTTTTTCGCATGAGCTGATGCATGCTTCCCTACAAAAATCATTCGCTGTGACAAAGTTTGTTGGAGAAAAACTATATCTAGTTCCAGCAGTTCAGTTGCCACCATCAGGATATTGTTTCTGATAGATTCTTAAAACAATTAACTAGACACTCCTTAGAAAATACATCATAGTGTTTTCTTATTAGAAGATTTTTGGCTTGGGGATTCAAAACTTGCTTTTGTTCAATGGTGGTCTTTTAGAGAAGTGATGTTGGCACTATTTGCATGAGAGAGAGGCCTTGTGGAGAGTCATAATAGACTTCAAATATGGCAGCTCGTGGGTCGGATGATGTTCTAACGAGGTTCATGGGTTGTATGCGGTGGGCTTATGGAAAAATATCATTAGGGTCTGCGGGGTGTTTTATAGTTATACTAGGTTTGAGGTAGGAGGTGGGAGATGCTCCAAGATTAGATTCTAGTATGATATGTGGTGTGGGGATTAGATCCTTTTTTTTTTTTTTTTGATAGGTAATATCAATTCATATATAAGTGCAAATGAGTGCACCCCATGTACACAGGTAGTATATAATAGAGCCCAAGTATGCTATAGCTTTTAAGCTGAGAATAAAGCACATAAATCTAAAACTTCAGCAACCATTGAAGCTTGCGATGAATGCCACATTGCTCTTCACGAGTAAAGTGTTTGGAGTAACATTTTCTTCAACTCGATGAGTCCAAGTTCATGGTCCTCAAAGCTCCGTGCATTCCTTTCTCTCCATAGACACCACATTACACACAAAGGAACCATTCTCCAAATTTGCAGAACTGTACGATTACCCCTTTGTTCCCTCCAACTTCCCAAACATTCCTTCATCCTACCCGGCATCACCCATGTAACACCAAATAGCTGAAAAACCATGCTCCATACCTCAGTAGCAACCTCACAATGCAATAATAAATGATCAATTGATTCTCCACTATGTTTACACATACAACACCACTCCGTCACTATAATGTTCTTCTTTCGTAAATTGCCTAATGTTAATATTTTCCCTAACACCGCTGTCCACACAAAAAAAGCCACTCTCGAAGGAGCTTTACTCTTCCAAGGACCAATAATCGGTCCCGGATTAACCATTTCCTGATAATAGGACTTCACTTCAAAATTCTTCCTCTTTGAGGGGATCCAACAAATTTTATCCACACCATGCCTAATCTGTTGGGAATACAGTAACTCGAAAAATCGCGAAACCGCTTCCATTTCCCAATCATGAACAGGTCGAATAAACATAATATTCCAATGAATAACACCATGTGCTATATCCATATTCTCCTCCACCCATGCCTTTGCGCATGCTATAATGAACAAGGCTGGAAAAGGAATCTTCAATGGTAACTCCCCACACCAAACATCATGCCAAAACAACACTTTAGAACCATCTCCTACCTCAAACCGCACATGCTGCTAAAAACTATCCCACCCCCTCCGAATACATGTCCACACTCCCACCCCATAGGGTTCCCCTACTTCCTTGGAGCACCAACTACCCCTCATCGTATCATATTTATCCTCCACCAATTTCCTCCACCAAGCATCTCCATCATTGGCAAACCTCCACAACCATTTACCTAACAAAGCTTGATTGAACTTAATCAAATTCCTTACCCCTAATCCCCCCACCTCCATCGGCATGCAAACCTTGGACCAGTTTACCAGATGAAACTTGAATTCGTCACCACCTCCCCACAAGAAATCTCTTTGTATTTTTTCTATACGCTTTGCTACTCTCACTAGAATCTGGAACAGAGATAAATAATACGTGGGTAGGCTAGAAAGAGTGCTTTTAATCATCGTTAGCCTACCACCCTTGGATAAATACATCCGCTTCCACCCTGCCAACTTAATCTCCATCTTCTCAATGACAGTATTCCATATAGATGGATCCTTATAATGAGCACCTAATGGTAAACCCAAGTACGTAAATGGCATCGAACCCACTCCACACCCAAGTATTCTTGACAAACCTTCCATATCTCCCAGCTCACCTATAGGGACAATATCAGACTTTGACAGATTTATTTTCAACCTCGAAACCGCTTCAAAACATAGCAGCAAACATCTCAAATTACGAAGTTGTTCCACCTTTGGCTCGCAGAAGATTAATGTGTCATCTGCGAATAACAAGTGTGACACTACCATTACCTCTGAATATCGCGAACCCACTGAAAATCCAGACATAAGATCTCTCTCCACCGTTGCAGTCATCATCTTGCTAAACGCCTCCATCACCAACACAAATAATAGAGGAGACAAAGGGTCCCCTTGTCTCACTCCTTGAGAGCTACTGAAAAAACTTGCAAGCTCCCATTAATGAGAACGGATAAACGTACTGTAAAGACACAATGATGAATCCAACCTCGCCACTTTTCCCCAAAACCACACCTCTTTAACATATGTAGTGGAAAGTCCCAGTTAACATGATCATAAGCCTTCTCCAAATCCAGATTGCGTATGAGACTTGGTTCCCCAGATCGAATCCAATTATCCACACATTCATTTGCCATTAAAATAGAGTCCAGTATTTGCCTACCCAGAATAAAAGCATTTTGTGTATGCGACACAAGATTCCCCAATACTAAGTTCAACCGACTAACCAGTACCTTCAAAATCATTTTATACACTCCACTTACAAGACTAATAGGGCAAAAGTCCTTAATCTCCATCGCTCCAGCTTTTTTTGAAATAAGCGCAACAAACGTAGCATTAATACTCTTCTCAAATTTTCCACTCATGAAATTCCTTGAAAACCGCCATAAGGTCCTCCTTTACCACCCCTAACATTTCTGAAAGAAAGCCATAGTAAATCCATCAGGGCCAAGTGCTTTGTCGCCCTTCAACTTCCTCACCACCTCCCATACTTTATCTTCCTCAAATTCTCGCTCCATCCAAAGTCTTTCCCCTTCATCAATGGAACTAAAAGTCTAGTTGTTCAACAATGGAGCTAGAAACCTGGTTGGTCTCCTTTGATACAGTTCAGAATATAGTGTTTTATAAAAGTTCACAATATGATCTTGTATCATTGCTGGATCCTCTGTCCTGCTCCCACCCACTAAGATGGTAGCAGTCGTGTTGTTTTGCCAATGCGAATTGGCCAACCTATGGAAGAGCTTCGTATTCTGATCTCCCTCTTTCAACCACAATGCCCTAGATTTCTGCCTCCAACTCACTTCTTAAGGTAAACAGTCTTCTCTAGATGGTTAGAACACTCTTCTCGCTTAATCATCTCCTTCTCCATTAAAACTCTAATTTCTTCAATGCGATCCAGCTCACTCAATCCCTCCTCCATCTCCTTTTCCTTTTTCCTTAAGTCTCCAAAAACCTCCACATTCCATTTTTTGAGATCACCTTTCAGGGCTTTCAACTTTTGAGCCAACACATAACTTGGATTACCTTCAAAGTAATAAGACTCCCACCACCTCTTTACCTACTCCATGAAACCCTCCGCTTGTAACCACATATTCTCAAACCTAAAAGGTATTCGACTACCCCTTCTTTCCACTCCACACTCCAATACCACCGGAAAATGGTCCAATAGTAGCCGAGGAAGCCTTTTCTGACATGCATCTGGAAAGTAGTCCCCCCATTCTGTAGATATCAAGAATCTATCAAGTTTGGACCCCGCATGATGATTAGACCATCTGATCCTCACCGCTACCATTGGAAGATCGATAAGCCCCTACTCAAAAATAAAAGTTAGAAAAATCGATCATTGCTTGTGTGTGTCTGGATGCACGTAATCGTTCTCCTGGGTTGCGAACTACATTAAAATCCCCTCCCATACACCATGGCATTTCCCATAGATTCATTAATCCACCCAATTCATCCCATCAATTGCTTCTAACAACATTAGCATTTGGCCCATAAACACCAGCAAACACTCATTCAAAATTTTCTGTAACACTTCTGAAGACACAAGCTTCCACAAATCTCCCTACACATTCCTCAATCTTCTCCACCACTCGCCTATCCCACATTAATAAAATACTCCCGGATGCACCCGTTGATCCCATGTACACCCAATCAACATAATTACACCCCCACACACTCCGAATCACCTCCATATTAATGACCTCCATTTTTGTCTCCTGTAAACACACAATATCTACCTTCCACTCTCATAACCTCCTCCTAATCGTCATTCTTTTCTCAGGCTCATTCATACCTTGTACATTCCACAAAATTAGTTTTGGCTTCATTAAAAATATTTACCAGCCCTCCCCTTTCCTGTCGATTTAGTTGATCCTTTCACATCATAATTCACCGTGCATTCCAACCACTTTAATTCGGGTTTTCCTCGATTCCCTAATTTGTCACTTGCCTGTTGACTGTTACCCACTCCCCTGTTAGATCTATTGGCCTCGATGGCAGTAAAAAGAGCCAGCAAATCCTCCTCATGCCCATCACATGTTAGGCCCAATGCATGACAAAATTCTAATACCCTCTCTAGCAACCAATCTGGAGACACTGATTGAGCTCCTCCATTTGCTCCCATAATGGCCAACAATTGAATATCCAGCATCTCTGTCCCTCTCTATTATTGCATATTCCCCATCTCCATCGCCCATGCTCTCCTCTTCCTCCCTATCCTCTCCCACTTCTTCAGTATACTTTCTCGAATTTGTATCCTTAAGGATACTTTCTCGAATTTGTATAGTATTGCTCGAGTAAAGGATGCTTATGTGGTAGACTACTTGGAGTTATCTAGTGGTTCATGGTTCACATAAGTGGAATGTAAGCTTTATCAAAGCAATTCACGATTGAGAAGTGGATGGATGTCTTTACTTTGTTTTTTAATTTGTTGTATTCCTTTAGAATGAGGTAGGGAGGTGAAGACAAGCTTCGTTGGGCCCCTTCCTAGAGAGGGATGTGTGATATTAGATCTTTCTATAACATCCATGTTCCTATAGCGCTTACATTATTTGGAAGAGTATTTGGCGACACAAGGCCCCCTTGAGAACAGAATTACTATGTGTACAACTCAACTCAGCAAAACCTTATTCCCAAACTTGGAAGATACAAAATTGTTCTAATCACAATAGCTTATGCATCTATCATAGTTGTTGAAGCATAATGAGTATGACTCATGTCAATCAGATACGGTCCATATATATATTTAGCCATAATTAGTCTTTCTAGTTATGGCATGTTCTTGTATTATAGCAATAGTATATTGTAATTAATAGATAGATTTTAGTTGCCTTATTGGTTTCCCTAGATTACTGTAATCACTGAGATACAGCCTGTAATTACCTAGACAATTTTTCTATATAATACGAGCAACCCTCAATTGAGAGATATTCAGTACAATTGACATGGTATCAGAGCCATCATCTAAATTAGGGTTGTTTTCAGTTACCTGTTGAGGGCCGTAGGAATTGTCAAGCTTGGGTTGGGACTGGGTCGTTGTTTTTTGTGGCGGTCGATAATTTCAAGGGAATTGTCGATCATTCTGGTGGGTTCTAAACTGCTGTTCGGCAGTTTCTTGGTTTGTGGAGGATCCTTGGTAGTTGTCGGCAAGGTCTGTGGTGGTTGTCGGCAGGTTCTGTGCCGCCTTGGAGCATTCCCGGCGATCTGTGGTGGTTGTCGGCAGATTCTGTGCAGGCGTGGTGCAGTTGGCGTGGTATTTCCGGCGAGTTGGGCTATCGGCGACGTGGGCTGTGCAGGTGTGGTGCAGTCGGCGTAGTATTTCCGGCGAGTTGGGCTATCGGCGACGTGGGCAGTCGGCGTGGTGTTTCCGGCGAAGTTGGGCTGTCGGCGATTTGGGCTGTCGGCGTGGTGCGTTTGGCGAGGTGTTTCCGGCGAGTTGGGCTATTGATTTGAGTTGCTGAAATTGTGTTTTTTTTGGGCTTGGGCTTTGTTGGGTTTGAACTTGCTGATTGCTGGGATTAGACTTGCTGAGTTGCTAGTAACTTTGGGCTTGCTGGGCTTGGGCTTTGTTGGGTTTGGACTTGCTGATTGCAGGGATTAGACTTGCTGAGTTGCTGGTAACTTTGGGCTTGCTGGGCTTGGGCTTTGTTGCTGTTCAGGGTTGCAGATTGCTGTTTGACTTGAGTGGACTTGGACTTGCTGTCCAACAGATTTGGTGGGCCTGTTACTTCTTTATCAAGTTGTCTAATTTCTAATTTTTTGATTTCATTATGTCTTCTAGCGAGACTTTTGGGGTTCGTTTTACTGGAAAAAATTATTCTGCTTGGGAATTCCAATTTCAATTATTTGTTACGGGAAAAGAGTTGTGGGGCCATATTGACGGTAGTGATCCAGCTCCTACGGAAGCTAAGGATTTGGCTAAGTGGAAGGTTAAGGATGCACGTGTGATGTCTTGGATCTTAGGGTCTGTTGATCCTCTTATTGTGCTCAATCTGAGGCCCTATAAGACTGCGAAGACTATGTGGGAGTATTTGCTGAAGGTTTATCATCAGGACAATACCGCACGCCGTTTTCAGCTGGAATATGAGATTGCTAATTACACTCAAGGCAATCTCTCCATTCCGGAGTATTTTTCTGGTTTTCAGAATTTGTGGGGAGAATTTTCTGATATGGTTTATGCGAAGGTACCTGCTGCATCTCTCACTGCTGTTCAGGCTGTTCATGAGCAGAGCAAGAGAGATCAATTCCTGGTGAAATTACGCCCTGAATTTGAGATTACTCGCTCAAATTTAATGAATCGGGATCCTTCGCCATCTTTGGATGTTTGTTTTGGAGAATTACTTCGTGAGGAGCAGCGTCTTCTCACGCAGGCTACGTTCCAGCACGATTCCAACCCAAATCCAGTAGCCTATGCAGCCTATGGGAAAGGGAAGGGTAAGGATATGCGCAAGGTCCAGTGTTTCAGCTGTAAGGAGTATGGTCATATTGCCGCCAATTGTGCCAAGAAATCTTGCAATTACTGTAAGAAACCGGGCCACTTTATCAAAGAATGTCCCACTCGGCCTCAGAATCGTCAAGCTACTGCCTATCAGGCTGCAGTACACACCTCTTCTGCTCCAGTGATGTCCTCAGCCTCTTCTTCTGCGGCCGGATCAACTGTTCTTACGCCTGAAATGGTCCAGCAGATGATTATGTCAGCCTTCTCTGCCTTAGGGCTCCAAGGTAATGGTACTGTTTCGTCTAAGTCTTGGCTTATTGATTCTGCAGCATCCAATCATATGACCAGATCATCTGATACTCTTTGCAATGTTCGTCCATATCATGGTTCATCTCATATTCAAGTAGCTAATGGGAGTCATTTAGCTATTAATGAAGTAGGAGATATTAATCCTTCATTCAGAGATGTTTATGTCTCTCCTGGCCTTTCTAATAGTCTTATTTCAGTTGGCCAGTTAGTTGAAAAAAACTGTGATGTCCATTTCTCTCGTGATGGTTGTCTTGTGCAGGATCAGGTGTCGGGGAAGATACTCGCGAAGGGGCCTAAAGTTGGCAGACTATTTCCACTGCACTTTTCCATTCCTAGTTGTTTATCTTTAGCTTGTAGGACAGTTAACACTTCGAACGAAGTATGGCACAAACGTTTGGGTCATCCAAATTCTGTTATTCTATCTCATATGTTAAATTCTGGTTTGTTAGGCAATAAAGAACGAGTTTCTCAAAATTTGTCATTTGATTGTTCTGTATGCAAACTTGGTAAGAGTAAAACTCTTTCGTTTTCTTCTCATGGTAGTCATGCTACAAAATGCTTTGATGTTGTGCATAGTGATGTATGGGGCATTTCTCCTGTAATTTCTCATGCTCGATATAAATATTTTGTCACATTCATAGATGATTTCAGTCGATATACTTGGGTCTATTTTCTTCGGGCCAAATCTGAGGTTCTGTCTATTTTTCAAACCTTTGTAGCATATATTGAGAATCAATTTTCTACAGGCATTAAGATTTTGAGGTCTGATTCTGGTGGAGAATACATGTCCCACGAGTTTCATGATTTCTTACGTCATAAAGGAATTGTCTCTCAGCGCTCTTGTCCTTATACTCCTCAGCAAAATGAGGTGGCGGAACGAAAGAACCGCCATCTCTTGGATGTTGTTCGCACTTTATTACTTGAGTCCTATGTTCCTTCTAAATTCTGGGTCGAGGCATTATCTACTGCAGTTTACTTAATTAATCGACTGCCCTCTCAGGTCTTGCATTTTGATTCTCCTTATTATCGTTTGTATCATCAGCATCCTAGCTATCTTAATCTGCATACTTTTGGATGTGTTTGTTTTGTTCATTTACCTGCTCATGAACGTAACAAACTTTCTGCTCAGTCTGTTAAATGTGCCTTTATGGGTTATAGTGTTTCTCACAAAGGTTATGTTTGCTATGATCCTTGTTCTGACAAATTTTGTATATCTCGTAATGTTGTGTTCTTTGAGCATCAATGTTTCTTTTCTACACATGTTGAATCATTGCCTGAGATTAGTATTCTACCTTGTTTTGATGAATTGCCTCTTCTGCCTGAGCGGTTCAAACCTGGAATTGTGTACACTCGACGGTCTGTCACAGGTTGGTGCATGTTTCTTGGTGATTCATTGATTTCTTGGAAGAGTAAGAAGCAAGCTCGTGTTTCTAAATCATCTACTGAATCCGAATACCGAGCAATGTCTGCTGCTTGTTCTGAGATTGTCTGGCTTCGTTGGCTTTTGGCTGAGCTTGGTTTTTCTCAAACTGATTCTACTCCTCTTCATGCTGATAATACTAGTGCCATTCAAATAGCTGCTAATCCTGTTTACCATGAACGTACGAAGCATATTGAGGTAGACTGTCATTCTATTCGGGAAGCCTTGGACACTCGTGTTATCTCTCTTCCTCATGTTTCCACGGATCTCCAGATAGCTGACGTCTTCACGAAGGCTATGACACGACAACGTCATCAGTTTCTTGTGGGCAAATTGATGCTTCTTGATCGACCAGCATCAATTTGAGGGGGGATGTCAATCAGATACGGTCCATATATATATTTAGCCATAATTAGTCTTTCTAGTTATGGCATGTTCTTGTATTATAGCAATAGTATATTGTAATTAATAGATAGATTTTAGTTGCCTTATTGGTTTCCCTAGATTACTGTAATCACTGAGATACAGCCTGTAATTACCTAGACAATTTTTCTATATAATACGAGCAACCCTCAATTGAGAGGTATTCAGTACAATTGACAACTCAGGCATTTAAAATATGGATCCTTTTCCTCCTTGGCACCTTAAGTTTTGGATTCCATCTCCATGCAGGCAAGTTGCAGTCTGCATCAAGTCGTCAATGTAATGTTGTATATCTAAATTGTCCTTAGTAAAGGAAGAAATTGTTAGTTTGCATCATTTGGTTTACCCTTCCATAATTTTGCTCAAGTTTTTTGCTTTATTCTCTAGACTAAGTTTTCCATGCTCATTGTTAAGAAACTAGGAGATGGTGCATCCATATATGTTGGTAGTGAAGATGTCAATTGATCGTATTCCAAGATCTTGATCCATGATGTCTACAAGGAGGAGAAGAAAGAAGAATCAAACTGCCCACTGGTGGTCTAGCGTGGAGCTCTTCCAAGGCCTAAGTCAGAAAAGGGTTTCAAGAGAGGAAGTAAGCTAGAGAAATTGGAATGTTTGACTAGAACAAAATGAATGTACCTCTCATCAAGTTTCCCCTCCTTATATAAAGTGTTTCCAGCGCATAGTTATTTGTAGAGTAGGTTTGGGGCATAAAAAAATATGATTTTGTGGCCCCCACTTCCTTAGGTCATGCTTTGGTAATGTCTATGGTTGAAATATAATTCCAATAATCTAGATGGCAAGACCTAGGATATTGTAGGAGTAGTCCCTACTAGTGCTTTCCTGCTCTTGCTCCGTGATATATTTGGCCTGGCCGTCCTAGCTAATTTAGGTTTGGCCAGGCTTGGTATCATCAAGCTTGGTGGGCTCAATATGGTTTTTGCCTTGAATGGGAATGTATAGCAATTCCTATGTTGTTAGAGGATCCATCTACATTGTTTTTAGAGGATCTGTCTACATTGATCGTCTACAAGGAAGATCCTCACCTTGGATAACCTAAGAAAGTGGCATGTCATTGTAGTTGATTGATATTGTATGTGTAAGAGGAGTGGGGAGATTGTGAATCATCTTTTCTTCCATTGTGAGATCGTCAGTGCCTTGTGGAGTGATATTTTCAGGTGTGTTGTGTTAGCTTGGGTTAGTCCTACAAGAGTAATAGACCTTTTCACTTGTTAGAGAGGGTTGGAAAGCAGTCCTCAAAGTCCAGTTGTGGGGAAGATGATTTTGTCCTACCTTTTGTGGTGTCTTTAGAGGTAAAGAAATGATAAACGTTTTGAAGACTGCAAGAGGAGGGTGGTGGAACTAAAGTCGTTCTTTCTCAAAATTCTTTACCATTGGATAGCTGCCTTAAATCTTAATTTGCCTAGTTTTCATTTTTTTTTTTTTTTTTTTTTTTTACTTCTTTTCTTTTTTTAGTAGGTGTATCTCTTGAATACTTGATTTGTCCCTTCTGCGCTTGTAGTGATATTTTTTTATTACTTATATAAAAAACAAAAAAATGTTTTCCTACAGTATGAATGTACGATCTCTGACTTTGGACTTTTTGCATGGTCCTATTCTTTTTCTGCATTTGTACCAAGGAAGGAGTTTGCTTGGATAAATAGTAGTGAAACCATGAATATTATTTTCTACATACTATCTGGGAGTGTGGGCTCTTGGCCCTGATTTATGTGCATAAGCATCAGACAACACCATTACTATTTTATAGTGTTCTAGTAACAGGAGTCTATGAGATTTTGATTCAAGTAAAAGTTTCCTTTGCATTTCTTGTCAAATTTAATATTTCAAGCATGCATTTTTCCCATATATTCATAATCTTCTCACTAATGATGGAAAAGTCTCTAGTTTTCAGCCATAGGAGCCGTTGTTCTTGCTATTTTTCTTATATACTGTGGCCGAGCTCTAAATTCTTTAACTAATGATGGCACTGAAATTTAGAAATGCTAAAAAAAATCAAACACCAATTTTTGTTCTTTTTTTTCTTCCCCTTTATATATTGTGGGTTCAACATCTGCTCCATAATTAGATATTTTACCAATTACCGGAAGATAGAGGCCCATCTTGTGACACACAGTCCACCTCTTTAAATGCATAAACCTTAAACCTATTGAAATCAAAATTTGATCAGATTTGAATTAAACACATGATGCTGTAGAAAATGACCCATGTGATTAGAACAATTGTTTAGTGTTTTCTCAAAGTTGGTTATTAAGGTTTTGATAATTTTACATGGTAGAAACTATGTGCTTTGTAAAATAGATATATGCCTTTATTTACTCCACAAAGCTACAACTTGATGCCACTTTTGACTTATCAAAAAGTTAGTAAAAAAAAAAATCGACACCAATTGCCGTACTAGAAAGAACAGAATTACTATGGGTACAACTCAACTCAACAAAGCCTTCTATTCCCAAACTCGGAAGATACTACATTGTTCTAATCACAAAAGCTTATGCATCTGTCATAATGAGTATGACATGGGCATATAAAATATTGATCCTTTTTCTTCTTGGCTCCTTAAGTTTTGGATTCCATTTTCATGCAGGCAAGTTGCAGTTCTTTTTGCTTTATTCTATAGACCAAGTTTCCATGCTGAGTGTTAAGAAACCAGGAGATGGTGCATCCATATATTGGTAGTAACACTACTATGACCTGACCAAACTTCCGAGATATAGGGTTGGACATGGATTCCAAACTAACTTAACATTTCATTTCTGACATGAGTCCGTGTAAATATTAACAATATGAGACCCTACTTAAGAATGATCTAGTGCATTACTTTATATATGTTGTAATTTTGTTCGGCAAACTGTAGCTGGAATTTCGAGATATGGGGTTGGACTTGGATTCCAAACCGTTAGACTATATGATTGTAGTCAGATTTGATTTTGTAATTGGATTTGATTAGAATCATATATTCTAAAAGAAACTAACTTAATGTTTCATTTCTTACATGAGTCATTGTAGATGAAGAGCAGATTTCAGCTCTTCATTGAAACCAATATTTTGACTTAATTTGATCAAAGGAAAAAAGGATTTTCTTAATGCTTTTAGGAGAGTAAGTTGACGTGGATAGTGATCATGCATTTTTTGATGTGCATTTGAATGCAGTATGCCACTGTCGAGTTGTTTGCATGATACCATTTGAATGTAGTACATCCTTTCACAAAAAGAAACATAGCAGAGAGGAGCAAATTTCCCATTCTGGATTCATGGACTGTGTTACCCAGTAAAGTGCCCTCATGTAGTGTATACATGTTACTTCTTGAAAATTATTCTATGCTGAATCTGCGGTATTAATTTACTATTATTTTTTCTCCCAACTCTGAAATAATTGGTGCTGAGTAATCATATTTCAATTTGCAGGATGATGGAACATGGCTTGCTATCCCCTGAAAGAGCTAGAAAGGCATATGAGAAGAAGCAGAGAAAGCAAAAGGAACTTCGTACGGGGACTCCGATTAAATCTGTAAAACTGCCAAGTAAACCTGAGAGTTCACAGAAGCAGCAGCAGGCATCAAAGAATGGGACCTTAAAAGCTAAAAAAAGAATCATTAATGAGAGTGATGACGACGACGAATTCATTCTAAGTCCCAAGAGAAGGAAAGGGTAAGAAGAAAAGCCCCCTCACCGTCTGTATCAATGTAATCCTGATTGTTTCCTTTACATTTAAATGCAAAAAGGCAAGTGTCCTGAAACAATCTAACAATTGATACATCAAGACATTCATTATATTTTCTAACTAACGGGAATAATGAGCAAAGACAAATTATAGAATGTACTTATATTTGGCTTTTTTCAATTTCTTGATGTTCCAAATTTATTTCCTCTGCAACTTAAAACAATGAAGAGCTGAAATCTAACAAAATTTTTAATGGTTTACTTTTCTTTTTTAATTGATTTAGGGAAATGATTACAAGGGAGGACCCTTCCTGCTCTTGATCCGAAAGGTAGAGTGAGAGGTCCTAAAGAAAAACAACAAAAAACCGACAAAAGGGGCGGGCTCCCCCAACAATAATAGACCTAAACCAAAAACAATGGTGCACAGTACAAACAAACTGTAAGAAACGGGACAAAAAAGTGTTATGGTCCTCTCAATCTGTACCCCTTTCATTTTGAACCCCTACTTGAAAATAGCAACAACTACCGGAAATAGGTTGAAGTTGAAGAAGCACCGTCAGAGTCCAAATCAGGGACTGTAGAAGAGAGAGGCACCAACACAAATTTAGCTGCAAAAATCTCAACAAAGAAATTAAACCATTGAAAATCAGGGAGATGGTAACCTTTAAAACACAAAAACTGCAGCAAAATACAAAGAAAGCTGCGAATATACATAAGAAAAACAACATGAAAGCAACAAAAAAACTAGCAAGTAGCAGCAATTGGGGCACAGAGGTTAGAGAACACCGGCTGGCGCGTGGTGGTCGGATCGGGGTGAAGAGGGCGTTGTTGGGAAGCTGGGAGGTCAGGGAGCACGGTAGACTGCTGTGTGTTGGAGCCAAATTGACAGAATAGAGTCAAAACTAGATAGCACAACAACAAAAACCACCGAAGAAACCTCACAAAGGAGGAGTACACCAAGGAGATAGAAGAAAACCCAAGGTTTTCAAAGAAAGAGAGCAAAAAAATTGTTTTGAATCAAAGCTCCTTTGTGGATAAATTTTTTAATGGTTTACTTGTTTGAAGAAACCTCACAAAGGAGGTGGCTACTCTCACCAAGGAGATAGAAGAAAACCCAATGTTTTCAAAGAGAGAGAGCAAAAAAATTGTTTTGAATCAAAGTTCCTTTGTGGATAAATTTTTTAATGGTTTACTTGTTTCTCTTAGACTATCACTCCAGAGTAGGGATGCCAATTTTTGACGCGATGCATGAATCTGACATGAATCCAATACGAAACTAGCGAGTTAGGGATTGGGTCACTATTAGATTAATCCACCTGCTTAACCATCCATGGGTGATACGTTTATAAAATTATATATTTATATTTTTAATATAATAAATATAGGTCAAAACGAGTCAAACTAGTCGTGTTTAGCTTTTTCAATATAATAAATATAGAGAATTGTCAAGCGTTAGCTGGGTTGACATGAACCCGACATATCAACCTAGATTACCAGCCCTACTCTTGATATGATCCCTGATGAGTGCCAAATATTGTATATTTAGGCCCCTTAACATATGTTTGTTAAGCTCTTAGCTGTGTTAATTTCTGATGTTTTTGGTTAGTTTTGGTATTTTAGTGATTTGCAGGTTGTTAAGAGAGAAATGCGGCTTTAAGGTGATATTTGCAACTCATTCTATTAATTCTGGGGCTTAAGACATTTCATGGAGCATTGGCAGCAAATTGGGATCGAGCGATGATTTGCACCCGACGAGTCCCACTAAAAAGTCCATATCTAGAGTTGTATAGCTTGGATTGAGGTGATCTTGGTGTCATTCGAAAGCTAACTCAAAGATCTACAAAGTCATGTTTCACAAGAGTGGACTAATTCCAACTGGAAGTGTGCTCGAGCACACGCTTAGTGTGATCGAGCGCACTCGCGCCCTGTGCAGCAGGAAACTTGTTGCACGAGTGCGATCGAGCGCACTCGGCCAACTTGGCAACGCTACGCTAAAACCCTAAAATTAGCTTATAAATATCATTATTTTCCATTGTAAATGTACGGAGACGTGCCGGGGACGCCGTTCTTGGTCGTTTTTCGTGTTTTCTAGGTTTTTGTAGCTTGAAACTCGAATTCTTTTGTAAGTTTTTAATTTTAATGAAGTAATTTAGTTTCTTTATGATTTCTTTTGTCATGAGAGACTAATTCTTCAACTAAGGTTGAAGATAAAGCCTCGTCTTTGATAAACATACATGTTCTTGTCATTTTATATATACAATTAGACTATTTTATGAAAGTGATGTTCAAAAGCCAATTCAACAGTTTGATTAAGTTTAATTTATTAAATGTTGGTTTTATACTCATGCTTAATTTAATATTCATTGTGTTTCGTCTGGGGGTACATCGAATGATTGGATTGAGACTAATATCCATTGTGATCTACGGATATAGTGGATGATTTGATCTCAATTAAATATTTGTTGTGATTCTTTTAACGGATGGATTCATCGAATGATTTAATTTGCATGTTTACAACTTTTGAACAATGTATTTGGATTGACTATTGTATGCATAAAATGCAAGACATGTTGTTTGATTTGACGAGGGGGATTCGGAAACCTTAGTAATTTGCCATTACTTATTTTTAAATTGTTTAGTTTAGTTTATGATTTTGCACGACACAATTACAAAAATCGGAACTAGGTTAAAATAGGATTAGTTTAAAAAAGAATTAGTTTTCACGACACGACTCCCTGTGAATTTGACCTCACACTTGCACACACACGACTCGTGCGCTTGCGAGTATAATTAAATTTGTACATCAAATTTTGGTGCCGTTGCCGAGGAGATGTTTGTTTTGTGAAAATTGATTTTTGTTTAAATTGATTTTATTTTTTACTAGTTATTTTCTTTTTACAATTTGTTTCTTTTTATTTTTTATTTGTTTTTGTTTACAGTTACTAACAAAAAAAAAAAAAAAAGGAGAAAAAGTTGTTTTTTGTTGTTTCTATTGCAGTTCTTCCAAAGGAACTAGTCCCTGCCAAAGCGCTTGATCGCACATTACCTGCGTTCGAGCGCATTCAAGCCTAACGCAGCAAGCGTCCCGTGCGCCTGCGCTCGAGCGCACACTCTGCGCCCATCTACACTCGATCGCACATCACCTGCGTTCAAGCGCACTTCTGCAGAGTGCATCAAAACGGGCTAGCACCTAAAATTTTGCCAAACTTATGTTTGGTCCGTTTTGTGAGTTTTTGAGTCTTTTGCTTTTTTTTTTTTTGGTATTTTTGTTTAGTTTTGTGTTTCTGTGTTAGTTTTCATTTTTGTTTATTTTAATTTCTTTAGAAAAAACAAAAACAAAAAAAAAACCAAAAACAAAATTTGGTTAATGTTTCATGTGGAATTGTGTTTTGTTTAAAGAGTGAGGATAAGCATGAGTTTTTCTTTGGGTAATTTTAATGCTACCCGTAGTTGTAGGACACCCGCTCCTACCAACTATCCTCACCATTTTCACCCACATGGATCATGTTCATACTTCTCTAACCCTTATCATAATTCAGGTAATTGTCCATCCTAGGGACAATTTTTCAATTTTTCACATGAGCAAATGAACACCAACTTCTCCAGTCCGGGGTCTGAATCAAATTTCAATTGCTACACCCCAAACTGGAACAACCATTCTAATTTCTCGTGGCAAGCTAATGTTATGGAAAATTATGCTCCCCAATTTGATGAACTGCACCATCCTGAATATCCGCAGTTCAACAACCAATCCTCTACCCCTTCACCTTACAATTATCCTCTACAAGATTTATCATTGGAAAACACCCTCAAAGCGTTCATACAGTCTAATGGCCAAACCTTGCAAGAGCTTAAAATTGCCACCATGGTCAACTCCCAAGCCATAAATGAAGTAAAGAATGCAGCCATGGCCAACACTCAAGCAATTGAAAAGTTGGAAGGACAGCTTGGTCATTTAGTTGCTGAACTCACCAGAATAGAGGAAGAAGAGTTTCAAAGTCAGTTGATGGCTGAAAGGCACTACATGATTGATGAGGATGATTCTAGCAAGTCTTATCATGAGCATGTCCAAGCCACCACCCCAATTGGGAGAGAGAAAATTGTTGAGGAGACTGTTGATGAGCCAAGTCTAGAGGACTTATTGGGAAAGTGATTTGCTCAATTTGGATGTGACCTAGACCTTGACAAGTTACTTGAGCAAGCTGATGCTTTATTGGGCTCCACTCCCAAGATGCGAATTGAGAATGGGGAAACCACTGAGATACCATTCCCTAACTCACCCTCATTAGCAGTTGAGCCTTTCATTGTGGGTAACCATGAGGAGGAAGAAAAAGAGGAGCAGGTTGATCACATTGAGCCCCCGTCAACTCCAAATCTGTCTAGTGACAAGGGAGTGAGTACTGAAGCTCATCCCTTCATCAAAATCCCTCTTGAAACAATTCATGAACCCCAAGCTTCAATTCTTCAATGTCTCAAAGAGCCGTCCCATGCTGAAATTCTCAAGGATCTATGCACACAAGGTCACAAATCTAGGAACCATGTTCCTAAGAACATCCTTCGAAGCAAGCAACTAGGCTACCTGAGACGGCGAAACATCATTCCAGAGGGATACCAAATTCTTAAGAAGAAAGGGTGGAAGGGATTGGTCGAACATCCAAATGATCGGGGAAAGCACTGTAAAATTTTTTCCCCATTTTAATTTCTGCACATTTTCTTACTTTCTTATTTTTTATTTTTTACTTTGTTTCATTTTCTTTTTGTTTCTATTAGCAATTAATCTTTTGATATTTGTTTCTATGAGGAAATATTGCTGTTAGATTTTGATAGGTGTTTTGGTGTTCAAGTTTGGGAGACGCCCTGGCCTTTGCACACTCGAGTTTACTCATTCCACGGTATTGTATCTCTTGCAGCATTGGGGACAATGTGTCATTTAAGTTTGGGGGCGTGGAAAAACACATTGTCTTTTTGTTTGTTTGTGTATTTTTGTTTGTTTTTATCCGTTTGTTTTGTTAAAAAAAAAAAAAATAAATAAAAATTCTGCTATGTTGTTAATTGGGCATGAGTTACATCATAACTGTGGTTTGCATGTCATTAGTGTGTTTAACTTTTTGAACATTGCATGTCATTAGAAATCTGAGTCATTTGACTCATTTGGTGGATTAGAGAGACTTCACATGTCTGAGTTGAATCACAAGCACACTAGCATAAAGTCTGTGAGGTATGAGATTTGGATTGATTAGGGTGTGCCTTATGATTTGTAGGATGAAGTGTTGATGAAACCTTGGCTTGAGGATAGATAAAAAAAAAAAAAAAAAAAAACAAGTGTCATCATCAGTTTGAGCTTTTCATTGAGTAACCGGACCTCATGCCTCACTAAGCATTGAGTGTTTGCGTAAAAAGATGAGAAATTCAATTTGGTTGATTGTATAGCTAGTTTGGCTTTGTAGCCTTTTTGACTTGAGTAATTAAGCCTTAGGGATGTTTTACATCTAGTGCCCTAAAACCATCTGGTTTGGGAGTCACTGGCCCAACACTCATTACATAGGTCAATTAGGAAGCTTAAGGGAGCCGAACATTGCACAGCCTACACAAAAATACAAATATATATATATATATATATATATATATATATATATATATATATATATATATATATATATATGTCTTGATCTAAGCCTTTGGTGTTTTCATCTGTGTGAATTCCTATGAATTTTGAGGTACACCAAATTTTAAGAAAAATTGAAGCCTCTTAACTTTGTGTTAGTTTCACTTTGCACCTATTGAAGCTTGTGTTGTCTCAAATTTCCACCTTTGAGTTGAATGATTTGTGGTTGGCCTGATGATTTGATTGTGGTGTTCACTTTGTTAAACCTGCTCATTATGTGAGAACCATGTGTTTGTGTGGAAATTGTGTTTGTCAATGACATAGCACTGACAATGTTTGTGGGTATCATTCCTGTTAAACCCCCACGAGATTTCACTCGTCCACTAGGGATGCCTAGGGGTTTAAAAGGCTTGTTGCATATGCTAAATGCAATCGTCTCTCCCATGACAGTGGGCTTATGTTCCTTGTTTTCATTTTGTTTTGCTAAGGGGCTAGCAAAATGTAAGTTTAGGGGTATTTGATGAGTGCCAAATATTGTATATTTGGGCCCCTTAACTTATATTTGTCAAGCTCTTAGCTGTGTTAATTTTTGATGTTTTTGGTTAGTTTTGGTGTTTTAGTGATTTGCAGGTTGTTAAGAGAGAAATGAGGCTTTAAGGTGATATTTGCAACTCATTCCATTAATTCTGGGGCTTAAGACACTTCATGGAGCATTGGCAGCAAATTAGGATCGAGCGATGATTCGCACCCAATGAGTCCCACTAAAAAGTCCATATCTAGAGTCTTTGTAGATCCTTGACTTTGTAGATCCTTAAGTTGTAAACATGCTTAATTTAATATTCATTGTGTTTCGTCTGGGGGTACATCGAATTATTGGATTGAGACTAATATCCATTGTGATCTACGGATATAGTGGATGATTTGATCTCAATTAAATATTTGTTGTGATTCTTTTAACGGATGGATTCATCGAATGATTTAATTTGCATGTTTACAACTTTTGAACAATGTATTTGGATTGACTATTGTATGCATAAAGTGCAAGACATGTTGTTTGATTTGACGAGGGGGATTCGGAAACCTTAGTAATTTGCCATTACTTATTTTTAAATTGTTTAGTTTAATTTATGATTTTGCACGACACAATTACAAAAATTGGAACTAAGTTAAAATAGGATTAGTTTAGATAAGAATTAGTTTTCACGACACGACTCCCTGTGGATTCGACCTCGCACTTGCACACACACTTTATTGCACACGACTCGTGCACTTTCGAGTACAATTAAATTTGTACATCAATCCCTATTATTGAGGACCTATCTAGATAATATTAGATAAAAGTAGTGATCAAATAAGAGTCTATCTAGTTTATAAGATAAGACGAGTGACAGTAGTTTAAATGCAAATAAGAGTCTATCTTGTTTATAAGATAAGACAGTAGGGATAAGAACAAAGTAGAGATGCGTGAGTAGGTCAACCAAGGTAGAAGTCTACTTACACAGGACCTCTGTATTATTATTTAAAGTAGTAGGGTTTATGAATAAACGACACGTTGATTATTGAAGTATAATACATATTTTGTATTTGGGAGTTCCTAGCTCACTCGAAACAGCCAAATTATCTTTTAATGATTCTAGTACGAACTGGTGTTCATCAATTGCATGCTGTGTGGTAGCGATACTATTTCTGGTTCCTTTCTAGAAATAGTATAGCTACCACACAGCAATATAGGGAAAAAAAAAAAAGGTTGGATGTTTCGGGATTTCTCTCTAGAATCTCGTCCCATTACCAGATCAGTCACACGGGAAAAACAACTACAAAGAGAAATGGAGGATCGGATGGGCAAGGTGGAGCAATCTGTAAGATCGATAAATGGAAATCAGGAGGAGATAAGAGATTGACAACAGGAAATTAGAGACAAGATCACATAAATTTTTGGAATTCTATCTAAACTAGGGGAAGCCCATGAAGAGGAGGTTGAAGGCTCACAGAGAGATCGAGACATGTACAGAGATAATTCCAGGTCAGGGGATTGATAGTCGAATACACACCGACATGTCAAATTCAACTTCCCACGGTTTAACAGGGAAGATGATCCAACCACATGGGTCTGCCAAGCGGAGCAGTTCTTTCAATTCTAGGGGACACTGGAGGAAAAAAAGACAGATCTTGCTTCTTTCACTTGGAAGGTGAAGCCCAGCTGTGGTTCTAGATCTTGCTGCGAGAAGGGAGAAACATAAGGTGGGCAGACTTGATCGAAGGGTTATTAACCCATTTCAAGCCTAACCAATTTTACGATCCCTTTGGGGAGCTAAGCAAGCTACAACAAGAGGGAAGTGTGAAAGAGTACCAAGCTCGTTTTGAGTCCTTACGATCCATGGTGGGCAATCTACCTCAAAATCAACAGGTTAGTTGCTTTACCAGTGGGCTAAAGGAGGTAATCAAATCCGACATTATGGCAGGGAAGCCTCTCACCCTCACGCCAGGCATTGGGCTAGCTTGGCTATATGAAGCCAAGAACGTTGCCATTTGAAAGAACAACGCAGCTGAGGTCAAAAGACAACCATTGGGCAACCGTCTTCCTATCAAGAGACTAACGTCAGAGGAGTTGAATGAAAGGAAAGCGAATGGCTTATGTTTTAAATGTAATGACAAATATGAACTAGGTCATCGGTGTAAAAGGCTGTTCATGATCAAAGCTTATATGGGAGAAGATGATGATGGGGATGGGGATGTAGTAATGGAGGAAAAAGAAGAAGATGGGGGATCCTTTCCAGAAATATCCTTACACGCTATCACTGGCAAGGAAGCACCGGAAACAATGAAGGGATATGGACTTATCGGAAGGTCTGTCTCCTTGGTGTTAATCGACTCGAGAAAGTACTCACAATTTTGTAAGTTTCACCCTTGCTCAATTACTTAACCTTCAACCAAGTGAGAAGGGGAAGATGGAGGTCACGGTAGCATTAGGGGCGAGGATCCAAAGCCTTGTTAAATGTAATGGGGTTCCCTTATCCATACAGGGATGGAGTTTTGATGTAGATTTCTATGTTCTCCCTTTGGAAGGTATGTAGTAGTGCTTGGTACGCAGTGGTTACATAGTTTAGAACCAATTTGGTGGGATTTTAAGAAGCTAAGAATGCAATTCTCATGCTTGGGAGAACACATCCTGCTACATGGAGTAACGGTAACAGGGAGACAAACCCAAGAAAGACCGAGGAGAAAGCCCAATCCGCCAATGTGCACACATTGAAGAAGTGGGGGAACCAAAGGGAGAGAGGACCAATGAAATGGAAGAATTGCTGCGACACCATGAGAACCTGTTTGTGGAACCAACCAAGTTTCCGCCCAATAGACAACAAGACCATTGTATCCACCTACAACCAGGTACGGGACCAGTAAGTGTTAAGTCGTATTGTTATAATTTTTATCAAAAAACTGAGATCGAAGAGCAAGTGGCTGATATGTTGAACGAGGAATCATACGGACCTCTAACAGCCCCTATTCATCACCGATCCTATTGATTAAGAAGGGGGATGGCACATGGCAGATGTGTATGGACTACCGTGCGCTCAATAAGATCACTGTTAAGGACAGGTTTCCAATTCCGGTAGTCATCGAGGTGCTTGACTAATTGAATGGGGCAAGGTTTTTTACTAAGCTGGACTTACGCATGGGATATCATCAAGTGCGAGCAGCTAAGGAGGATACTGAGAAAACGGCATTTCACACTCACCATGGGCATTACAAATTCTTAGTAATGTCCTTCGGATTAACAAACGCCCCATCAACCTTCCAATCGCTCATGAATTCCAAGAATTCTTACGTTCATTTGTGTTAGTCTTTTTTGACGATATCTTGGTGTATAGTCGAGATTGGGAGCGACACGTGACACAAGTGGGAAGGGTACTAGACATCCTAGAAGAGCAGGAACTATATATCAAAGGAAGTAAATGTAAGTTTGGGCAGCAAGAGGTCCAATACTTAGGGCATATCATGTCCCCAACCGGAGTGGGAGTAGATCCATAGAAGGTGGAGGCAATGCAAAGGTGGCCTAAACCTAAAAACATCAAATCCATGGGGGGTTCTTAGGTCTCATCGGGTATTACCGGAGATTCATCTAGAATTATGGGAAGATAGCAGCAGCTCTCAACCGAATGTTAAAGAAGGACAGCTTCTAGTGGTTGGAGGCAGCAGAAATGGCGTTTGACAAGTTGAAGCAAGCAATGGTACAAGCGCCAGTTCTAGCATTACCAGACTTCTCCAGGGAATTCATGGTAGAATGTGATGCATCCATTGTAGCAATTGGAGCAGTTTTACATCAAGCCTTGCAAGGAAAACAATTGTTACTATCTACCTACAAAAAATAAATCTTGGCCTTAGTGATGGCTGTACAAAAATGGAGACCATATTTTCTTGGGAGCCACTTTGTAGTGCTGTTAGATCACCACAGCCTGAAATATCTCTAGTAGCAAAAAATTTCAACCACAGCTCAACAGAAGTGGTTGTACAAACTCATGGGATTTGACTTCTTCATTGAGCATAAGAAGGGACAAGAGAATATAGTAGCGGATGCAATATTGCATAAGGACGAAAAACTGTTGAGGGAAAATGCAACAGGTGCAGACCTTCTTCAACCCTTGGCTGAGACTAACAACCAGAAGATGACACTAGTCGTTGTGTTGAGTCCCATCCCAAAATGGTTGGAGGTGATAAGGGAGGAAGTGGGAAAAAATAGAGAATTGCAAGAGTTGGTGCAGAAGGTGCAAGAAGGAGAGGCCTTGGGACCATGGCAGTATAAGGAAGGGATCCTATTTTACAAGGGTCGAACTTTCCTCCAAGAGAACTCCCCACTCATTTCAGCAATTATTGAGCAAATCCATGGGGATTCCATGAGGGTTATAACAATTCCTTCCAACGAATATGCACAAATTTTTATTGGAGAGGAATGTGAAACTTCATAAAAAAATTCTTTAGGGAATGCGATGTGTGCCAATGCCATAAGCTTGAGAGCCTCACCCCTAAGGGGCTACTACATCCCTTGCCCATTCCAGAGAAGATTTGGGAGGATGTTTCCATGGACTTTATTGATGGGTTACCAAGCTCACAAGGTAAAACTACTATATTGGTGGTTGTTAACCTCCTGTCCAAGTATGCCCATTTTATAGCCACCAGTTTTCCCTACACGGCTGTAAGTATAGCTAAGGTTTTTTTTTTGAAAACATTTTCAAACTCCATGGCATGCCTAAGTCTATCTTATGTGATCGAGACCCCACATTCACTAGTCAATTTTGGACTGAACTCTTCCAGCTTCATGGTACCAATTTTAATTTCAGTTCAGCATACCATCCACAGATGGACGGACAGACGAAAGTAATTAACCGTACCTTAGAGATGTATTTGCGGTGCTTCATGAGCTCGAAACCCAAGGAATGGGGGAAATGGATCGCTTGGGCTGAATATAGTTACAACACAAGCTAGCATTCAACCATAAAAACTACCCCATTCTTTGCTGTATATGGAAGAGAACCCCCCTCATTACTCACATATATACCCAGAACGGCTAAGGTAGACGCAGTGGGCAAGGACCTATTGCGTGGGGACAAAGTGCTGCGGGAACTAAAGGAGAACATTAAACTAGCACAAGGGAGAATGAAGAAGATACATGACAGTCGGCATAGGGAAGTGGAGTTTGAGGAAGGAGAATGGGTGTTTTTGAAGCCTCGGCCATATCAACAACTCTTGGTTTACATGCGCAAGAATGCTAAACTAGATGGACGATTCCTTGGCCATTTCAAATTGTTAAGAAGATCAGCCCGGTGGCCTATAAGCTGGAATTGCCTAAAGAATCCCAAATCCACCTCGTGTTCCATGTCAGTTTACTGAGAAGAAAATTGGGAGGGGATAGTATAGTTTTAAATCAATTGCCAGAGATGGATGAAAATGCCTAGATGAACCCAAAACATCAAGGGGTGTTGGGTGAAAGGAACCGGAACAAGAAGGTGGAGTTGCTGATCCAGTGGCAAGGCCTTCCGCTCTCAAAAGCAATGTGGGAGGACAAGGAGTCTCTAGCTAGTAGGTTCCCTTCTTATTCCCTTGCGAACAAGGGAAATGTTAGCGGGGGGGAGTGAAAGGATCCCTATTATTGAGGACCTATCTAGATAATATTAGATAAGAGTAGTGATCAAATAAGAGTCTATCTGGTTTAGAAGATAAGATGAGTGGTAGTAGTTTAAATCCAAATAAGAGTCTATCTTGTTTATAAGATAAGACGGTAGGGATAAGAGCAAAGCAGAGATGCGTAAGTAGGTCAACCAGGGTAGAAGTCTATATTATTATTTAAAGTAGTAGGGTTTATGAATAAAAGACACGTTGATTATTGAAGTATAATACATATTCCGTATTTGGGAGTTCCTGGCTCACTCGAAACAACCAAATTATCTTTTAATGATTCTAGTACGAACAGGTGTTCATCAATCCAGAGTTTAGCTTCTTAACCTATCATTATTGATAGCTTAACTGGAGCGCTTTGCTAAATAAACCAAACAAATTGCTTTCAATTTGACAACTGATTCCATGTATTCATTTACATATCACGTGCTCACTATGTGTAGTAAAGGA